>NC_062216.1:16035083-16370499 GCF_902686445.1 Sciurus carolinensis
CTAAGAGTGAATGCCTCTGCCTGGTTCCCTGCCTCCGTCTCTGTCCAGTTTTTATCATTGTGACTTGGGTCATTGCAAAACCTTCTAACTGCTCTTGTCACCTCTCACTTCTCCCTCAGATTCCATCTTCTCATGACTGTGGAAGTCTTTTTTTTGGAGAGCAATGTGTTTGTGTTACGCTTATTTTAAATTCCTTAAAGGTTCTCCTTTCCTTTAAGTTAATAACCAAACTTTTCAAATGACATTCATGAACCTTCATGATCTGGTTCCTGCCTACCTTTTGGATGTCACCCTTGTGGCCCGCCCACACCCACCGTATGCCTCACCTTTTCCCTTCTACTGGAAGTTCCTTAAATAACCCATGTTCTTTCATGCCTGCTGACACGCTGTCTCTTCTGCCTGAACATCTCTTCTTACGCTCCCCTACTCAGCTCTCTCCTACAGAGTCTTTGAGATGCCCCTTGGGGAAGCCAGTCCAGACACCTGCTTCTTCCTGTCCGTCACGTGTTCACACCCGTGTGGCAGCACTAATTGCTTTGCATTGTCCTGATGGCTGATCAGTGTGGTGAACCCTCTGATAGCAAGGGCTGTGTTCTCTGTACCTTTCCCTATCTGAGACCAGACAAAGTGCTTGGTATGGAGCAGGGACTTCATAAAGATCCATCGAATAGTGAAGACCAGACAGTGGGCGAAAGAAAGAAAAGTGTGGACAAAGCCAAGAAGGTGGGAATTAGATATGAAACTTCAGAATGCCAGGACCGGAAGAGACCTTGAAAGTTTTCAAATCCAGTATTTTAAAATTTTAACTGGTGAAGAATGTGGGATTTAGAGAGAGGAAGAAGCTTCCCCAATGGACATAGGTGGGGTTAGTTTGAACAGGTGGCTTCCAACAGTGCAGCCTTAAAAGCAAGAGGGAGTAAAGTGGGTCACAGAAATGAAAATAAGGACCAAAGTATAGCACAAGGTGAGTCCCTTAGAAAGGACCCAGGAGAAACAGCAGTGTCACTGAGGATGGGGAGAAAATGGAGAACCAGATCCAGGCCCAGGGGAAGAGCCAAGAAGGCTGAACTAAATGACTCCATAGATCCAGGAGCATTCTGCTTCCAGTCAGGGAGTCAGCAAGGCCTAGAGTGAAGGAGGCTAGGGGTGGGCAGACTCAGAGACAGAAACTGGACCCCACACCCATTTCTGAGAGGAGATTCCTAATATGAGTATTTCTCAATGGTCCAGACTCTGCTTCTTATAGCTGAGCCCAATTTTATCTTAAATAACTGTGCTTCATGACTGGCACTGGGGGGATCTGGCAGTAGCCTATTAAAGGGACAAGCTTAGTAGAGGAGGTATTAATGAGCATGGTCCATTTGGATAGGAGGAACTGTGCTGGGGATTTAGGAAAGGGAGCCTGATTAGTCCTGGAAGACATGGGCTGTTGGGCTGAATAGTTCGTAATGGCTGCCATAAGTAATAGGCAGTCACATAGGCTCATGACGTGGAGAAGGACTGGTAACAACCTTGGTCTTTTCCATGGAATATCATGGAAGGGTCTTTATTTATGCTTGGCGTTTAGAATGCTCTTTTTTCCAAATGTTCTATGACTTGCTCTCTTATTTCTTCAGTTTCTTACTCAAAAGCTATCAGTAACACATACCCTGACTATTTGAGTCCCCTCCACTCTCCACTCCCTGTTCTCCAGATCCATGGCAAGTTGCTCTATTGCCCGTATCAGTCTTTGATCTGCTCTCCATCTTTTTTTTTTTTTTTTTTTTTTTTTTTTTTTTGCTTATTTGTCCATTGCCTACCTCTGCCCACCAGAATGTGAGCACCCTGAGGATAAATGGTTTTACTTTGTCCATTCCTGTATATCCAGTTCTAGAATACTTCCTGGCACATTGTTAGCAGTTAAGAAACATGTCAAACAAACGTAGGACCATACACTTGGGAATTGTTGGAATGGGGAGAATTTGCAGTATTCTCCTGCACTGCTCTGCAATGAGATTGCAGCAAGATGACCTGGGTATAATTATGAGATTGCCACTTTCTGGGAATAGGTAATACCCACAACATCTTGATTTCTCCATCTTCACCCTGGGTCCACCCCAATTCCTAGGACCATCCCTTCCCATTTTAATGCCCTACAGTGATCTTCACCAAACAGGAATTGGTACTAGAGGGTTCTTTGTTACAAATTATACTTAGGCCTACAGGCTCTGTTGAACTAAAACAGAACGTATCAATTAGAGGAAAGAGGAGACTCCTCTCCTACTTACTTTTGGTATTCTGGTGTTAAAAATCTTTATTTTTTTTCTCCCCATGACATAGAGTGATAGTGTCCAGGTAAAGGGTTTTAAAGCAATTTAAAAGCAAAGACCATTCCATTCCTCTTTGTATCCATAACAAGTCTCACAAGGCTGGGTCCTCTTGTAGGCACTTACTCAGCACGCATGCGTTGACATACAGAAGAGAGCACTGGTCACGTCCTGGGAGAAAGAGATCTTTGAAACAGGTATGTCTTCTCAGATGGTGCTGTCTGTGCAGCACCTGCTCTCTCACCTGGGACCTGGAATAATGGATCACTTTCTCTCCCTTTCTATCACATCTTTGCTAAGCCTTGAGTGGTGTGCCCCTGCGTAGCAGCCTTAAACACAAAAATGTGGACAGGGATTGCCTGACTCTGGTCTTTTCTTATTTTCAGATTTTCTTTTTATTTTCCTTTTTAGTCAATGTTACCTTTCTTTAAAACCATAATCTGGTGGTTAGTAATTCCCAAGAGGGCCTGATGGGAAACACTCCCCACTGAGGACTTCTCAGTGGCTCCTCCAAATAGCCCATGAGCCTATGATTCCTGAGCTACCTGTCTTCCTTAGCCTCACCTGTTGGCAAGGCCCTTGACCTCTCCTTAGTTGTTTAGCCTTTGTTATTCACAGCAGGTCACTCCTTGTGTCCCTCTCATCAATTTAACTACCTCCAATGTGTCAAAACTGGGGGCCTAAAGAAAATCAGCTCTGGCCTCTGCACCGTGACCCATTGGAACCTGGGATTAATTACTCATCCACGATGGGCTGAGTGCATTACAACAGGCAGGAAGAATTTTGGCAAGTGGTTAGAATGCAATGACAGAAACTCCTCCAAGTGGGGGTCTGAAAGTTGTCTCAGAGAAGGTCATTGTTGAGCAGGGTCTCCAATAACCTAAGATTTCTTTTTGTATTTGACTTCTGAGTACTCTTTGGTCCTGAGAATCTTGAAACATATTTTTTAACCCCTGAATCTTCAACAGGCTCCCCACAAAATAATTCTGTCTCTTTCTGTCAATTTCAAAGACTTAACACATCTCAGCGCTCTAGCTTCATTTCTCTCAGTGCTACTTCACTTTGTCCCTTGGTACTTTCAGCCTGGCATTCGAGAGCCTATTTATTTTCTCCCGGGTACTTCACGCACTAGCAGGGTGTGCAGCCATCTCCTGCACACTTCATTTTCTTTGATTACCCTCTCTGGGAAGAGGTGAGCTACAGAGTAGACATGGAGTGTTTTCCACCATTGACAGATGGGCCAAATAAAATTCCATTCTGTTCAGTCAGTCTGCCAGTCTTTTAGTCCACTGATGAGTGGATCAATCTGCCCCATTCCTCTGTGGACTCCTGGTTGGATGTCCTGCTCCTGGATGGAATTGAAGAATGGAGATCATCCCTTCTTACATATCCCACAAAGTAGCATTCCATAGTTAGGAAGGAATAGAATGACATCTTTAGTCTAGTCCTTAATGGTCGTTTTTAAGAGGTGAAAACTGGCATGTGAGGTGAGGTTTCTGGGAGTAGTGTTCTTTGAGAAAAATGGCCTCTGCTGGGTGTCTGTGATTTCAAGAACCTTCCTAGAAAGGATAGGCGTCAACATGCCAGAGTCCCCTGCCTCTCTCACTGGGGAGTAACAGTTCCAGGAGGAGAGAACTGAGGGAGTGAACCTTGGTCGCCTACAATCAAAGGTATTGTCTTTACTCTTTACAGAGCATCCAGATGTCCAGGTGGTCCTGCAAAGTGTCTTGTTGCTTGGCAGCAATGGTGCTGCCTGCTGGTTCCTTGTCTCTCTGGCAGATGTGGAAGGTTGGGTACTAGTGGACGCAGCTGCACACAGATCAGGATCGGAGTGCATGCATGAGGGGCCTGCTTCATCCTTCCACTCAGCACGAGTCAGGGACCCTGGGAGAAAGTGCAGGTATGTGGTGGGAGGAGAAAGGTCTGCAGTTGTCGGGAGGGTTCACTAACCTGGAGACATGAGGTTGGGCTTCCTTGCGGTCCCAGGGCCTTGGTGATATCTGGTCCTTGCTGCAGATGGCTTGCACCCTGCTGACAAATGAGCATAGCGAAGAGGTTAAGGGCATAGTTTTAACAGCAAAGAAAATTCTCAGTCTGGTAGAGAGGCACAGGTCTGGGAGTCAGGAGATTCCAACCCCGCCCAGGCCTGATCTTCAGGCTTTCTGTGGTCTTGAGCAAGCCCCTCATAGTCTCTGGGTCCCATTTTCCTTTTTCAATGGAAGGAGAACTTTGCTCCATCCAGGTCATAAGGTAGACACATATTGTAATGGTTAATTTGAATTGTCAACCCAATTGGATTAAGAGGTTTCTGGGTGTGTCCATGAGGGCTGTCTGGGAATGATTGGCATGTGGGATAGCAAACTGAAGCGGAGACCCTCCCTAAGCATGGACCGCAATGCCCAATAGGATGGAATAAAAGTTGGAAGGACAAGGAAGCGGATTCAGATGCAAGCTTGACACTACTTGAATGGGTTCTTGATTGCTACTTTGATTGTCTGAGGATATCAGACTCTCACTTCTTCACTCTTCCAAAGTGGACTCTGCTAGTGATTCTCCAAGGAGTTTTCAGAAGCCTTCAGTCTCGGGTAGGGTAGCACTGTTGATCCTTCTTATTTTGGGATTTCTACCTCTTGGAGTTACTGGTTCCTCCAGCTCTCCAGCCTGTAGAAGGCCATTGTGGGACTACCAAGCTTCTTGTCATGTGAGCCAATCTAATAAATTCTTTTTTACAATCATACTTCCTGTTGATTCTGTTCCTCTAGAGAACCCTGACTAATACACATTTGTAAAATGGGCCGCCCCAAATCTGCCCACTGCTCTCTGGGGAGAGCTAATAACTGATTTCTCTGTGTCTGGGCAGAAGGCCCTGGAGCAGCACAGATGTCCCTTGACTTGTGATGCGGCTAGGTTCCAATAAACCCATCATCAGTTGAAAATATCATAAATCAACATATGTACTCAGTGTACCTAACCTATTGAGCATCATAACAGCAACGCAGTCCACTGTGAATGGTCTATTTCCCCCTGGGGTTGTGGCTCACGGGGAGCTGTACCTCACTGACCCTGCCTAACCTGGCAAGATAGCATCACACCGTGTATCAAGACTAAAAGAAGATCGAAATTCAAAGTTTGGTTCTTACTGAGTATATATTGCTTTCATATTATGTAGAGTCAGAAATTTTATGAGCATAACAACTATTGAGTAGGGGACTGTCTGTTCTGTCCAATAAAATAATGTCACTATACATGCATGCGACTTTAAATTTTCTTTATTTTTTTAAAAATATTTTTAATTGACAAATAAAAGTTATATATATTTGCAGGCTACAACACCATGTTTTGTAATATGTAAATATTGAAGGGAAGCTAAAATCAACCAAGCTAATTAACATATACATTACCTCACAGGCTTACCATTTTTTTTTAAATTTAAAGTTTCTGAAAGTCATATCTTAAAGTGCAATGGTATCAGCAACTTTAATTTTAATGATACATCTTACTTAATACAACATAACCAAAATACCAGTTCCATAGGTAGTCAATATAAAAAATGATGGATGAGATATTTCATACTTTTTTTTGGACACTAAGTTTGTAATCTGGTGAGTCTTTCACACTTAGAGAACAGCTCATCTTGAACTGGTCCTATTTCAGGTGATTAGGAGCCACAAGTGGCTACTGGCTACTGTGTGGTACAGCCAGCTCAGAGGCCTGTCATGGGCTGTTCCGGCAGCTCTGCACTTGGCCAAGCCCAAGATCTCCTCTCTCTGCTTCTGTTGGAGAGGGCTTCCCGGGAGAGTGAAGCTCTGATTGAGTTTTGAAATCAGGAGCAGACCTGGGAGGGAACTTCAGGAGGAAGAATAAAGGACAAGGATAGACAGGTGGTGGACAGCGTGGCCAGTCTTCTAGGGACACTCCCCACTGAGGCAGGAAGCCCTCGTTGTTCTACACTATGGGTCCAATTCCACTCTTGCTTCCAGTTTCCTGCAACTAGTCCACCCTAGTTTGAAGCATGTGCTTGATGCCCTGCTCTCTCCCACCCTGAGTTGCATGCAGAACTGCCGGGGAGCATCCACTTAGCCCCTGCTTTTATCCACTTAACTCCCTGTTGGTTCACTTCCTGCCTTCTGCTTCCCTAATCTGGGCCCCGGTCTCTCCCTGAGTAGCATTCATAATGCCCTTGCTTTCCCATCCTGGCCCCAAGGAAGAGCGTAGACACCCATGGGCATCTGCAGGTGTGCAAGTGGTCAGAGCAATGATGAACAGGGAGCTTCAATACAAAGCTTTTAATAATTCATTTGGCTTTTCCAAGTCACACACTTTAAAAAGGTCTCTGGCTTGAGGACTTCTGGCATCTATTGCACTGACCTTCCAAATAATCTGTGCTATTCTCATTCCACATGCATCTGCGCTGCTCAGGGAGATGTTTGAGATGTAAGCTGTAGTCGTCGGAAGGAGGAGAGGGGCTGATTCTATCACCAGCCACTCAGTCCCCACTGGGCTTCAGTCTGTGTTTACATGCAAGTACGTTCCTCCCCTGTAATGGGAACCACCTGTGACCTTTCGGATTTCAGCTTCCTGGAAAATCAGGATGCCTGTTACCCTTAAAATCTGTGGTGTGCCAAGCCCTCTGCAGAGAAACCTCTAGCCAAAGCCATTTCTAAAAATAGCATTTTTTGGAGCTTTGTTTGTAACTTTTGCCTTCCTCACCCAGCAGCTTAATTGGAATTTTTGTTTAGTCACTTTTGCAGGTCTTTTCACTGAAAGATGTCACTATCTTCTGCAAAGGAACCAACAAGCCCTCCATTGATGGAAACAGAGATAGACAAGGGGAAGGACTCCCCTCATGGAAAAAGCAATGATTTGGGGTCCTCAGGCATGAAAAACAGTACCCTATATTTTTTATTTCCAGAAAACTCATGTGGACCTCCCTTTCATGTCCCCTTTCATTTCCCTCATGAATGGTGTATTCTCCACATTAGTTTCTTTGCTTATTCCTTCCCATGGAGAATAATGGCACAATGGAGGCGAGGTCCCTCTTGGCCCAGTTTTAGAATAGAGGATCCCTAGATTCTGATGGGAAGCCACTGGCCGCAGGAGATGCCAACTCTCTGATCTAGAAGATTTGTAGGTATCTGGCTATCTAGGTACTGTGCCCTTGAGTACCCAGCACCGCAAGTATAATCTGCAGGATGTCATTGAGAAGCCATTGTGCTGTTGTGGCAGATCAGAAGAATACACAGGCAGGAGCATCCAGGTGTGGGCTGGGTGTGAGTCACTCTCCTGATTTGTAATTACCAGAGTGCATTTGCGTTCATTTACTCATCACAGTTCTAGAAGGTAAATAAATGTTCTCAGTTCCATTTTACATATAAGGTCACAGAATTTACAAGGAATTAAGGAAATGACTTCAATTGAATGGTTATTTGGGGGTTGAAAGAAAGTAAAGGCAAGGGTCTAGGCAAGGGCATAGGGAACCAGTTCTTGGAGAACAACCACAGAACTGGAATCCAGATCTTTCTATTCAAAGCTCAGAGGTTCAATATTTTAAACAACCTATACATTCATGTATGCCCTAGGCACAGGTATGCGCATGCACAGTTTAGCAATGAGTATGAATGTATTTGTGATCTCTCTGTGCTATTGTCGTTCAGGATGTCTATATGGGAGGCTGTGTGTAGGAGGCCCTGGCTCCAGGAACCAGATCAAGGTGGTTCTAAAGCATCTTAGGTGATGCTCTGGCCCTTTTCCTTCAGGTGTACCCAGGATCTGTCCTCAGATATTTAGATGAAACTTGGAGGAGACCCCTTCAGTCTTTTCTCATTCAGACTGAAAATGGGTATGGTCTCAGCTTGCCGAATGGGAGGAGTCCGCAAAGTGAACTTGACCTCTGCCCAGGATGCCTCTAGATGAGATTATGACTGAGGATACCTACTAGAATGAGGTCATCTCTTGGACACCTGAAGGAAGCAACTTTAGGACCAGTGAGAGAAGAGACTGCTTTACAGGTTAGGAAAGGGGCATAAGGAGGAAATTACCATAAAGCTGATCAATCTGCTGGGGCATGTGAGAGGCTTAAGCAAAGACAAGATGGACAAGAGCATGAGCAGTCTGACCCTGGGTCGGAGGGTCCATCCCAGCCCACAGCACACCACACCCACACTCCCGTCACACACTACAGCTGGGGGAACTGTGCACCTGGGATTTTTATGTCCTTATATTTTGCTTTTAGGTTGTGGTATTAAAAATTGCTTCCAGTTTTTCTTCTGCTTGTCTCTTAGATCTCAAAGAGCATCAGGGTATCCCAGGAGTCCATTTGCTGGACTTATGCTAAAGTGTTGAAAAATGCTCTGGATGTTCCCATCCACTGGGAGTGCACTGATTGGTAGGTTGGGAGTCCGGGGACAGACATTTGGCCCTTGACAACCAGTTACTTCATTCATCCTCACAAGATCCTGGAAGACATCCCCAAAGCAGAGAACAAGCATCATTATTTTTTTTTTTTGACACTGCTGGAAGCAAAAGCTTGAGAGCCCAGGGGCTCTGGACATAAAATTCAGTAAGTGGGAGGGGGCACAGGTAGCCTGGGACTGGGCCCATCTATAAGCATCACAGAAGGAGAAGCAGCAATTGCCCATGGACACGGACCCCAGCCCCTGCATTACCAGCTCACCGAAACCTAATTCTGCGGTACACCAGCTGCCCTGGGGCCCCCTGCCCTGAGCACGGGTCCTTAACTCCCATTTGGATGGAAGATGCCACACGGAAGCTGGAACAGATGACACTCTTTGCAAAGACTGGGAAGTGAGGACTTTGTGCCACACTCCCCACTCTCTCCTGACTCCTCATTTACCGGGCACTAAAGTCACTGCCTTTAGAACAAAACTGTCTCATTCAGTATCTTTTCAACCAAGGCAGAAATGGCAGCAAGATTTAAAGCCCAGTGCTGATTCCATTTTTCCGCAGGTGTTCCGACACGAGGATCCGGCCTACGAGGACTTGTTTAACGACATCAGTGGCACGGACGGGGTGCCACATAAATGTAATGCGTGGAAGAAGTGCTGACGGGCACTCGACAAGCTGAGAAACACCCTCGTTAGGCACAATTTGGCCAAGCTGTCATCTGTTTACGCTATTCCTTCCTTCCTCCTCCTTCCTGTTATTAGCAAGGGGAAGGGGAGAGAAAGTGGAAGAGAGAGAAAGAAAGATGGACAGAGACAGAGGGAGAGAGACAGGAATGGAGCGAATGAGAGAAAGGCAGAGATAGAGAGGGAAAGAGACAAAGACAGAGGTAAAGAGAAACAGAGGGAGAGAGAGAGCAGGAGAGAGGGGCAGAGAGAGAGACCTAGTTCCTTCGGCCTGTCCACATGTCTAGGCTGCTGTCAACAGGGAGGACCCTGTGTTCTCCTACAGCATTGCCAATGGTCCCTTATGGATTGTGAGCTCTAGACTCTGGAGCCAGAGTGCCAGGTGTTGCTTCCAGACAGTACTACCACTTCCTCCAGCTATGGCCTCAGGCAGCCTGCATCACCTCTCTGTGCTCGATTTCCTCACCTGTAAAAGGAGATAAAGATGAAAGTCACCTGGCAGGAAGGTCATGCCAGCACAGCTGATGTGCGTAGGCACCTCAACACCATGCCTGACCTGTAGCGTGTGCCATGGAGTGGCAGGTAAATGATTAATGCTCTGCAACATCTGGCCCTGCAGGACCTGCACCCCACACCTGGCTGGAGCTTCCTGGTCTGGACATGTGTTCTCCCCTCCCTAGTGTGTACTCCTAGTCAGGGGCAGCCTTACCTGGCCGCCCTGGTATAGGTCTTTGCAAAGTCATAAGTCATATGCTGGGTTCTTTAAGGGTGCTGGCAGATTAAATGCGAACGAAAGAGCTCTTTGGCCAATCAACACTTGTCTGGGGCTCAGGTCCCCTGGATCCTCCGTGTTTTCTTCTGCCTACCTGCTTTCTTCTGCACTTTTAAAACTTTGGGCTCTTCGAACTTTCTGCCTTTGTGATCTTGACACATTGCTTAGCTGGAACCTCATCTATCCACATATGAAATTATTTTTCTCCGTTTCCTTGCATTCTTAGCTGCTGCCCCCATCTGAATATGTTCTTCTTCCCTGAGGAGAAGGTCCTTCAATCTGGAGGACGCACTGTCTTGCTGCCCCAGCAGCACCCTGGCCTCAGTCTTAGCCACTGCTCTGCCTGAGAACCCCATTACCGGCACAGAATTGTCAGACACACACACAGCAAGGCCCGACAAATAATAGAAGGGGTGCAGGATTGATTCGGAAGCATCACTGTCTCTTTAAGGATCCTCTGAGAAGGCCGAGCACCAGAGGTTCACTGCTTTCTGCCTGCTCTTAATAAAATCCCCCATTAATTAAGCAGAGCGGCGCCGGCCGCAGCCCTGGCCACATTATTTGTCTTTTTATTTTGTAGTTACATGGCAGGATCTTCAGTGCAGGAGCTCTGGAATTATACACTGGGCCCTAATATTTCAAGGCCCAACAGGAACAAATATGCAATTATATAGTTCAGTGGTGCAGCGCACCTCGGCGGTGCGGGGAGGGACGAGAGTACCACGACAGCTCCTGGAAAGTTCCGTGGGAAGGAAACCAGAGGCTGCGCCAGACTCCTTTCCAACCCGGGGACCAGCTGTTGCCAGCATGAGCCTCCTGAGGGCATCTTTCCCACTGCTTCAGGACAAAGGGGACAAAGGGCCGGGACAGGAACCCCCCTTGATTGTCACATGTCTCCCAGCATTCTCATGGCTACACCCACCAGGAAGGAGGCAGTGCAGAGAAACGGCTCTGGAAGGGGCGTGCCCAGGGCCATCCGTGTCAACTTTGGGAAGTCCTCGTCATTTCTGACCAGGGCTTCCTCATCGCCTGGCAAATGAAGTTAGCTCCAACACCTGCATCAGGGATGCTTCGGAGGACGAAATGAGATCATCCAAATACAGAGGTGTTTTTGCTGTTATGCTCCTCGATTGACAGATGAGGAGATTATGACTCAGAGAGATTAAGGAACCCCGGGCACACAGCTTGTAAGTAGTGTGAGTCACTAGTCCAGTCTCTAGAATGTGCAGCCCACTCTTTCCTTCCCCTAGACTCTGTGGGAGAAGCGACCCGGTCAGTTAGTGACACATCTGTTCAGCATGGCACTTGGCTATGGTTTGGGAAGGGGGATGCTCTGTTCCCTGTTCTATGTGCAAAGACACCCTGCTTAGAATCAGAGGAGCTGGAAGGGGTGTCCCGTTCCAAAGACACCTGCAAAAGTCATGGGATTCCTCTTCTCTCCTGTGGCTACAAAGTGAGAGAAGAAAGTGAGAGCAGGAAAGTACAGCCCTTGGGACAGTCTCTCCTGAGAGAGAGAAAGAGAGAGGGAGAGTTTGTGTGAGCACGTGCGTCAATGAGTGTGAGTGTGTATGAGTGAGAGTGCCGATGTACAAGCGTGTGAGTGAATGTATTGTGTGAGTGTACAAGAGTGTGAGTGTGCACGTGAGGGTGAATGCCTTTGTGTGTCATGTGTCTGTGTGAGTGTGTGTGTGTGTGCGTGCGTGTGTTCCAGGGGCCTGTCGGAGGGGTCCAGGAAGGAATCAGAGCCAGAGGTTTCCATGGTAGCTGAGACACCCGCTGGTCCTTAAATAATTAACCAGCCAGAGCTTTTAAATACATTTCAAAACAAATACTCATTTCCCTGTAATGCAGTGCTGATTCCCCTCTCACGTGCTGCCCCGGGCGACGCAAGCCTGACTCTAATTCTTCCTCTGATGGTGGCAGTGTCTTGGGTTGTCATGGGAAGCAGCTCCTGTTGAGGGGGGAGTGGCCAGGGACTTCGGCTCATCCAGGGGAAGAGAGGGGTCCACGGGAGGAAGGGCTCTTCTGCTCCTTTGCGAGGGCGGCAGGAGGGGCGTCCTCTGGGCCCCGTGGCTGGGCTCATTGCTAACTGTCCGACAGGCGCCTTCCTCTGAGTAAGTTCTCCTGCCGGCACCTCCTGGACTGTGGTCTTACTCACCTTTCGTTCTCTCTGCTTCACTCTCCCTGTTTCTGCTCCCATCAGGGCACCTTCTTGGCCTATGTAGATTCTACTTAAAATCTATGCTTCCCATTTGCCATCAGTGAATCAGCTCGCAGACAAAGTTGTGACACCATTTCTGTTCTAATTCATCTGAGCTTTCACATCTGCACTCTGGAGGCCTAGAACTCTGTAGAACTGGCGTCCGTGTGTGTCTGGGGAGAGGAGGACAGGGGATGAGCTGAGCAGCCTGAGTTGGGCCTGGTCTGAGCGGATGTCTCACTTATTGGCTTCACTGTCATTTGGATTAGCTGGAGACTTTTGGAGAATCACTAACTCGTAGCATGGGCAGAACGGTTAAGGAACTCCAGGCACTGGTCACTGGGAGGCTGAGCCTGCATGAGGCCACCTAAGGAAGAAGTTGGGAGGCTGTGGGTGAGGCCTGAATGAGTCCAGGAGGAGGACCATGAGCCTCAGGCTTGGAAGTGAGTATGGAGCTGGCAGTTACAGAGCACACCAAGAGGAGGCCAAAGGACCAGACTGCAGGGTGAGCCCACAGCAGGGTGGGCAGGGAGGGCAGAGGAACCTGGGGGTAACTCATAGCAAGGGCATCTGGAGAGGAAGGGGTGGGAACTTGGGCCCCCTTAGTGTGTGCTTCCCAAACCCCACATGTGAGGAGCGAGTGGTGGCCAGTGCTAATGATGCTCAGTCTGTCCAGCTGGCTGGTCAACCAATCAGTCCAATCACTCTGGACCAGAAGGAGAAGGACACCATGAACCTGTCTATGAGGAGCTGGAAAGGGAACTGCAGAGAAGAGGAGAAGAAACTTCTAGAGCCCTACTGTGTGTCCACCCTGGACGGAGCACCTCTGTTGCTCTCTATACTCTCTATACTCCTCTTTACCCTCCCTGCTGTTCTCTTCTCTCCTGTCTTTTGATTTATTTAGTCATCCCTCACTCATTCAACAGACATGTGTGGAGCAATTCTTATCTTCAAGGGACAGAGACACAGATGTAAAAGTTAACCCTTCTGTCCTCAAAGGACTCACAACGTGAAACACAAAAAGATGAAGCCCCACAGTTAAGTTCTGTAACCCAGGGAAGCAGTGAGACTTGGGAGTGGAGACAGGGTAGGGGGCAGACTGGTCTGAACTGAGGAGAAAATGTAGAACTTTGTCTTGCTTCAGGTAGAGGAAGGCAGAAGTGGGTGTGGTGGTTAATTCCATGTGTTGACATGAGTGGGTTAAGGCATACCCCAATTGCTAGTAAAATTTTGTTTCTGGTAATGTCTGCAAGAGTGTTTCCAGAAGAGATTAGCATTTGAATTTGTAGACTAAGTCAAGTGAGTGGTCCTTTCCAAATACAAGTGAGCATCATCTGATCTATCTAGGGCCTTACAAAGAACAAAATGGTGGAGACAGGGAAAATTCACTGTGTCTGCTTGAGCTGGAACACCCATTTTCTTCTGCCATTAGACATTGGAAGTCCTGGTTTTCAGGCCTCCAGTCTAAAACTAAGATTTATACCATCGGTTCCCTGATTTTCAGGCCATTGGACTTGTACTGGAACTATGCCACTGCTCTCCTGGGACTCCAGCTTGCAGATGCCAGCTCATGGGACTTCTCAGCCTTATATGTGAGCTAGACCTTGTTCATAAACCTCTTCCCATGTATCTATGCTTGCTATATTGGTTGAGTTTCTCTAAAGAATCCTAAATAATATAAGGGAAGAGATACCCGAAAAATGTTTCCTTAGTCTGGCTCACTTTCTCTGCCTGCATCCAGACACAAGCATGTCTCCCACTAAGAGCTAATCCCAACATCTCCCCAAACTCACAGTTTCTCTGTGAGAGCATGTCTTTCTTCCTAACTCTGCCCATTACCCAGGCACCTAGCAGTGAGCATCCTTGGTTCAATCAGTAGGTCACTGGGAGGTTAGCATCCACTTCTCATGAGCTGGCTGGTCTTGACTCCCTCTTTCAATCTCTAACTTTGACTTTGAGGAGGATGTGCTTTACTGCAGTGTCTCCAGAAGAGAAGATGCAGCTCTTTTCCTCTGGAACACACACACTGTTTGGGGAAACAACATGAAAGGGCCACCAAATAGTCCCAAATTAAGTAAATTATGTAAAGTGATCTGTGTATTCTAAGGGAGTCCGAACTGAAGAACTTTTATGAAGAGGCAGGAGAAGGATCTAATGATAACCACAGTGCATTTGCCTGGAATGCTGGAGTTAATGAATCCTTTAACACACTTTTTCATTGGTTTACTGAGACAAGACAGTCCTGTGTGATGGTTGTACAGTAATCTTAATTTGACAGGTAAGGAAACTAGGGCTCTAAGAGGGCCAGTGACTTGCCTGACTCTGGACTCAGCAGTGAGTCATGACCCAGAGTCCCTGACATTGGCCTCCAAATCCTAAGGCCCTTCCCACAACACTCAGATGGGTGAGAAGAGAAGAGAAGCAAGTCCAGTAAAGAAAACAAGCTCAAAGACAGTGATCATAGTTGTAAGAGGTCCCCAAGCAAGTTCACTTCCAATTTGAGCTTCTACCCAGGCTGAGGGTGCAATGGGCAGAATATGTAATCAAGTAGAATTTTAGAATGAAATGTTAAAATGGTACAGATTCTGGAGGAAACACACAAAGTCCTAGGCTGAATGACTTCATGCAGTGTCTATAATACCAAGCAAATGAAACAATCAGGAACACAGAAAACAAAAGAATTTATGCTAAGTTCATATCATTTTTTTCAAAACATTTTACCATAGAAAATTTCAAATGCCTACAAAAGTAGAAAGAATCCCATTGAATTCTTAAACTTTTGTTTTGAGATAATTATAGACTTACATGCAGCTATAAGAAATTGTACAGAAAGATCCTCTATACCCTTCAGCCAGTTTCTCTCTTAGGTAACACTTTGCAGAACTGCAGAATGATAGAGAAACTAGGAAGTTAACATTGCTACACCTGCCAAGGTTTCCCAGAATTTATTGGTTTTATGAACACTCATTTGTGTATATGTATTTAGCTTCATACAATTTATAATGTGTATAAATTTTACCTGTTTACATTCATGTGACCAGCCCCAGTGTCAGGACACAGCATGGTTCTATCTGAGGAATCCCTCCTGATTTCTTTTATTGCCACAGCCACCCCCTCTCCTTCACACAACCTCTGGAAACCACCAATCTGTCATTCATCTCCATAATTATGCAATTTCAAAAATGTTATCTGAACTAATATGCTCATGTGTTATATAAATGTATAATTAGTATGTTACACAAATTAATATCATAAATAAGATTCAAAAAAAAGAAAATTACAGAGACAAAGGAGGACATTATACAATGATAAATGTATCAATTCATCAGGAAGAAGCAAAACTCTTAAATGTGTATGCATCAAACAACATAGTCTCCTTTTTTAATTTTTAAATTTTATTTGTTCTAATTAGTTGAACATGACAATATAATGCATTTATACATTTTGATAGATCATACATAAATGGAGTGTAATCTCTTATTTTTCTGATTATGCATAGAACTTAGTCTCTTAACACAAAAAAATAAAAACTTGATGGAGAACAAAAGATAAACAGGCAATCTCCTGGTTATGGTGGGGACTTTACCACTTCACTCTAAGCAATTAATAAAACTACTATATAACAAGGATATAGAAATGAACAATATAACCAAAATCAAAAGGATCTGATTGGCATATGTAGAACATCATCCAACGATGGTAGATTATAATTTTTTAAGTACCCTTGTGACATTCATCAAGATGGACTATATCTCAGACAAAAGAAAGAAAAAGTTTAAAGTTTAAAATAATTGAAACCATAAAAGATGTTTAACATCATTAGCCTTTAGGAAAACGCAAACTAAAATCATGAGATATAAGTATGTACATATCAGAATGGCTAAAATTTTTCAAAATTTCAATGGTGACCAAACCATTATATTATACTATACTAAATGCTGGCATGGATGCAGGGAAACTAGATCACTCACACATTGCTGATGGAAATGTCAAGTGGCCTTTCTGGAATTTAGTTTGGTCAGTTTAGTGGTTTCCTAGAAAGCTAAAAATGTACTTACCTTATAAATTGCACTCCTAGGCCTTTATTCCACCAAATGAAAAACTTACGTTCATGCAAACACCTAGGCTTAAGTGTTCATTGCCGCTTTATTCTTAACAATAAGAACTAAAATTGACTCAGTTTTTTCAATGGATGAATGATTAAACAAATTGTGTATATCCCTACCACGAAATACTAGTCAGCAATAGTTGTTGATACACACAACAACTGGGATCTCAAGGACATATGAGTGAATGAACTAATCTCAATAGGGTACACGCTCTATGACTCCATTTTTATAAAATCCCAACATTTTTAGGAGAAAATACTGAAGTGTGTTACTGTGTGCCAATTATCACATGTAGCTTTATATAGGGACCATGGTCCTGGAACAGATGGAATCCACCCTCCAGTGGTCAGCTTGCCCTTCTGCAGCCTTCCATTGCTATTTGCTGGACATATTCCCTTCAAATAGGAATGGCTCTGGATCAAAGCCAATATATCTCAAGCAATTATAAAACAAATTGCAGAGTCACAGAGTGCAAGAGAGAGAGAAACCTTAGAGATCACCTGGTTCAGTAGTTCACAACCCTGACTGAAAAATAGCATCGCCTGAGGAGCTTTAAAGTAGACTGATGTCTGGACCCTCCCTAGAGGTTCCGCTTTAATTGGTTGGAAGAAGCATCCAGGCATCACAATTTTTAAAAAGCTCCCAGAGTGATCCTAAAATGCAGTCAGATTTGAGAACCATTGAAAAATCCAAGCTCCTCATTTTACAGACGAGGAAACTTTGGTTCCCTAGAGGTGAAATAAATAGCCCCCAGTAGTTGCATGGCTAGATTGTGTTAGAGGTTTATCCTGATCTTAGGACCTTTCTCACGATGCAGATGATGCTTGAACATTTGCTATCATATTTGTTTCTATATAAGCCCTTGAGGTAGGAAGCACAATTATAATTATTCCCATTGTAGGGATAATAAAATTGAGGTACATGGGGAGAAAATAATGTGTATAAGACTTTGCAGATTGCAACAGAGGAAAACCACAAATTTGGCTTCTTAACCTGAAACCATCAGAGGCTCCTATAATAAAATTTGAGCATGCCTTTACCAAGATCCCATTACTGAGGGACGCACTACAAACCCTAGCACAGGAAGGGCTACTGAGCACTTGTATCTATTCAACATAACTCATTAAAGTATTCCCAATTTTCATAGATCTTCATCTGTTACTGTCAGCACCTGTTGGATCTTGATTTGCACCCAATTTATCTCTGCCTTTTCCTGGGAATGAGAACAAACAGCCCCTGCCCTTCTCGCTTCTGAGGTTGCTTATTTACAATTGCATGTTAGTGTAGATTGGCCCATTTATTCATTAGCTTTAATGCGTCCCTTTCAATGTCTAGTTACCATCAGAGATGTTGTCATCATTCACCATTGCATTCTGGGTTGTCTACGTGTTATTAAATATGACTTGTAACAGTGGGGGTGGAAGTAGGGGTGTGAATGTGCAGAGGAGGGTGGGCACGGAGGGAGGGTAACTAAAGCAGCAACAGGCTCTGGTCTCCTGGGGTTCTTGGCATCTGAGAATTCCCAGGTAGATACTGGTCAAGTGTATGTGAGTCAGCTATTGCTCAGTGATTGAGAGTCGAGGAAGAAGCCCCAAATGTCCAAATAGGAATGAAAAACCTCTCTCGTGTTCATGCGGATACATGCCATTTATCTTGGTAACATCACTACTTAGAAATTAGATGCCTTCACTTTTATTTCTCAGCTACATCATTTTTATAACAAGAGTCTGTGAATTTTGAAATAGGTATCGGAACATATCAGTGGTGCAATCTTCGGTTTGTGTTGTCATTGCCTGCCTGCCTGACCGACAAACCTACCTTCTTTCCTCCTTCCCTTCTTCCTTCCTTCCTTCCTTCTTGTGTGCAAGTTGAAAGTGGTTCTTGTCTTCAATCCAAGTGAAAGGGTGTATAATATTAAGGGGAGGAAACTTGGTGGGAGGTAGACTCTCTAAAGGCAGACTCTACCTGTGGAAAGACAAGATTTGAGTCAGATGCCCTGGGCTTGCATCCAGCACTTACATGCCTTGAGTGACTGTTATACACACAACTAGGTTAAGCGACTAAATGAGACTTGTATGCCAGCTTCAGAGTAAGATTTTTAAAGAGCAGCTCCAGATCTGGTTAAGAAGGATAAAGTAAGAATCACGATACCATTTCTAATTGAGCCTAGTCAGAATACAAGGTCACCTTTCCTTGCTTTGAATGTGCAGGGCACGAAATCTCCTCTACTTCTGGTCCTGATAACTTATCATCATTGCACCTTCATAAATATTTGTTTGTTGTTCTGTTTATCTATCCTTCATCCATCCATCATTCATCCATCCATCCATCCCATTCATCCATCCATCCATCCATCCACCCATCCATCCATCCATCCAACCATCCAATCTTTCTACAGCCTCCATGCCCCCTTCCATATTTCAGAAAGCCTGGTATTAGAGATTTCAATGAGTCATTCCTGAAGCTAGTCACTCTGCCAGCCACACTGTAGTTCAAAGAACCAGTGGGTCAGGATTGTATTGACTTTCATGGGCCTAAGAAGGGCATTTGGCCTTCATTGAACCCCTTTCCTACATTAAAAAATTGTGTGTGTACATGTATGAATATTTATAATTGTGATAGTATAAAGACAAATACCATCCAGGTTGGAGTATATTCATTTGTTACTTCTGACTTTAAAAATAAATTAAAGCATTTTTGTGGAGCCCTGAAAGTATTATGGACCTCAGCTCTGTGCTTACAGTAATGAGAGCTGAAGACTTTGCCTTCAGGGTAACCTCTGCTCCCAGATGTAAACAGTACTCCTGTTCATCCTACCAGGGCTGCTGTCTTTGTCTGGCTAGAAGACCATCTGGATCGAAATGTGATTTCAGCTTCAAAATCAAGGTCCAAGAACTTTTTCCTGTGTTCAATACAAATACACAACCAGTGTAACTCCGTATCATGTACAACCAAAAATATGGGAAGTTATACTCCATGTATATATAATGTGTCAAAATACATGTATATCTAAAAAGAATAAATAAAAAAGCAAGAAAGCAAGGACCACACAGTGGCATAGGAAGACCCCGTCCAGGCAGACAAATCCTGCTGACTCAATCGATGACACGTTTTGTCTGCTATTGGCAAAATATCTTTTGTTCTGTGAGTAAAATGATAGTGTTTACAATAAATAAATAAATTTAAATAAATAAATAAAATGGTACATCTAGAAAAGACAAAAAACAAAAAACCCTGAGTCCAGTGCATTCTTGGTGAGTGAAAGTGTAGCCTAGACAAATCACCCTGGGAGCAAGAAACCCAGTAAAATATTCCCAGTGAAAGGATGAAGGTGTGTATGCTTTAAATAGGGGCCTACATCTCACCTGCACTTCAAGAGAAGATAATTTGGAAATTATAATCAAAGGCTGTTGTTTATCTGAAAAACACTGACTGCCACCTACCTAGTCAGTGCTGGAAATACTAGGACATACACATCCAAAGAAAGAATGGGTGAGCACCTAAAGTCAAATGCCAGTTTTTTTTATAGATAGATATGCATAGCAATTTTATTAGGTTAAAAACAGTAATGAGCCAGTGCCACCATTTAATGAATCACCTACAAAAATCAGGCACTTTAAATGCATTATCTCTCATCCTTTCCAACGTGGATATTTTAGCTCTACTTTAGAGTTGAGGGTATGGAAGAAGAGTGATTAAACCACCAGGTCAAGACTGAGGCCTCCTATAATTTTATTGCTATGTAGTTTTGGATAACCTGCCTAACCTTGCAGAGATTTTCTTAGTTTTAAGTGCAGCTTGTGTTACATACTATACAAATGCAAAGGATCATAACATCATTTAAAATTGTAGTTGAGGGAGAAGTTGATGATAATACTTCTATTATTGAAAGTCTTCTACCCAAAGTTTTGTCAAATTTCAAAGCAAGTAGGAGAATGATTTGAAACTGGGATCCCATATCACCTACTTACCTATAGAGGGCCAGGTGGACCCATGGTGAGGAGACACATTTTTGGTGACCAACTTCTTATAGTTTGTTAAGAATCTTCCAAGTTTAGCATTGGAAGTCTTGTATTCCTAGAAATACCTCAGTTCTGGGCAAACTGGAATGTTTGGTCATTCCTAACACACCTCCTACCTTGTTCCTAGTTCCCATTGAAAGCAGAAATGGACTTATTAAGAGTCACATGTTTAGTCCCCACACCATCCCGCAATGGCTCTGCAGTCGCCCTCTTATTCCACCCAGTGGCCAAAGGTGACCCTGCTATGAAATGGGGATCTCTCACTCTCAGGTCCTGGTCTTCCCTTACATTCCTGGCCTGAGTGGCCTCTAGGCTAATGTAGTATCAGTCACATAAAACCCTGGCGTAGGTGTGCTTTTATGGGATCCCCAGTGACAATTATGGTACAACAAGGAGATGGTTAATTTGTACAGACAGGACATGGTTAATATGGCAAAGGGTCTCCAGCTGCAGGATGAGACCATCATGGTCTTTTATATGAGGGGAGGAGGGAGGAAAGTTTGCTTGGAAGTGGGTGGGAGGGGAAGATTCTCCAGGAGGCTGCCTGCCCTGCTTTATTATTAGGTTAATTGAAACCATAAAAGCAAACTCAGATTTGCATTAAAGCCCTGCCTAGCAGATGGTGACAAGTTCCGAGCATCATAAAAAGAGGATTGAAAGTTATAAAGCATCTTGGGCTCATCTGTGCCAGTGCGCTGAAGGAAGTGCATTGTGGGAGATGGCCTGCGCCCCTCTCCACCCTGCCAGTCAGTCACTGGGGCTGCACATGCCCAGTCCTGCACCTGCATCCCCTCTCTACATGGGACAGGCAGCTTTCTCCAAGCCCCCCAAGTGGTCAGAAGCCTTTCTCTTTGCCATCTCTCAAAGCATGTTTCATATAAACTTTCTTGGGAAAATTTCTACCCAGGCCATTTTGTCCGTTGGGGCTGCTGTAACAAATACTGAGACAGCTTCAGTGATGACAAGTTATTGCTCATAGTTCTGGAAGCTGGAAGTCCTGAGGTCAAAGTACCAGTTGATTTCTTTTCTGGTGAGGTTCTCTTCTTCATTAGCCCTATGGCCACCTCTTCCCTGTGACCTTACAAGGTGAAATGGGTAAAAAATCTCTCCGAGATGTTTTTTATATGGGCACTAAACCCATCCATGAGGGATCCTCCCTCATGGCCTAATGACTTCCCAAAGGCTCCACCTCCAAATGCCATCACAGTGAGGAATCGGGTTTCGTCATAGCGATTTTGAGACAGAATACAAATATTCAGTTCATGCCTCTAACTTTCTTTTCAACCTAGCATTATTCTTCCATCGAAGACGGAAGTGTCCACCTTGTCCCTCTCCCCTAACTACCTTTCCTTACGTGGTCTCAGACTCCGAACATACTTCTGTCACATTTCTGGCTGCTATAACAAGGTAGCATGACCTGGGTGGCTCATGAAAACAGAAATGTCTATCTCACAGTTCTGGAAGTCAGAGGTCCAAGATCAGGGTTCTAACTTCAACACATGAATTTTGTGGGGACAAAAACATTCAATCTAGGCATCTTCCTTTTTCCCCTGTCCATTAAATCTGGAGCTTCTCATGACCTGTCTCCTAACTACTTGACCCAGGTGGTGGCACTAACTAACGACTCATGTTCTGTGTCCTGGAGTGCTTCTTGGTCCCCCTACCATCTACATCCCCTTTCTCATTTTCAGCAGATGCCTCCCGTAATGGAATCCTTTAGACTTGAAGCTCTAAAGAGATCAACATTTCCAGTGGCCCTTTCACCATGCTCAGAGGGAGGTACCCCTCTCTGCCCTACCTTATTCCTCACTCCAACTGTCACATCCCTGTCTGGATTTAGCTTAGTTGATTAGCTCCTCTCTGGCCTCTTGGATTTTGTGCTGTCTCCTCTGGCTCTTAGTCTACACACATTTCCAAGGAATCCTCCATTCTACCCTGCCTCCCCTCCTATTCTACCTTCACCACCACATCAAGCCTTTCCATAAAATGGTTTTATTCCTACTGCTTCTGCTTTCTCATTTTCTTCTGTTTCACTGAAATACCATACACTGTACCCACTCATGGCCTCCAGAGGGGCATTGGGATGCTCCTTCTAGAAGGATCTCTTCTAGAAGTCTAAATATTGCCTCTTCCCTTATGCTCCCACATGCACCAGGAGAGACTCTTTCTTCCCATATGTTCATTAATGTTCTCATAGGACTTTGCATACACCTCTGTAACTAGCAAGAAAAGTGCTTTAATGGTTACTAAAGGGTGGGTCTACCTTTTTAGGTTTTGTGTTCTTTGAAGGCAAGGGACCCTTTCCTAGTCCTTCTTGTATTGAGTTCTGGCAAGATAGGCATTCAGGTAATATGCTGTTCCTGAATGAATGGAAAAATAAAAGAATGGCATTTTCAAGATAATTCCTATCATGACGTATATATAAGAAGTCTGAACAAAATAATTTTGCACCGGGTCCTTCCCATCAGGTCATTGTAAGGTCATTTCCACTAACCTGCTATCCAAGATGACCTAATGGGTCTCTCCTTTAGAATAAGTCACTGTGCAAATTCAGTTATCTCAGATGTGAAAGGAGGAGCAGGCAGGAGTGGACATTCATTGATCTTGTCCTGTGTATGTGCCAGCACACTAGTCACTTTACACACGTTAAATCAGGTCATCGCTGATGGGTGAATGTGTTAAACCACGTTGTTTTAAAGAAGAGGAAATTGGGGCCAAGGAAGGTTAAACAACTTGGCCATTGGGGACAGAGATAAAACAAAATTGGCTATGTGTAGATAACTGCTGAAACTGGGTGATGGGTGAACAGTTTGATACTAGTCACCCCTGCGTGTCTGTGAGGGATTGGTTCTAGTCAGCCCCATCACACCCAGATCTGGAGATGTTTAAGTCCCTTAGATAAAATGGCAGAGCATGGTATATGTATATGACCTACGCACATCCTTCTGTATGGTTCAGATCATTTCTAGATCACTTATAATACCCAATACAATACAAATACTATTTAAATAGTTATATTTTAAAACTTTGTATTTTTTTTGTATTGTTATTTTTATTGTTTTTTCCCCAAAATATTGTTGATCTGAAGTTGATGGATTCCATGGATACAAAACTTGTGAATTCGGAGGGTCAATTATATTCCCCAATTTTTAATGCGTTTGAGGTTTTTCTAAAAAAAAAAAAAAAAAAAGTTCCCCGCCAACACTTAGTGTATTAGTTATCTATTGCTGCATAACAAATTATCTGAAATTCTAGCAACTTAAAACAGCACACATCTGTTATCTCATTTCACATGGATTGGAAAATCTGGACTCAGCTTAGCTGGGTCACTGTTTCAGGGTCTCCCAGGCTGCTATCAGTGTCTTTCTGAGGCTGCAGTCATCTCTTTTTGGCTAATGGGATCCTGTTGTAAGCTCATGCACATCAGGTCCTCCCTGGCTGTTGTACAGGGATATCAATTATTTGACACATTGGTTTTTCCATAATGCTGTGAACAGTATGGAAACCTGCTTCCTCTAAGGTGAGAGCTGTAAGAGAGAAGGAAAGAGTGCCCAAGATGGAAAACATGACCTTTCATAAGCTGGTCTTGGAAGTGAAAACCCATCATTTCTACTGTATTCTGTTTGTGAAAGTAAATATAGTCACACTCCAGGAAAGGGACAAATCATGATGCCAACGTCAGGAGATAGAGATCTATAGGAGCCACTCAGAGCGAGTAAGTGGCTTTGCTGGGCTCTAAGTTTTTTCTATTTGACTCCAAATCCATCTTGTGTTTTCTACTGCTTTCAGAGACCTCATAGATTCACTATTGACAGGCAACACCTCAAGTCCAATTAGCTTATCAGGTTGATCCAACAGAATTGCAGGTCTACCTGATACATGGTGACTGCACATTATTACCTTTTGGTGCTGGTTGGAAACAGGCTCCTGCACCATTCCCACTGGGAAATGCAAAGTACCAGATGAGAAACATTAGAACCTGTACTGGAAAGTGGCCCATTGGAAGCCCCGAGAGAGAGGTAGGAAGAGAAGCCATGTTAGAAGAACTGTATTAGGTTGCAGCCTAAATCTGCATGCATAGGGAAAGCTCAATTCATGGAAATAGAAACAGATTGTTATAACAGAAGCACCGCGCATGGTGGAACCACCACATCTTCGGAGGAAAGTGGGTATGAGGAGGAGAAATGATAGGCAAAGAATCATTGAAATCCATTCATGAAACTTTCTCAGAAAAGCAACTTCCATTTCAGCCCTATTCAGCCTGCACGTTAGTTTACTGCAACGGCAATACATGAGGAGCTTGCCTAGAAAACTTGGAAGTTTTCAGCAGGGCACCGACTGAGGGGAACTGGCTTATCTTTATACCATCAGCCCCCAGAAATGTCTACTATCTGGTAAATGGTCCTTGACTGTTGGTGGAGGGAACACAAGTGCACCAAACAAGACCAGACAGGGAAGGTGGATCAAGAAAGGAGGAGGAGTCCTTAAGAACAACACAGTCAGATCCATTCTGAGTGTGGACTATGAAGTGTGGTGGGCAGGACCCTGGAAGGTGAAGAAAATGCCTTGAGAGGGACATCTGTAGGTGCTTGTGCTGGCCCAGCAACCCACCCAGGGTCCCTGACCACTCACTTGTGGCCTCCAGTGGAGCAGATCTCCATGCATCTCCTGTCCCAGCTCTCAGGAGAACTGTGCCTGACCCCAGGACACAGCTGACATAACCAGCAGAGGACTTTGGTGTCCTCTAACTTTGGTGTCCTTTAACTTCTTTGTGTCTCAGTTCTTGGTTTACAAAAGGAGCATAATCATGGTATATTGCTTAGTCTTTTGTATATATGAGATGGGTTATTTCATGAAAAACAATTATTATCAGTATCTAGAAAACACTCAACAAATGTTAATCATTGGAATAATAGTACTATTAATATTATTATTATTTTAACTTTTACATGGTCTGCTGTCTCAGGATATGTCTTGCCTGGGATCTGGAGTGACAGGCATCCTGTTGTTTCTCAGTATTGCTTCAAGAAACCCTTCCCACTCACAGGGTCCCTGAGGATATGGAACCTTCTTTCAGCTCAGAGAAGAGGAAGGCAAACATCATTCCAATCCCAGGAGGCTTTGAGCCTGGAGAGGGGAATGGATTTCTTCTTGTTTTTGTTGTTTTAATTTCTGAAAGCCTTCCTCCACCAGTTGGGGGAGGCTGAGGAGAAGAGGGAATGCTGAGGACCCAGGAGCCTGTGCGGTTGTGATTAGATGGCTTAGGCCCAGCAGCAGCAGCTGTTAATCCTGACTATTAATTAGAAGATGGGGGGAGAGAACCAGCCGGCGAGCTCAGTTAAGCCTGAGCAGCACTCTGTCTTCTTCGGCAGCGTAATCCCCTTTGGGACTTGGGTGAGCTTGGGCCCCGGGAGAAGCGCCAGGAGGGCCAGCACCAGCAGACACCTGGCATCAAGGGCTCAGATGTCTCTGCTCCCAGAAGCAACCATCTCTTCCACTGGGACACCACTTACAGCTTCCCAGGTCCACTTGAAAGTGCGACAGAAGCACATGCTTTTATTCCTGTTTGGAAGACCAGGAAGGCAGCCTGGGAGCATCTGTGAGATTTGTAATCATGAGTGTAGGGACTAGGGCTCTTTCCAGGTACAGATCTTCACACTTTGCACTCCACAAGGGCCAGGGACAGAAGAGATGCTGGCGCTCAGTTTGCTGGGAAATCAAAGCCCAATGGATCCACCCATGACCTTGAAGATCTTTATGTTGGACTTGATGCCTAGATGGAGCCCCTTCCTCTCCCAGTGCCTAGAGGATCCTGTCTCAACTCTAAGATTCCTTGACCTTTTCTGAGATTAGCAGATAGGGGACTCTTTACCTGGAACCATCCTTCTAGAGCATCTAAAGAAAACTCCAGTTTTGACCTCATTTTCTCCTTGCCACCACTGTGAGAGGAAGTCACATTAGGAATGCTGGCCTGTCCTTCTAAAGATGGGAAAGGACAGAGGGAGAATGGTCCAGGTCAGCTCATCAGAATGAGAGGGCGGGAGCATGCTCCAGAACCAGGTCTCTGGATGTCTTCAGCAGATCATGCTCATTAGCTCTTCAACACTATTCTGCAAGTGGCTCTCTTCTGTCTTCCCTGCTCCCTGGACCTGCCCATGTCCTCCGTTTGTTCAGAACTCAACTCAAGTCTCGTCTTTCCCAGAAGGTCTGTGTGACTACAGTGGTATGTGTGCATCTCCCTCTTTCCTGGACTCCCCGCATGCCAGGGATTCCAGGAGCACATGCTGCACCAGGAGAGGGTGGGTCAGGAGATGGCAGGGAACACAGAAGAGAAAATAAGATGGGACTCTGGCCTGGGTCTTCTGACCAGCCGTGCAGCCTGCATCAGCCCTTGCACTTCACCCGTCCTGCGCCTTCATCCATGAAGTAAGTGTGAAGGTGAGAGCCAGGGATCTAGGGCAAGGGTGTGGGAGAAGCAATGCAGAATTGCTGATTCTGGGGTCTCACCATGGCTGGCGTGAGTTGGGACAGTTTCTGTGAGCCGAGCTGGTTGGAACGGGGCATTCTTCACATCTCTCTCTCTCCTCCTGCCAGGTGGGGCTTCATAGGGTTTCCAAGAGACATTTCGGCAGCTCTCAGGGATGAAGGTCTAAAATACAGACTTCAAAATCTGAACACCCCAGGCTGATGCTCTAGCCTGCCATTTGCCCTCTGTGATGATGACAGTAATGATGGTAATGATGGTGATGAAGCTAATGAATCTCCGTATACTTTTAAAAAATATTTTCTTTTAAATTTTTTTTATAATTTCATTTATTTTTATGTGGTGCTGAGGATTGAACCCAGTGCCTCACGCATGCTCCACAAGCTCTACCACTGAGCTACAATTGCAGGTCTCATATGGTTTTGAATGCTCACGATATTCCGGATTTTATATTCAGACTTCATATGCATAATCCCAACTAATCTTCATAGGAAAACAGAAATGATTTTATGTCAATTTTACAAATAAGGAAACTGGCTTACAGAGGTTGAATAATTTACCATTCTGCTGGCAAGTGACATGTAGGGTTTTTAATTCACACTTTGCAATTACCAAAGCATACATTCATGATCAAGTTACGTGGTCTTTTCAAGACCCATTTTTCTCACTGAGTATAAGAACAAAAGGGAGAAATTGTGGAATGAAATTGGACAAATTATTTTGTGTACATATAGGAATATACCACACTGAATTCTACCTGTATGTACATATAGAAAGCACCAATTAAAAACAATAAATAAATAGAAGGAAGACCAGAAGTGTAGAGGAAGAAAAACAGGGGAAGGAAAGAGGAAATAATAGGGACTGAAACAGGGTTAATTATATTCCATGCATGTAGATCATGTCAAAATCAACCCTTCTATTATGTATAAGTATAATGTAATAATAAAACTTTAAAAAGAATATTAGCAAATATGAGTTTATTATTGCTGATTGATCTAAGTGATAGCATGTGTGTGGCATGGCCAAGGTTGTCCCTGCTCTGTTGCAGAAACTCAGGCAAAAGTGGTTTCCTTCCTTACTCCTTGAGTTTGAGGCTTCTCTAGGGACATATGGAAATTCCAGAAGCACTTTGAAATTGATCTGTTGTTTATCCTTTGTCTTCATCGCTCCATGAGAAGTAGGAAAGCATGTAGAGATAATACGACTCAAGTTTCTCATGTAACAGGTGAGGACACTGAGACCCAGGAAGTCAGTGGTCTGAATCAGGTGGGATGACCTGTTACAGGCAGACAAGGAACTTATCCTCATGCTTCTTGCCTCCAGCAAGCTTCTTTCAATGACCACCCATTAGATGTGTGAGATAGCAGATTGTCCATGTACTCTTTATTTTTTGGACTAAACTTTTTAATATTATGAGGTCATTATGGAGGCACATGTCATTGGGAGAAATGATAGATTCCCTGTTCCCTGTACCCAGCTTCTCAGAATGGTAGCTTTGCACATAACAATGGTACAATATCACAAGGAGGGAACTGAACAGTCAGGATACAGAGTACCTACCTCTCTGTAAAGAATCACCTTGTATCTCTATATAGCCACACACCCTTTCTCCTAGTGTGCTCTCTCCACCCCTGGCAATCTCTGATCTATTCTCCGTTTCTATAATTTTTTCAAGAAGTTTCTATAAATGGAATAACAGGGTAGGTAACCTTTTGAGTTTGTTGTTGTTTTTGTTTTTTTCCTGCACAGCATAATCCTTTGGAGATTTGGCCGGGTGGTTGCACGTATTAATAACCTGTTCCTTTTTACAGCTGAGGAGTATTTCACAGCACCATGTACACTATTGGTTTAACCAATCACATGTTGAAAGACATCTGGGTTGTTTCTAGGTTCTGACAGTTATGGGCACAGCTTCTGTGAACATTCACCTACAGGCTTTTGTGTCAACATGAGTTTTCATTTCCCTGTGATCAATGTCCAGGAGTGCAGTGGTGGCATGTTTAGTTTTATTTTAAGAAACTGCCAAACTTCCTTCAGGAGTGGCTGTACCTTTCGTTTGACATTTCCATCAGGTTCTTGGCATCACTGTCAACTATTGCCAGTGTCTCTCGTTTTCACTTTAGCCGTTGCAATAGGTGTTTAGGGATATGTTATTGTGGTTTTCATTCACACTTGTTGATGGCTAATGATGCTGAGCATCTTTTCATGTGGTCACTTGGCATTTGTATACCCTTTTTGGTGAAAAACCTTTGTATCCTTTGCCCATATTCTAATTAGATTATTTTTCTCTTGAGATTTGAGAGCTCTTTATATAATCCAGATGTTAGTCTGTTGTTGGATATGTGGTTTGTGAATATTTTTGCTCAGTTTATGGGGTATCTTTCTCATAACTTCACAGAGTTTATCCTGAGAAAGACTTGCACTTTGATGAAATGCAATTTATTAATTTTTCCTTTTACGTTTTGTACATTTGACACCAAACCTAAGGATATTTTGCCTGGCCTCAATCCTAGATTTCTTTTCTTTTTTTTTTTTTATGCCCTGAACATTTCAGTTATACATTTAAGTCTGTGAAACAGTTTGAGCTAATTTTTTCATAAGACGCAAGTTTTAGGTCAAGATTCATGTTTTTTTTTTTTTTTTTGTCTACAGAAACCCAATTGTTCCAGCACCATTTGTTGGAAAGTCAGTTATTCCCCTGCTGAATTGTTCTTGGTCCTTTGCCCAGCATCAGTTGGCTGAATCTGTGTAGGTCTGTTCTGCATGCTCTGCTCTGTTGCATATACTCTTGTGTCTGTTCCAACACAAGTCTTGGTTACTACAATGTAATAATTCTCAAAATTGAATAGACAGATTCCTTTCCCTGTATACTTTTTTACAGAAATTTTATGTAAGTTTAATTAAATTTTAGAATAACCTTACCTACAACCTCAAAAAATCTTTCTAGGGTTTTAATAGGCATTGTAATAAACCTGTCTATCAATTTGCAGAGAATCGATAATTTTACTACATGGAGTCTCCTGGTCCATGTACGTCTGTGTGTTTGGATGTTTGATTTCTTTCAAAGAGGTGGGTCATTGGGGGTATGCCTTTGGGGTGTATAACTGGTGATCTAAGCTTAGTTGGTCTCTTTTCTCTCTGATCATGTGAGCAGCCTTCCTCCACTATACCCTTCCACCATGATGTTCTGCCTCACCTTGAGTCCCAAGGAATGGAGCTGACTGTTTATGGACTGAGACCTCTGAAACTGTGAGCCCCCAAATAAATGTTTCCTTCTATAAAAAATATTAATAAAGTGGGTCTCTCTTAAAAAAAAAGCATTTTGTAGTTTTTTGGTATGCAAGTCCTGTACATAATTTGCTAAATTTATACCCAAGTGTTCAACGTTCTTAGAGAGATTGTAAGTGGTATTAAATTTTTAATTTTGGTGCCCATGTGGTTTTGGTTAGTGTACAGAAATACAATTAGTGTTCCTCTTTTTATCCATGCAAATCAATTATACAGGACAGTGGGTTTCACTACAGCGAAACAGTATACAATGCAACTGGTCAGTTCCTCGCCCCAGTACCTCCCGTTTCCTCCCATCCGCCCTCCTCCTGGTCCCCTCGCACTGTTCTGATGATCTCTCTTCTGCTTTCATGCAATCCTTCCTGTTTTTTTCTTTCTTTTTCTCTCTAACTTCCACATATGAGAGAAAACACTTGATCCTTGTGTTTCTGAGTCTGGCTTATTTTGTTTAATGTGATGTTTTTCTGTTCCATCTGTTTCTCTGTAAATGACATAACTTTGTTCTTCCTTATGGCTGATAGAGAATTCCATTGTGTAAATATACCACATAACCTTCATCCATTCATCTGTTGATGACACCCAGACTGATTCTATAACTTGACTATTGTGAATTTTGCTGTGATAACATAGATATTCTTGTATTTCTAAAGTATGCTGACTTTAATTATTTTAGATAAATATCAAGGAGTGATAGAGCTGGATCAAATGGTAGCTTTATATTCAATTTTTTGAGGAACCTCCATACTGATTTCCATAGGGTGTGTACCAATGATATTCCTAACCAACAATGTTAGAGTTCCTTTTTCCCAGCCTGTTCACCAGCATTTATTGGTGTATGTATTCTTTACGATTGGCATTCTGACTGGGGTGAGATGGAATCTAAATGTAGTTTTGATCTGCAAGAAAACCAAATTTTAAATGTTTATCTTATATACTGTGATCATTTTGAACTCATTTATAGGTTTTTTGAGATGATTTTGTAGTTTTATTTTCAATTTGAAGAGTTTCTGTGTAGACAATCATGTAATCTATAAGTGGGGCTGATTTTATTTCTTCCTTTCGGATCTGTATGTCTTTTATTTCCTTTTCTTGCCTTATTGCACTAGCTAGAACATCCAGCACCATGTCAAACAGGGTAAAAGAAAATGTCTTTGCCTGGTTCCCACTTTTAGGAGGAAAGCATTCAGTCTTCTGCTGTTAAATATAATGTAATGAATAGATTTTGTAATATTTATGAAGTTGAAGTTTCCTTCTATTCAATTTTTTCAAGGCATTTTTATCATAAATAGCTATTTAATTTTTCAAATGCTTTTGCTGCATTAATTTATGTGATCATGTGATTTCTCTTCTTTAGCTAGCTGATAAAGTATTACATTGATCTGGAATATTGAGCTAGTTTTGTATCTTTGGAATAAACCCACCTGGTCATGGTGTATAATTTATTTTTATAAATAAAAGAATTTTCTGAATCCTATATGCTCATATTTTATAACCTATATTTATTAATGATATAGTTCTGTGATTTCCCTCCCTTCCATCCTCTCCCTTTCCCTCATGCCTCTCCCTCTTCCATTGTTTTCTTCCTTCTTTTTACTGTCTTTGTTTGGTTTGGGTATTAGGAATACCACTTTCATGACATTAATTGGGAAGACTTCCCTTTCATTCCACTTCTATTTTTTATATGAGATGGTATAGAACTGATGTTTATTCTACCTCAAATATTTGGTAAATTTTCCATTAAAATTTTTTGGATCTGAAGTTTTCTCTTTTAGGAGTTGGTAAATTGTACATTCAGTTTCTTTCATTGTTATAGTAATTCAAATTTCTCATTACATATTGGGTGAGGAGGCCATTTGTGTTTTTTTAGGTATCAGTTCATTTCATCTAATGAGTAAATTGATGCGTCTAGAGTTTTGCATCATATTCCTGTGTTATTTTTTGGTTTCTGTGGTCTGCAGCGATAGTCCATGTTAAATTCCTGATATTGACACTTTGAGTCTTCTCCATTTTTTTTCCTCTGCGGCTAGCTAGAGGTTTCTCAATTTTATTCATCTGTTCAAAGAATCAGGGTTTTTTTTTTGTTTCATTGATTTTGCTTATTTTTTTTGTTTTGTTTTAGATTTTATTGATTTCTACTCTTTGTTGTTTTCTTCTTTGACTTGCTTTGGATTTATGTCACTCTTCTTTTTCTAAGTTATTGATGTGGAAACTTAGATTATTGATTTGAGACTTTTTCCTTTTTCCCAATACATATATTTAGTTCTATGAATTTCTTTTTGGCCCTACTTTAGCTGTGTACCACAAATTTTGATGTGCTGTATTTTGACTTTATTTGACTAAATGTATTTTTTAAACTTCCTTTGAAAATTTGTCTTTGACTCATGGGCATTTAGGAGTGTATTGCTTGGTTTTCAAGTATTTGGAGTGTTTCCGGTTATCTTTTTGCTATTGACTTCCAGTTTGATTCTGTTGTGCTGAAAGATTATACTATTTATGATCCCAATTCTTTTAAGACTATTGAAGTTTATTTTATGGCCCAGGATATGGTCTACATCGGTTTAGTTCCATGAGAGCTTGAAAAGAACATGTGTCCTACTATTATTTGGTGAAGTGTTATAAATGGTGATCAGGTAATGGCATTGTTGAGTTCTTTTATTCCCTTGTGATTTTTTTCGTTCAGTCTTTAACAATTGTTGAGAGAGGTGTATTGAAGCCCTAAACTATAATTATGATATTTCTATTTTCTCTTCTGTAAGTTTTTGCTTCCCATGTATTATAGCCCTGTTGGGAACACACACTTGTATGGGGTTGACACTTTTATTTTTATGTAATGCCTCTGCCCCTGTTACTTTGCCCTGAATTCTATTTTATTGTATATTAATAGCCATCCTCTTCTGATTAAAGCTTGCATGATTTATCATTTCCTTGTCATTTACATTCTACTTTCTTATGTAGTTATGCTTGAGATTTTTACGCTCAGCATATATTTGAGTCATATTGTTAATAGATTTTGCAAATTCCTGTCTTTTAGTTGGTATATTTAAATTATTTGAATTTAATGTAATTATTGATAGGCGAGAGGCTTAAGCCTGAAATTTTATTATTTGTTTTATATTTGTTTTCTCCGTTTACCTTTCAGTTTTGCTTTTCCTGCCTTCTTGTGAGTTAACTGAATATTTTATAGAATTAGATTCAAGATTTATCTATGGTGTTTTTGAATGAATAGGCTTTTTAGTGTTTCCCTGGGTATTATGTCAAGTAGATTTATCACAGTCTATTGGCACCATTGTACCAGTTCAAGAAAAGAGAACTTACTTCCCTTTATATCCTAGTTATAATATGATTATTTTAAGTATTGTGTCAGCATGCATTTAAAACTACTTCAGACAGTGTCATAAATTTATTCAAACATAATTTCAAAAACTCAGGAAGTAAAGGGAATGCTAGGGTATTTACCTGTATTTTTGCTTTACCAGTTTCTTTCTTCCTCCTGTATCCTTTCTTTTTAGAGAATTTCCTTTGGGCATTATGTTGGTATGCATCTGCTGGCAAATTCATTTATTCGAGAATGTCTTCTTTCCTGAAGTTTTTTTTTCATTATTTTTCTGGACATAGATTGCAAGTTGAGTTATTTTCTTTTAGCATTTGAAAACTAAATCTCTTCTTTGTGGCTTCCTCCTTATGAGGGCTTTGGTGTCCTGTAAGCGAGTTTTCCTCATGATAAAGCATCGTTTCTTTCTTACTGCCTTTAAGGTCTGCCTTTGGTTTTCGCAAGTTTAACTAGGATGTTTCATAGATCACTGTGGTTTTGGGGGAGGTATGTCTTTAGGATTCCCTTAGTTCTTTGACTTTGCAGGTTTATATTTTTCCTCAATATGAGATTATTACTTTTTTCAACTGGTATTGCTTTGAGTACCTTTTCAATTCTGTCTTCTTTCCCTCTGGTATTCCCATAACAGAATTTTAGTCTCACAAGTCCTTGAGTATATATTTTCAGGTTTTTTTTTTTCAGTTTATTTTTTTCCATTCTTCAGATGAAGTAATTTGCATTGTTATCATTCAATTTATGTATTCTTTCCTTGATTTCTTCATTCTTATTCTGAGTTCATTCATTGAGCTTTTTTTAATTATTGTATTTTTTAGTTCTAAAATTGAAATTTTTTTCTGCCTAGTTCCTATTTTTTTTTTTTAACTAAGACTATTTTTCATTTGTTTTCAGCGTGCTTATACTTTCTTAGTGAGACATCTTTATGATGGCTGCTTAAATGTCTTTGTCAGATAATTCTACCATCTCTGTCGTACTGGGAGTTAGCATCCATTGATGTTCTTTTTTCATTAAGTTTGAGACCTTCCCAGTGCTTGGTATGACAAATAATTTTCCACTGAAACCTGGACAGTTTAGGTGTCATGTTCTGTGACTATGGATTTTGTTTGAACCTCTTATTGTAGCTAGCTTCCTCTAATACCACCCAGGAGGGGAAGGGAGGCGTGCCATCTTGCTACTGCGTGGTGGAAGAGGTAGTCCTGATTCCGCACTGAGCCTCTGAGGATGTCCAAGAAGAGGGCTGCTTGTTAAGAGTTGAGTGAGTGGCAGCTCTGCCCCTGCTGGGCCCCACTGATAAAATCCCATTGGAAGGACTTGGGGTGACTCCTAACTCTTCCCTCTGTGTTCTACACCGATACTCTGTTGGAAGTCCAGTGTGGCTTGTTACCTCCTCCTCTCAGATCATTCCAGATGAATTCCCGGCTCCCTACTTGATCTCCTCTGGCCACCCCAGTAGAGTTGGGGGTCCCCCTTACACCTTAGCCAGTTCATAAACCTAGGCTCACTAGCCTGGGTTGGGGTGGCACCAGAGACACAGGTTTGTTTGTTTTCTTCTAGTGTTTCACTGTAATAAAGCAGTTACTGTCCAAAATGTTCTCTTTCTGAAGTATCCTTTTCTGGTTGTTTGACTAAAGATGTCAGACTTTTGTTGAAGATTTTTATTTTTCCACACCTACATGCTTTTCTGAGTTGCTCATTTCTTCAGGACTAAGAATGGACATATCAGGCAAAAAGGTGATCCAGGGAACTTGCCACCATGTCATGCCTTGGGCTGCAAGGTCCCAAGCCAGTGTGTCTTCTCTGCTTCATCTTTCATCTTCTAAAATGCCTTTTTCTATGTATAATGTCTAGGGCTCTTCACTATGCTTATTGGAATGAAAAGGGATAACTATGTATCATCCGTAAAAATCCCAGTTATATGTTTTTTTTTTTTTTCTCTCTCCAGAGGGAAATTTCAATGAATAGTCAAATTCCTAAAGGAAAACTGAAGAATACATGAAATAGTAGCAGAAAACGTGGAAGTCCAGCAACATTTCAGGTAGATTTCCTGCCTCACCCTCCCAGCGGAAGGTGGGATCGCTCAGGATCTGTGAATGCTCTTCTGGAGTGTGAGTTGCCTGTTACCCTCTTTGAAATTATCTGTGAAGTTTTGTGGTTAATAAATACCTGTATTTATCTGTAGAGGTGACACAGTTTTCAGGAGAGTCCCCAGGAACACATGCCCCCTTCAATTTTAAGACTGTAATCTAGAAGGCCTCAATGTTACCTTTTCCTAACACACTATGGAAATGCTTTCTTTCCAGGCTTTTCTGTACTCTGCTTTGGCATGGTGCCTTGAGAGGCTTAGATTAATAGTCCCACAAATGTCACTGTGGGAATGTTGCCAAGAATGCTTCCTCTGTGGACTGTGTCTCCTTCAGGAAGACCCATGGGACGGAGTCCTCCGGGGCCTATCATCCTGAAAAGCTGAGTTCTGCTTTTCTGTGACGACTGGCATTCTTTTAAAAATTGTTTTTTTCCTGTTACAGACAGTTTGCTTCCGTAACTGTGTGCTTTATCTTGTCTTTCTTTGGTCTGTTGGGGAAGCCCCCAGTCACATTTTGGAGCTGTTGATGGTAGCATACCAGATCTTATGGTCAGCATCTGAAAGTCTGTAAGCTATATCACCCTTAATTTTTACTCACACATTCTCCTCTCGGTGATTTTTTTTTTAGCCAGTAACCCCCAGGAGGATTTATTTCATTCTTTTATACTGTGGACTGTTTAGAAGCTACCTGGCATACATATAGCAAGAGGCAAGGGCAGACATACAGGTGAAGAGAGAGAGAAACAGATAGACTGATGCCTCCGGCAGGGCTGGTCTACCTTGCCCAAATGCCATGGCTTGGGCACAGTGGCCCAGCTGCTCCATGCCCAGTCTCACTTCCCAGTTGCCTTTGTCCTGCTGCATGTTGGTGTGAACATGTACTGACCTTAGGCGGAAGTCCTGCTTCACCCCCAAATCCCAGGTGGGTTGGTTTGAGGTTCTTAGGGAAGAGGCACTTCCTTAAGGAGCAGGGTGCATGATCAGTTCTGGATGCCTTGTCCTTCTCTCTTCCCATCAGTGCCACCTGCTGCTAGTGTCCTTGTCACCAGAGCTGCCACAGAACCTTCTTAAAAGGGATCCTGAATATACCAATGGAACAGAGAAAGCCACCTCTTCCTATGTTGCCCAAGTTCTGTCTAGCCTAGGACTCTGAAGGGGCCACTTTCTGTGACTCCTTTATTCTGCTTCCTGCTTCCTTGTCAACCTTGGACTGTGCAGGCAGAGAGCTGTGTCACTTCAGGGAGACACAGCTCTCTGCTACTATGGCATGACCTGGGCTGGCACTTACTTCTGGACTTACTGGTTGCTTAAAAATTCATGCAGAACTAAGTGACCTGCACACTCATTTAGGATCTAGCCTATGTGTCTCCCCCTGTAGAATGGAAATGATGGAATATTAGCTTCTTCACAGGGAATAAAATGAACTATCATCTCCCCTGTAATGCTCATCTCTAAGCCTTACCAGTAAGCCTTACATGTAACCCTCACCTATAAGCTCACCTGCAAGGACTTTAGGTGAGCCGTAAATCAAGTAATGTAATTAAAACTGCCTTGTAGCTATAAAATGTTGCACACGTGCTAGTTGAGGTTACTGCTAACGTTACAATGTCATGATCCTCAGCACACCTGTCTTCTCCACCGTGGAGTCTCCACTCACGCTGTTCCTCTGTAGTGTCTCGTTTTTCTGGTCTCATCTCAGCCTGTCTCCTGTCCCCAATACTTCTCCCTCCCCAGCCTGTCAGTGAAGTGTCCACCTCTCCTCTCCCTCATTTTCGTTCTTTAAGACTTTAAGGAACTAAACTAGTTCAAGTGGTTCTTGAACTATACACAGTACAGTGGAGAAACCCCAGAGGCCTTTTTAAAAATGCAGATTCCTGAACCTCACCCCATCTACAACAGGAACCTCAGGTGCTTCAGATGCAGGCAGGGTTAGTTGAAGCCCAGGAGGAGGAAAAAGAGCTCTCTGTGGTCATTTGCTAGGGTCACCATAATAATGTGTCACAGACAGGGTCACTTAAACAACCGAAACTTATTTCTTCATGATTCTATAGGTTACAAGTTAGAGACCAACACGTCAGCCATGTTGGTATTTTCAGAGAGGAGTAAGGGCAGGATCTGCTCCAGCCTCGCTCCTTGGCTTAGCGATGGTCATCCTTTCCCAGTGACCTCATATCATTTTCTCTTGGTTCATTTCTGTGTCCAAATGTCTCCTTTTATAAGGACAACTGTCATATTGGATTAGAGTCTGTCCTAATGACCTCTTGGTAATGTAGTGACCTCTTTTAATAGCCTATCTCTAAATATGGTCACATTCCGAGTTACAAAGGGTTAGAACTTCAACATATGAATTTGGGGGGAACAGAATTCAGTCAACAACTCAGTCTGAGGCAGTGTTTCTAAACACCCTTTGGAAAAATGAATATGACTTATGTATCCCTTAAGATTGCGTTCAGCTCAAGTAACAGAAAACTCCAACAGGAGCTTAACAAAATAGAGTCTATATATTGTTTCACCCAACAAGAAGTAGGATGGACGTCTCGGGTTGGATCTGCAGTTTCCAAATGCCATGTAGGCTGTTGTCGCCTTCAATCATTCCAGCCCGCCATCCATTTCATGTGACTTTCCTAGAAAGCCAGGAAATGAGTACTACATCCCTAGACATCTTGTCCATTCTGGTCAGGGAGAAGGAGTAAGAATGAAGGAAAAAGGTATGTGCCCACTGAGTCAGCTGTTGAAGAAATAACAAATATTTGTTCATACATGTGCAGTCAGCCTTCTGCATCCCTGGGTTCTCGATCCACAGATTCAACCTGCTGTGGATTGGAAATAATGTTTTAAAGTTACATCGGTAATAAACATGTACATATTTTTCTTCTTGTCATTGTTCCTTAAACAACATACTATAACAATTATCTGCACAGCATTAACATATTAGGTATTAAAAATAATCTAGCAATGTTTAAAAATGAACAAGAGCATGTGTATAAGTTATATGCAAATTCTACACCATTTATATGAAGATCTGGAACATCCACAGATTTTGTTATCAGTGGGGAGTTCTAGAACTAAACCCCTGTGGATACAGAAGGCTGTATACATAAGTATGTAGGTGTAGGCATGTATGAGGGACAACTGTGTAATACAATAGGCTTCCTGGAAGCACAGCTAGAAGACACTTTCTGCCATTTTATGGGGTAGAACTAATTCCCATATCTATGCAGGTAGATGGGAGGAAAGATGCCAGGGAACTCAATGAGAGAGAGATGTGGGAGGTAGTATGGATAAAGTCAGATGTTAGAAATTGAGAAGAAGAAATAAAGCAAAACCAAGAGACTGGACAGAAAAGGATTGGGTCTTATTAGAGGTGTAAACAGTGGGTGTTCTTTGTAAAAGACCGAGAGCAAGAATGGAGTTCAGCATTGTGGGGCAGCCATTCCTGTGCAATTCATAGCTCTGACCAGGACTTGTCAGTAGGAGGCTGCATTTGCTTTCCCATGTAAAAGCGATTAGACACACTCAACCAGGATATATTTGCTAATACCAACACCATCTACAAATAGCTTGTCCTATAATTTACCTGACATGGGCTCCAACTGGACACCCACTCTTGCCATGTAGGAGATATGACCAGCAGTGCTGAAATCTCCCCAAGGTTTGTCTCTGGAACTGCTGCCCGTGACAAGATGGTGCTAGACAGGAGGAGGCAGAGATGCCCACTTACAGCATGGATTCTTTCCCACAGTGCACTGGGCTGAGACAATTGAGAAATGATGCCTTGAGAGGTTTCTTACTCAAAATATGAGAACTCTGCTGCATAAAATTTTCTTCAGGAATCATGGCAGCTGCAGCTGGAGTCCGCCATGATGTCTGGATGGAGATAGAAGGAGAGCACAACAGAGAGGTGACAGCCCAGAAGCTTCCCTTGATTCAGCACCAGGAGCAGAGAGTACCTGTTCTTCCAGGAGAGAGAATACTTCTCTTCAGAAATCAGGGCCCAAATGTCCACCACCCAGAGGGAGCTCTGCCACTGTAATCTCAGGTCTAAACATGTAACCTTCAGATTGTACACCAATTCCTTGAGAGATACAGAGAAAGAAGGGGAGATTAGGGTTGGCACAGCAGTCCCTCACAAGGCTCAAAGTCTGTTGAAACTTGGATCTGCCCTGGACAACAGCATTGCTAGCAAAAGAGGTTTTTGTATAAGATGAGCATTGCAATACCAGGTTCAAGAGCAGCAGCTCACCTTGGTGGAGATGCTTATGTTGCTGGAGCACAGAGGGATGTCAGAAGATAGCACCACCGAGAGAGCTAGAAGCCATGAGCTCTGTGGCACACCTGGAGAGGCCCCCTGCCAGTCACTTTGCCTCTTTTGGGTTGAACTTGATACTTTCTCAAAGCTCCAGGACACCTCTCTTCTTATTCTCCCTGGATTTCTGACCCACATCATTATTCTTGGAAGTACTCAGTAGGAAAAGGGGTGGAGAGATGAATGTACAGTGAGCTAGATAGATGAAGAGGCTGGACAAGTACTGTAAGCTCAGGAATGAACATGGTGAAGGAAATGCAGGTCCTGGTCCGAGTGCAGGTGGAGTGCCAATGGAAGGGTGTAGCAAGTGCAAGAGGTGGGAGAAACCAAATTGTTTGTCCTTCTTTCACACTCAATACACACTTCTGTCACTAGGCGTATAGAGGTGTTTCCCCAACACTAAGCAATTCTCTAGTGGACCTCAACTGAGTGTTTGATGATTTAATCCAATTTCCCACCCCAGTCAGTTCCCACAAATGAAGGGCTCATCCCACAAGCCTGCCCCTGCTTCAGATGCCAGTGCAAGTCCCAGATTTGGACTTGGACTTGGCATTGAAACCTATAAATCAGGGCTCCCAAGTCCCCTCCTGGGGGACTTGTGAGGATGGCTTGCAGCACTCGGGGAAACACTATACTTACATTTATCCACTTGTGACCAAGGATATTATAAAGGATACGGATGAACAGTCAGATAAGACTGAGTACGGGATGTGTGTGGGCCAGGGAAGCGGAATATGCACGTGGTCTGCGGTCCAGAGATCCTCGAGCCCTGTCTTTTGGTCTCTATGGAGGCCTGGTTAGCTTCTATGGAAGACTGCTCAGCCACTGGTGATCCACTCAACCTGAAGTCCCTCTCTCATCCTCCAAGGTGGATGAAGAGGTCCTGAAAGTTAAACCCTCTACTTACATGGTTGTTTCCCCTAGCAACCAACCCCCATCCTGAGGCTACCAGAAGCCCACCAAAAACTACTTCATTAGAACAAAAGATGCTCCTATCATCCAGGAAATTTTAAGGGATTTCGGAGCCCTGTGTCAGAAGCTCCTATCACTAAGGAAATTACAAAAATCTTAGGAGCTCTGTGTCAGAAACAGGACTCAGAGATCAAAGAGTAGACTGAGAGAAATGTTGCTTAATGGGAGCTGCTTGCTTTTCCTAAACAGCTATCATGTCGGACATCAGCTCAGTGCTCTAGACCTTCAGATTTTTTGATGATCATCAAAATCTGCATTTCGTTTTAGAAGATCTCCAAGAATTTAAATATTAACCTTAAGAGGAAAAGCACCATGAAACACAAACTATATCAGGAGGTTGCCAGTCTGTGACTTCCATTACTGGCAACAGTAGTCCCTTTGTTTTTTGGGAACTGGAGAATGGCTAGAGTAAGAGCTGACTCCTAGCACTGTTTTTTTCTAAAATAATAGATTGCATAAATATATCTAGGTCCTATAGCATCCATCACTGGATACATTTAAAATACATAGCCTTCTGCAGGCAGTTATCGACAGGTGCCTGCAAACCTCAGCTGCCTGGCGTCCACAAGTATTTCCCAAGTGTATGTAAGGCTTGGTGGGAGAAAGTGAAACATTTTGACATTAGACTGAGCGTCTCTATTTTCCAATATACTATGCATGCTATTCCCCCTAGGAATCAATGCTCATGAATTCATTAAGTCTTGCAGACTGTGATATTTGTTGGAATAAAAAAAAAAAAAAAACAATCGTCTCCAACCAGAACATAAATTGCAATGTAGAAAAACTTTTGTAATTTAATTTTCCAGTGAATATAAAGAGGGTGTACGTGACTGCAGCTTCGGTGCACTAATAATCAGATGCAAATGAGATTGGAACATAGTCATACTCAGGAGGTGGGCTTGAGGGGGGCTGGCTTGCTGCCTGGAAGAAAGGACACCCCTGTCCATTCCATATCTATGGCAAGCCAATAAAAGGAAAGTGCAATAAGTACCTTGGCTATTAATTACTGATTTAATATTAAAATGCAGATATCCTACAGCTGAGATCCAGACTGGTTAATTTAATAGTGAGAGATTCTTTGTGTGTGTGTATGTGTGCACATGCACAGGCGTGTGCACACATACACACACATGCGCTGCAATCTGTAGAGACATCAGCCAGCTTTGCAGGCAGCCGGACAGACTGTCCTCAGCTGGCTCAGCCTGGGTCCACGGGGGCACCTTGCTTGCTGATATGTATTGAAGACTCTTTAGATCAGTCAGACATCTCTGGATTTTTTTTTTTTCCTGAGTAATTGGACCAAGTGGATAAACTAAATCTGTATTTTGGCTCAATGTAGGATGAATCATTCTTTCTCTTAAGAATGCTTCGAGTTTGCCCCCAGAAAGACACAACACTGGGAGGTCCTTTAAGAAATGGCGGAGTGATCCACTGTGCTGGGCCAGCCACGTCAAGAACACCATTTTCCTACCTTGATGTCCCACAATTCTTCTGCCCCAGAGTCCATCTGCTGGGTTGGGCTGGGAACTCACTCTGCCCCTTGAGGAACCACCCAGGTCACAGAACACTGGTGGAGGCCTTCAGGGCTACACTCCTGTGTCATGATGCAAAAACTGTGGTCCAGGGAGAGAGAATTTGCCCGACCTCCTCTGCTCAACCCCAAGGCTTCTGAGTTTAAGCTCACTCTTTACTATGCTGTGACTTTGGCTCTCCAAGTTTGAAACATTTAGATTTTCTTGGGAGCTTTTGATCTATTGTGTGTGTGTGTGTGTGTGTGTGTGTGTGTGTGTGTGTTTTATCAGTGCATTGTAGTTATACATAATACGGGGTTCCATGAAGCAGGGAACTAAGTTTCCAACTTTTATTACCAACAGTTATCCACGAGGCTGGAGCCATAGGGGAGGGGAGGGCAGCTCCAGCCCACCATGACACCTCATGGAATGAGTGTCCCCAGTCTTTGAGAAATGGAACTGTGGTTGTAGAAAGGGACAGAACAGTTTCCTGCACCTCTTTCCAATACTCCTCATTCCCCAATCCCACCTCACACACCACTTTCAACTGCCCTTCTTTCTGGAAGAGTCAAGTGCTTTCTTGGTAGAGAATCTCACCTCCACTCATTCATACAGCAGGAGCTTTCCAAGAGGATGTGTACAACCTAGTGACTAGGTTGCAAGAGCTGGACTGGACCTGGGTCACTACGAGAGCCAGCATTCATTAGCTGCTGTGTGTGCTCAGGAAAGTTGCTTAGGATGTCTGAATCCTTGTTCTTTTTAACATAAAACTGGAAAAATAATATTCTTGGTTGCAGTGAAGACTAAACGAGGAATTGCATGTAAATTATTTAGAATAGTGCTCTCCACATAAGAAGAACCCCGTGAACATTCATTACTAATACTATGAATACTCTGCCTCTAGAGACATGGGTGTTTTCAAAGTGACCTGGGAGCGAAAGGGCGATGCTTCATCCAACAGAGGGCTTAAACTCTTCTTGAGCATGTGGATACCATGCTCATCAGAAGTCTTTATTTTTGAGTGTACACCAAACTTCTCCCACCCTAAACCCAATCACTTCACCATGCACGGGCCAGGTCAATGCCGAGGCAGCAGATGTCTGGCAAAGGGGCCAGATTTAGCCATTTTTTTGAACCACAAACTAAGTAGCCAAGAGAGAAACCACAGCGACAGGGACCCTGGCTGGGCATTCCGGGGAGGTTGGTGGCAATCAAGGGCCTCATGCCACTGGAGCACTCCTCTGCTCCTTCCCGGGCTTTTTCCGGTCCTAAGCAGTTCTATTTTTCAGGCTTGGATTTTGCTTGACATTTGAAGGATGAGCTATTAACGATACTAAATTAATAACGGTTATAGAGTATATTTGAGAAGATCATAAAAAAATCAGTAATGTCATCATGTCAAGCAAAGTTTCTGATGGTTTTTTTAAATTATGCATGTCTTTTATTTTTTTCCCTTCCAACATTGATCCGAAGCTTTCAGAGGGACATTAATCTACCTGACCACATCAGAATCCTTAATTATTCACGTCCAGCAATATATCTAATTCTACAGAAATTCCCTGAGGACTTGCCATTGTTGAAGCGGAATTTGGCAGCTCAGCTGTGTTTCCTCTGCTGAGCCCAGGGCAGCCCTGTACACCCCTCAAGGACACACAGCTGGGGTTCCACCTCTGCTGTGCTTTGACATACACAGGCAGCCATCTCAGCTTATCACCAAGGAAGGATATTTCTCCAGGGTGACAAGTGAGTTAAGATTCACGGGTAACAACTATACAGGAGTCTGCGTCTCAGGGAGAGTCAGAAGGGGCTGATGGGAGTGTAGTAAATTTAGGGATGTGGGATCTTATCTGCAAGACCCTGGAGCGAGATGACCCTGAATGGGTACTTCAACCTTGACTTTGTTTCGGGGAAAATAACTCTGTAACCCCTTCCTTGCGCTGTGTCCTCTGATGGCCAGTTAAAGTCACAAAACAAAATAAAGCAGACCTGCAGAGCTGGGCGAGTGCAAAGTAACAAAGAAAACACCAATGCTGTTAATGACAGTCGGTAGCAGGCGTGTCCTCAGGCGTGTCCCCAGGTGCTCCTGGGGCTTTATGAGGGAAAGAGCGGTAGGACCCTCCCATAGAGCCCAGAAGGGCTGAGGTCCCAATGCTTCCATGCACAGTGTGCTTAGAGGAAAAAGAGCTCAGATGTGGTCACTCTCAAGAAAGGTTTATGGGGGCAACTCCTCAACGGTCTCTGCTGGGGACGTGGTGGGAGGGAGGCTGGGCAGAACAGATCAAGATGCCCGTGTATGTGAGACCCAATGCCTCTTCCTCTGTCCTCCCTACCTGGTGAGGCGGGAAGAATAGGACCTCACAGTCAGTTCCAGCCATTTTTCTCTCTCTCCTTCCTCTCTGCTGCTCCCATCTCTTCCCTTTTCCTCCATTTCTTCTTTCCTTCTTTCTTCTTTTAATCACTCCCCCGCCCACAGTCTGTTATATTTCATTCAATAGATACCTGGGGAGATTTTTCACCTTGTCATTTGGACAAAAGAAATCACTGCTGGGGGGCAGGGCTTGGAGACCATGGGGGTAGCCAAGACTCATTTGGGGTCACTGGGACGGAAGGATCCGCATCCCCATGTCAAGAGCCCTGACTCTTCAGGGCATCTTCTTGGGATTATTTTTGCCTAAAAAACTCAAAGTTCTTCCCTACAAAATGAACAAAATGTTTGAAAGTGCTTAGTTAACTCTATGAGAGTTAAATTTGGACCCACCAAAAGAGGGGAAGGACTCCCAGCATGCTCTTGGTGGGCAAGGAACTGGTAATAAAGGAGGAAACAGCGGGAACCCTCTGGCTCTGCCTGGAACAGTGAGTTAATTGACAGAAGGAGGGAGGGAGAAGGTTTTTGTTGGTAGGGAGGGGTAGTTCCATAAGAAACTCCAATGTTCTCACCCCAGACCAGGCCAACAACTTATTCTTAGTTTTTACAGCACATACTCAAAATATTCTTGTAAGTGGATTAAAATGTTGCAGGAAAGACTTCCTGAATGTAAAGTTTAGAACAGTGAAAAGGCACATACTGAAAAGACAAAGCTATGCATTGGCCTAATTAGTCCTGAGTAGGAGAGGTCCAATAGGGAGGGAGGGACGAGGGATGGCCAAGACAATCCTCAGTCTCCTGTAGTAGAAAACAGCTCCTGGGTTGAAATTTCAACTCCACAAGGGCAGCTTCACTGGTGCCTGTACTGCACCCTTAGTGGCTGTGGTCTAACTGGGGTGTGGAGTGGACTTCAGATATTTGATGAACTTTCCAGGAGATTCTAGTGTATAGAAAAATTGGGGGACCATCACTGTAGAAGGCAACAGGACTGTCACTGGAGTCAAGGTTGGTACTGAAAGTCATGATAGGATGTTTTACTGAATTACCTGCGAAGAACCGACTTTGTCTAGAAAATGGGAAGATTTGTTTGGAAAGGAAATTAGAGCTTTCAGCCAACCTTGGTTCTGGATGCCTAGTGACAGCTCCCTGTAGTATATTCTGAGATCAGTCATGTTCTTACAAAATCCTGGACTCAAACCTCTAGGTCGAGTTTCGATCCCAGCAGTGACTTTCACTGCTCACCTGTTTTGGGTACAGACAGGGTCAAGCCCACCTGTACTGTGTCATTAATGTGCCCTGTAACCCTGAAGGGGTTTGTGCTCTATTTCAGATAAGGAAACTGAGCCTCAGAAGTCTCAACTGCTTTTCCTAAAACATGGCTGCTGTGATGCTTTGGGCAGGATTAGAATCCAGCTCTGGTGTCAATGCCTATGCTCCCTGCAGCCTGCGCCACCTCTCCACACAACTCTGCAATCCACTGCCCTTCACCTATAAATGGCACGCAGGGACAGCACAGTCACCATGACTTCTTCATGCGAGGCAACCAGATTCTTGCACAGAGTGAACAGGAAACTCCAACAGCTTAATCGGTATCTGGTGTCTCCCAGTCCTGGACGTGCAGCCTGGTTCCCCACACAGCACTTCTGCCAGGCCACAGGCTCCGTCTTCCCACGGGACTGGTCCTGGGATGCTCAGCAGAGAGCAGCCCCGCCCAGCCAGACCACCTTCTCCCAGAGACTCCTTGTGCTCAGGGAGGAAACTGGGGGAATCAAACCCCAGCAAGTAGGGCTATGAGCCTCGACGGCACCCTTAGCTAGCTCTGGAACTAGATAAGGTCTCTCAGACGTGGGATAAGACAAACCTGAAGATCAGGTTGGGAGACTTGTGACCAAGTTTTTGTTTCTCCTCAACTTGCAAAGGGCCCTTGAGTCTGAGTAGATTCCTTGACCTGTTGTGACATTGGGGGAAAAAAGAGCTGACATTCTGGATCTGTAGACACTTGCAGGCCTCTGACAGGGGGATGCAGGATCCTATAATTCTATTTCATGTTAGATGTTGTCCATAGGAAGAGAGGCTTCTGAAATGCCTTTCATAGATAGGGCTTTCACCAGGTGAGGACTCAGAGGCGACAGTGTCTGGCTTAGAAAGCTCTTCTTCGCAGGACTTCCTGAAGCCAGAGCAGGTTGGCACCCAGTCCTGGCAGCTGCATGTCCTCATTGGAAGCAATCTACTAATTACTTCTAATTACCATGTTGCAATCTGCCTCCCATCTTGGAGTCCAGGAAGGGGGACCCCTGGGTTTCATTGTTTCAATATCTCTACTGCCCAGCACAAGCCTTGGCTTGAAGTAGCTGCTCACCAAGTCTGTGTGGAGAGGAAGAATAAATGAGAAAGATAGAAGAAAGAAAGAAAGAAAGAAAGAAAGAAAGAAAGAAAGAAAGAAAGAAAGAAAGAAAGAAAGAAAGAAAGAAAGGAGGGAGAGAGGGAGGGAGGGAGGGAGGGAGGGAGGGAGGGAAAAGAAAAGGAAAAGAGAAAAGAAAGGAAAGGAAAGGAAAGAGAAGAAAGGAAGGAAGGAAAAGAAAAGAGAAAAGAAAGGAAAGGAAAGAGAAGAAAGAAAGGAAGGAAGGAAGGAAGGAAGGAAGGAAGGAAGAAAGAAAGAAAGAAAGAAAGAAAGAAAGAAAGAAAGAAAAAAAGGAAGGAAGAAAGAAAGAAGGAAAGAAAGAAAAAAAAAGACAGTTATAGCTTTAGGGACTGGGACCAATGGTGGAGAACAGAAGCCAACCCTGATGTGGCAAATGACACCACAGGGTGGTCATCAGGGGAAAGTTAATCTAAACAATTTGTAGCAGATGTGCAGTTCTTCCCTTCCTGACCCCTGACAGTCTGTCTCCCAGTCAACATAGCAGGGCCCTCTGGGTGCTGGAAGGCACTTTTCTGCCCCCAGGGAGTCAGTCTAAGGCTTTCACAGGCAGCAGCTGCAATGGAGGCCTATTCCAGGCTCTCTGGGCCACAGACTTGGAAGAAGCCCTCATTCCCAGGTCCTGATGCTGCCCCCCTGCACCCTGCCTGCAAGCACCTCGTCACGTCTGGCATCAGGCACCTGCCCGCCTCTCTCTGGCCCAGGCCCTGCTGTCAGTTCACACCAGAACTGCAGCGGGTTGAACTTGGTGCAAGGAGAGGGCTCGCCCCTGAGCAGCCAGACAACTTTGAGCAGGTCACTTGATCTCCTAGGGCTCCCTTCACCTCATCTATAAAACAATGACTCTGCTAAATGATTCATAGGAAGAAATGAGTCAAACTTTCATCGAGACAGAAAAGTGAGTGGCCAGAGGCAGGGCTCAGTATACATAATGCTGTCAGCAAGTGCTATCTGAATTGGTCCCTCCGTTGCATCAGGCCTAGTGTCCCTCATGCCCCATCTAGGAGTGGCTACTGACCTGAGGGACCAGGTGACGCACGAGGTGGTGGTGGTGGCTGGGCAGTCGTTTGAGCAGCTCTACATGTCCAGCCAACATTGTACCCGAGTGCTGGCACTTTGGGCTCAAAGCCCTGCCACTTTTCTTTCTCTCATGCCATTCGGTGTTTCTGTCTACCGGCTTGCCAGGAGTCCCCTGCCCCACTCATTGTGCCAGGCTGTGGTTCCCAATGTGGTTCATTCTTACCCCGCTGAGCAGCAGAGGGAGGCACCCTTGTGGGGTGGCAATTCCAGTTCCAGTGTGAGCTGCTGACCCAAGCCTTGGAACCTGCCCAGAGGACCTCATCTGACGTCACTGATGTACCACAATTGAGCACTCATCTGGTCATCAGTGACCAACTGCAGACCCACGCTGGCATGAAAAGATGACCAGCAGCCCAGAAAGAGAGGCCTGTTCCTCTCTGTCAGCTCATACCCACAGAGATGCTCTGCAGCCCATCCTGCTACCTGTTTTCTGCTTGCATTGCTTCCTTGCTGCCCTTCATATATTGACAACATTCAATTTTTAAATACTCTGTCCCTCTGTAGCAAAGCCTGACTGGCTTCTCACTTTAATGCACCCTCTGCTCCCTGGCATATGACTGGACTACATTTCCCAGAAGCCCTTGTGGTTGGGTGTGACCTTGTGATGGAGGAGAAGGTCTTTTAGACAAGGCACTGTGGTTGGAGGCATGCACGGCTTCCGGGACCTGGCTGTGGGAAATCTCCCACATGTAATCCCCAGGCCTGATCTCCTGTCACCTGAAATTGCACACTCAGGAGTACCCTGTCACATGTAGATGAAGGTGGAGACCTACTACCCAATGAACTTTATGTGTATGAGCAACAAACTGGGTCTTTTTAAGGTGATGGAACCTGGGGGTTTGTTTGTTGCAGCTGTTCACAGGGCCACAGTGACTCTGGTGGGCTGTAAGTACTTTTGTTTTTATGGGCTCCTTCATCCACAAAATAATTTTAAACACTATTATTTTATGACTGTTGTATAAAAACGAGTATAATTGAGTCTGAATTATGTTCATCTTTTCTTTTGTTTTTCCAAGAAATGGAAACATTTCCATGGGCCCTACCTATGCTGTCTCCTGTGTCCAGGGGCTCAGTTGACCCTGGCCATCAGTCAGGGTGAACAGTTAATATTTCTGACCCCTAAATTCCCACTGCCATTTATACTACATCCCTCATTTGGAGATTCTAGAAAAAGACCAGGGGTTCCACATAGCAATGCTTCCCCTTGTCCCTGTCCTTTCATGCTGACCCTTAGTCTGGGTGGAGTGCCCATGACCCCTCTCAGCTAGAGCTGGCAGATACTGTCAGTGCCCCCCTCAGCCACCTACCCACAGTTCTCAGTGTCTCTCTGCCTAAGAATTTTCTCTGACAGTAGCATGTCGGGGAGTTAATAGCTGGGAGCCCTGCTCATTCTGTGACACATTGGAGCTGGTGGGGAACTCACACAGCTTCCCAGGGTTGAATCCAGTTGCTCCCAGCGGCTGCATGCACAGTGCCTGATGTTTTATCAGACTCGATCCCTCCCTGACTCGCCTTCCTTCCTTCTGCCTCATGCTTGCTGAGAGCATCTCCCTGACAAGCTCCTTTCATCCAATCCTCTTCTTTTGGATGCATTCTGGTGGGACAACCAGTCCGCTCACCCTCCAGTCTCCTTACAGCCTCAGCTCCATGGTCTTTCCCACCTTCTCACCTTCTCCTGACTCCAACATCTCCCTGAGACAGTGCAGTCTGAAGCGGCCCCCACAGCCTGGAAAGCAGACCCTCATGCTCTTCCCCAGTGGGGAGGGACCCACATCTGCTTCATGAGCCCCGGCACTGAGTGGTGGCGCATGCGTCACGTCTGTGACACCCTGATTGTGGGCATTCAGGGAGTCACAATGCCTGCTTAGGAGAAAGGCAAAGAGGGTCTTTTCGTCTAAATAAGCTTCGCAGTTTAACAGCACTATTACTTTTACTTGTTATCTTCCCTTTGATTCGAACAAGGAACACATTTGCCACTTTTCTCCTCTGTAAAGTGAGGATGATGAGGCTGAAGAGGGACAGCGGGTTTCTGGTCCTGAGCAGGGTCCTCTCGTTCCCAATGCTGTCTTCTTCCACCACGCGGCCTGCTCCATCACGTACACAGACGGGGGCACTGGGTCTTCAGAGGGACTCAAGAGTTAATATGATCACACTCATTTTGCAGAAAAGAAAACTGTGGCTCTGATAAAACATTTGTCCAGAGACACTCAACCAGGAAGTGGCCGAATGAAGACAGACTCAGGGATGGTGCTGTGATGTGGGAAAGAGCATGCCTTGACTCCCAGCCACTCTCCTGATCACACACACACACACCCCACATGGAGAGAGAGTGGACAAGGAGCAAGAGAATGCGACAACATTGTCACTCTTAATGCCCAAAACATGTTCCTCCCATTGGCTTTGTGACAACACAGTGACCACGGCTTCTCACCTTGCTCCTTTTCCAACACGCCATGACTTATGGGTCATGGGTCACTTCCCTCCTCCCGGATTTCTGCCTCAGCTCAGACTGAAGCAGGAGCTTTCCATGGAAGATGGCTTTGTGGTAACAAACCTTCCCTGTGGGGCCAGCAGGAAGGACAGCCCAGGCCCGCCCTGCAGGGCCCTCCTCCTCGTCTTATCTTTGAGTGGGGTAGACTTGTAGTCTACCTTTTTTGGTCACTCAAACATCTGTGCAAATAAGTCCTAGAGCCTTTCTGGGAGAAGGTGACATTAGTGGTGTTGAGGAAAAGACAGAGGACTCGGTTTCACGTTTCTGTTTGGTTGGCTTTGTGGTTCCTTACAGATTATGCAGACAAGGCATGCAATTTGCTAATGGACTCTGATTTAAACACTTAACCACTATTGACTTGGCGTGTACAGTTTTCATTCTTTCTCTCCCTAAAACTGCAAATGGAATAAACCAGAGGCTACTGAACTGGAATGATGTTTTCCACTGAAGGTAAAAAAGTACTTGGTTTAAAATTAGGTCAACTGGCCTGAATCCTACCTTTTGACTCTCCTGTTGTCAATGTATTTATCCAAAGTTGATCACTTAACCTTTCTGAGGCTTGATATTCCCATTCCTAAAATGACAAGATGATAATAAAGCTTATACCTAGAATAGGTATACCTAGCATACCTAGCATGGTTCTTGATACCCATTTTCTGACTCAATGATGGACTGAAGAAATGACTTCCAAGGTTATTTAGAGAATTAAATGAGAAAAATTAAGGGAAAATGCTATAGACAGATGAGGTGATAATATTTATTTCTCAGTCTAGGATTATAAGCCTCTCAGTAAGCAGGTACCATTGACAGATTTTTATGTGGGGAGAGGATGCAGGTGGTTGGAATGCAGGGAGGGGAGATTGCTGCAAATACCAAGTTCTAGAAGAAGAAGCCAGGTGGGAAAGCACCCGTCAAGGCCTTTCCTGGTCTCTCCAGCCAATGTCCCCAGTTCTGACTGACACTTCCTGCTAGCCCCAGCAATCCTAGGGGGAAGAATTGTTTCCATGACAACATTCCATCCCATGTAAGCAATCCAGGAAGTCACCTTCTCTTTTTTCCTCCCCCTTGAAATATCAAGTGGGGAGACAATAGCTTTTTGTTTGGGTTCTCCCAGGAGGCATATGGGTGATGTGGGAGAGAGAGAGCAGGGACTCAGAGCCCCTGAGTGAAAGTGGTGCTTTATGCAGCTATCATCCTGATTCTGCCTTGCAGGCACAGCCAGAATGTCCATGTCTGCTGCTCAGTCCCCTGGGACAGGAACTGAATAAAGCCAAGGACACTCTCTTCTCCACTTTCCATTCAAATGACAGTTGCTGTGGAAGATAAAGTGACCCCTCTTCTCATCTATTTGGTCCCACCCCGAATGTCACTTCTTGGAGGAAGACTTTCCCAACAGCCCCTCCCATAACTGAGTGGGGCTTTGGTCATGGGTTCCCATGGCTCCTGAAAGTCCCCCTTCAGTGACTCCCATGGACCTGTAATGCAGACTGAAATGTGCACTGCCTACAAAATACAAAAAGAGAGGGGATTATTTGTATGGAATGAAATTTTCCCCATGGTGTTTCTTTCAATAAACTCCTGAAGATCAATCAGTGGTAATGTCTATTAACATTAGTTGAGCATTTATGATGCTTATAATGGACCAGTGCCATGCTAAATGCTTTGTGTGTATCACCCTCATTGCATCCTCAGTGACCATGAGACACAGGTGTTAATATTTTTCAATTTTACATACTAAGTAACTTGGGCTTAAAGAGGTTAAATAGCTTTCCCAACTTCAAATATTTTGGAGGTAGTGCAGTTGGGATTTGATCCAGATTCCTGCGGTCTCAGAGACTCTGAGACCCTGTAGGAGACACAGCAAGTTGACCCTCCAGCCGACTCCCACCAAGCTGTCCCCTATCCAGAGGCACAGTGACCAGATTACCTTTTAAGTGTTTTCACTGGCTCTACCTCTAGTCAGAGCAAGATTTATTGATGGAGCTAATCAATTAAGTGATCGTTGTTTATTGAGTTCCTCTTGAATTATTCAATATTTATCGAGTGCTTTCTGTGTAGCTAGCTCTTGTGCACGGAACCAGGGAGGATACAAGGCAGCTATGAGATTCAGCCTTCATCTTCAGGGAGCTTGAAATCTAGTGGGGGCTTGGAGAGGGAAGAGGTTGACAGTATTAAACCATACAAAGAAATAAATACTCAAATCTTACATTGATCAGCACAAACAGCCTATTATATTAAAAGGCAGAGAGGGGACAGAGGTTTTCTATTATTCAATGTAGATCAAGATCTGTGAAAATGAGGCTTAATATCTTTCAATAGCAGATGGGAGCTGTCAAGGGAAAGGATAGAGAAGGTACTTTCCATTGGGAAAGACAGCACAGGCAAAATCACGGGGGCACAAGATGCTTCTGAAGCATCTAGTACTGACCCACCCAGCTGGAACAGAGGGCACTGACTGGAGAGGCATCCTGTTGGAAAATATTCCAATACGAAGAACCCCATCTGTTTCCCAGCACCCAGAACCCTGCACCATGCCTAGCACAGGGGAAGAAGTCATCACGTGTTTGTGGAACTGAACTCATGTAAAACTATATCAGACATTCCTGACCTGCCAGGAACTTACAATCTGGGAGAATGGAAAACACATGTATCCACTTCTGGTATAAAATCAAATGTTCTAAGTGCCATTAATACTATGATGAAGAATTTCATTTCCATCAATATGGCAGACTAGATACCATAAGATTCCCCCCTCATAAAACACTTAGAAATGAGGATTCTTTACTTTTCTAGCTAACACACTTCTCTTTGAAAAGTACACCCATATCCATCAATACACGTGACCTGATTCCACATTGTGTTTCTTTATCTCTCCTAAAATCTATTCCACACATTTTGTTCTTTTTTTTTTTAAATATAAAACGAACCCAATATTGTCATTCTTTCACTATGTGAAATACAATGTGCACCCTTCCCATGAGTTCTCCAGACAATGTGGAGTGGTGGAGGTGCTATCTCTGTGCAAGGTAAGTACTTCAGATGTTCTGCACCTGGTATTTAAGCAAGGATACGCTGACATTTTGGATAGAGAATGCTGAACTGCTTCTATTGGCAAACTAAATTTTGAAGGTGGGAGTATCACTGAACTTAAAGTTATCCAAATTGACCAAACTATCTCCATTACAATTCTCAGGTCCCGTTCTCCCTCAGCACCCTCACTTTTACATAAGAGGTCTTGGAAATCCACCAATTCAATTTGTGTCATAGTTTTTCAAACTACAAGGTCAAGCTTTCCAACTCATATTTAGATATGCTGGTTATACAGCTATGGTAGGTAGGATAACCTTTTAGTGTAATTATAGAATCAATGGATTTCCTGGCATTATCCTGGGTGAGAATTTAAAGGACAAAACTTGTCATCTTCCTTCTTTAAACTTTCCAGGACAGTCACATATATTTAGCACACCCTACCATCTGTGAACTTCCCATTTGCTGTCAAAGTCTTCCATTGGCCCTTCTTAGCCTTACTTAAATAGTAATTCATTTCAAGAATTGCAGGTGTTCATCAAAGAAACCATAAAGAAAGCAGAAAAACAAGCCAAAAAGTGTGAGAAGATATTTATCACATGAAATGATAAAGGGCAATATTCAGAATATATATAAAGAACTTGTATGAATCAGTAAGATAAAAGATCCCCCAAAAAGTAGAAAGAGAATATCGAACAAAGATATGTCAAGACATTTAGCATAAAAGAAAACTGACACAACCACAAAATTATGACCAAGTTTCTTAACAGTGTTAGTCATCAGAGGAATATAAATCAAAGCTATCCACCTGTTTGGGCATTAAAATGGCCCAAAAAAGTTTTGGGTTTTGACAATATCAAATCTGAGAAAGGCAATGAAAATTTTCATATATTGTTGATGGGAGTGTAAGTTGGTACAAGCACTTGGAAAAAATTTGGTTTCTGGCAAAGCTCAAAATATATCTATCCCATTCAGAAATTCCACTAGTGGAGAAACTCACACATCTACAGGTATATTTATAATAAAAATATTTACCATAGCAAAGATGGCAGAGTATACTAACAGAGGAAGGTATAAATAAAGTATGGGAATGTCAACTAAGTGCAAATGGATTATACAGAGCTCCATCTATCAACATAAATGACCATTACAATATACTTTTGAGTGATAGAGTACGTAAAGTATGATTCAATTTATCAGACATTCATAGATATACAAAACCAAACAGTATATACTCTTAAAATAAATATTTATATAGCTCAGTTCCTGATAATTATGAAGCACCCCTGAGCTATCAGCTTGTGCTGGGCACTTTCACCCAATCAACTTACATAATTACCCATTGTGATGATAGCAAAGCCCCTAGAGAAGGACTGTGAAGACCCTCATTTTAGGAATGAGAGACGCTAACATCTCATTCAAGAGTGGGCAGCAGGTGAGCCTGGAAACCTGAATCACCTCAGTCCAAGTCAAAGTTCTTTCCACCTCAGCATAGGAAACATCTGCGGTTCCCCGATAACCCACATTTCACTCATCTCTCTTCTTCTGACAGGTGATTCCTCTGCATCTCACCTACCAACTTTTATGAAGTCTTTCCCTCTCAGCTCCTAATACTGCATCTTGGTCCCAAGCCCACATCTTGAGGTCTGTAAGGGTGAGACCAGTCTTAAAGTAGTACCTACATTTTTTGCACTATCACTAGTTTAGACACCACAAAAAGGTTCTTATCAATGAATTTACCAATCAATGAATCAATTCACTGGAGATGAGCTAGGAGAGTAGCTCATGAAGGATCCTCCAGAAGTAGAAGAGATTGAGCAGTTCTATTAATCAGCTTTCTATTGCCAGCATAAAATGCCTTAGATAATCAACTTCTAAAGAGGGAAGGTTCATTTTGGTTATACTTTCAGAGGTTTCAGTCTATGGTCACTTTGTCCCATTGCTTAGGGCCTGTGGCAAGGCAGAACATGTGGTAGGGAGTTCACTGTAGAGAAAACTCACTCATTTCATATCAATTGGGAATCAGAGTAAAGGAGTGATCAGGGTCCCAATATCCCTTTCAAGAGCAAGCCTCCAGTGATCTAACCACCTCCTCTAAGCCCTACATCCAAAAGGTTTCACCTGTTCCTAAACTTTTAGCACCACAGGCAGGCACCCTGGGGCCTTTGCGAGACACTCTGGATCCAAATTATAGCAACAGGACATTGAATATGGAAATCAAGGGAGCTGGGGCAGAGAGTCAAGGTGTGCAGCAAACCAGCTGAGTTGCTCAGATGGTAGAGGACAAAGATCCCTTGGAGAATCTGATAAATGACATGAATTATCTCCCCAAAGGAATGCGTGGCAGCAAACACACAGACACAGAATTCTGTGCAGGCACAAACCTTGGGGTAAGTGTGTTGGGATGCAGGGGTATCCTAAGTGTAGGCACTTAGCATCACAGTGATGTCATGCTGCTTTAAGGACAAGCTCAACTGCAAAAAAGTGCCTTCCCAATGACCTGGAGGTGAACGTCGACTTTGACTGCCCACTGGTCTCTGCTGGTCCGAGTCTCTGGCTTTCTCATTTTTTCTCCACTTTGGCTTTTTCAACTCACCTTCCTGGATGCCCCACCTCAACTCAGGTCCTGCCCTGCTAACCCTGCTTTCTCGTCCCGTCTTTTTGGACTTGGCTCCCCAGCCTCTGATCACTCCCTACTGGCTGGCTCTTGACTTCCCGTTGAACCTCTGTGGTTGTCCAGCATCAGCACTTTCCCACTCTCTGATCATGTCAGTCATTTCTTTAATCTCCTCGAGTCTTAGTTGCCTTTCCTAAGAATGAGAAAAGTGGCAGACATCTTGCCCATTCTCGAGAAGATTCAATGTGAGCTGTTACAGGAGGCAAGAGCACAGTGTGTGGCGTGTGTGTGTGTGTGTGTGTGTGTGTGTGTGTGAGAGAGAGAGAGAGAGAGAGATGTGGGAGGATAGGGGAATGGGACACTAATAGAAAAAAAATCAGAGGACAGGACACGTTTGCTTGCTGAATGCATTATTTCCTGTTTACAGCTTACTCTGGATAAAAGTGCTATAAAATTATTATTATCATCACCGTCATCATTAATAATAAAAACGCCCATGGAGTGCCAGAATTTTCCTCAGTATGTGGCAATGGATTCAGCATTATTAGTGTGGCTGACACTAGGGAGATGCATTGATTCTAGGGAGGGCTGACCCAGCACTCTTTCCGCCCCAGCCGGCTCAGCCTAGAGGGGCCATCAGCTCCTGAGCACAGTGCCCCTGGGAGGGGTGGAGGAGCCAGCAAGAGGGAATAAGTCCCAGGACAACTGTCCAAGTCACCTACAGCGATTCCTTTAGCTGCTCCCCATTCCAACTGTCTGTCTTCCGTTTCCAAAGCCAAGCAACACCAAGGGGCTGGCAGTGCCCAAGGAGACTCCTTTGCACTAACTCACTCTATCAGATTTCAGCAAAGTCAAGTTCCATATGCTGGCATAGGGTGACCTGTTTTAGGGTTAATTGTAATATCTTTTTTGGATGACTGGTATCAAAGATATGGGGATCATGGTGAAAGTGGGGATCCCTGTCTCACTTCTGGGCCTCAGGCTTTACCCCTTTCCGAGGTGCTAACAACTTGCTGGCTCAGAGCCTCAGTCAGCCAGCTCTGGTCAGACAGCCCATCCCGGTCTTCTCCCTATCTTCCTGCCCGAACACTTTGGAAGTGGAAGCTGCTCCTTTTGCCCTGTCGGACAACCCGATCTGCACCCACCTCCTTAGCCTGACAGACTTCTTCTCCCTCATCCTCTGCCCGGTGATTCCAAGCCTTTCTTCCCTAGGATCTAATTCTTTAGGTTATTGTTACTAGCAATTTAATTGTAGCTACCCTTAATGAGCTGACATCAGTATTATTTATAGAGCAAATGCTAGATGTCAAGCCATCTGCTAAGCATTTTACACACATTATCTCAACCTTACAACCCCCTCAGTTAGATCTATTAGCTGATAGAGGCAGAAACTGAGGCTTAATAGCACCATCTAAAGTAACCTGCAACGCCAGCACACAGACTCGGGTCTGGCTTCAGTCTTTACCCTGGCCAGAGTCCCTCAACAGGGGAGGTATGTGTGCAGCCTTTTTAAAGGAAAACAACATTTACCTCAGATGCCCACCAGGGATAGCTTCAGGCAGTTTAAAAACACCCACAAACATAAAACTGGAATCAATTTGTCACGCTTATCTTCTTAAGTAATTATAATACCTGTATCTGTCAGGCTAGATAATAATAACAAAAATTCAAAAATCTTAGGGTCTGGGAGGCTTCCTTTTTCTCTCACTACGTAACAACGTGTAATAGCAGGGAGCTGATCTGATTCTGCAGCCTCCATTACTGTATCAGCCAAAAATGGCCAGACAGAAAGAGCAGAGGCAAACAAAAGAATATGAGGAGCATTTTTATCTATGCTATATCAATACTGTTTACAAGGTAGAAGCAGGGAAACCAGTAAACTGTAGGTCAGTGGCTGAGGGCTAGTAGCAACTACCACCCTCACTAGAGGTACTATGTGGGGAAGCAGTTGCCAGGCCTGGGGAGTTGGCTGAAAGAGAGGCAGCCAGCCCAGGGTGACCTGCAGGTCAGGCAGGACATACTGCTCTAGAGCCATTCTCCTCCAGCACTGTTGTAATTCCCCCTCTATTCTTTTTATCACTAGACTGTGTCAATTATTGTAGTGCTAATTGTTCCTGACACAATCACAATAGGAAGGCAAATATGGGCAATGGAACTGGGTTGGATTTCCCATTGACCAAACCCAACCAGAAGTCAGAGAACAGGGTCCCCATAAACCTGCCACCAGAGAAGGCCCAGAGAGGCTGGAAACCCCTGGAGCAGCACACTGGTAGATGTAGTCATGTACCCATGACTTTTCTGTCAAGGGCTGACCACATATGCAATGGTGGTCCCATGAGGTAATTCTCATTACCTAGTGACATACAGCAGTCATGACATCATAGCACAACTTATTTATTCCTGTTTGTGGTGATGCCAGGATAAATACATCTTCCATGCTGCCAGTTGTATAAGAGTAGAGTGCGTATGACTTTATGTAACACATAATACTTGATATGGTAACAGTCTACATAATTACTGTATTACACTCTTGTATTACCTTGTATTTTATTGGCGTGTACTCCTACTTAGAAAACATTTCCTCTAAACCAATATACCATGTTTCTCTAGCAGCAGCCTCACTCACACAGCTCATGTTTTCTGTGTCTTTTTTTCCCCAATCTTGGGGATCAAACCCAGGGCCTTGAATCTGCTAAGCAAACACTCTATCACTGAGCTACACTCCGGCCCTGCTGCATCTCTTGATTGCCTCAAGAGGTCATGTCAGTGAGTAACCTAGACCATCCAGGTCTGTTCACACGATGCTCACAGATCAAAGAAATCACCTAGTGACACAGCTCTCAGAACCTACCCTGCTGTTAAGTGACACACGACTATACTTAGCACAGTCTTGAACAGTGCCAGAGGCAAGGTCAGCCCTGGAGGGAACCACACGGCAATTAAATTCTGGGGCTCTGTCACCGCACTTACAACTCACTAGCCGAACGGATCACATGTCTACTCAACAGATGGGGCCCCACAGTGCCATCTTGTTATGTGTCCAGAAGGAGAGAACTGGCTCTCTGTGAGCAGCTCTATGGCTGCCACAAAACAAATACACAGGAAATGACAGGATCCAAATGATTCAAATTAACCTAATTAATTCGATGTTCCAGTCAGTTTTGCTCTGCTATAACTGAGTCACTCCCCTGGGACATGGACACGTCCAACAGGTCCTTCGAGTTTGGCCTGCTTCTGTGTCCCTCTGCCTGTGACAATTTGACTCTCCTAACTAACATCCCAGCGTCCATGAGGTCATCTGGTTCCAACTGGCAGGAGTACACCCTTTACATTGTCATTTCCCCTCTGCTCTTTTTATCACTAGACTATGTCAATTATTGTAGTGCTAATTGTTCCTGACGCAATCACAATGGGAAGGCAAATATGGGCAATGGAGTTGGCAGTAGGTTGTAAGGAGATTATCGACATGATCTGGAAAATACTCCTGTTAAACTTTTTTATTGTCATTGAATTGAAAACAGAGATGAACCATCCTTATAGTGAAGTCAAAGATCCCCAGAGAAGCACAACCTCCTCTCATCTTCTCTGCGTCCACAGTACAGGTGAGGTGTGATTCACCCGCAGATGCAGCTCTTGCTCCTGCTACCCCATCTCTGCTATCTTCTACTTCTCTCTCTAGAGTTGTTATTTATGTCTTCCTCCACGTTGAAGTCTCTTTTAGTCAGCTTTTTTCACTGCTGTAACTAAAAAACCTGACCAGATCAACTGTAGAGAAGGAAAAAGTTTATTTGGGGGCTCAGAGTTTCAGAGGTCTCAATCAATAGACAGCCAGTTCCATTCCTCGGGGCTCGAGGTGAGGCAGGACATCGTGGTGGAAGAATGTGGCAGAGGGAAGCAGCTCACATGATGATCAGAAAACAGAGAGAGACTAAGCTCAGCTCACCAAATATGTACCCCAAAGACACACCTCCAGGGACCTACCTCCTCCAGCTACACCCTACCCGCCTTCAGTTACCACTAAATAATCCCATCAGGGGATTAATGCACTGATTGAGTTAAGGCTCTCAAAAACCAATCATTTCTCCCCCCAAAACCTTCTTGCATTGTCTCACATGTGAGCTTCTGGGGGACACCTCACATCCAACCATAATAGGGTCTTCCTGGCTCCTCTGTCTTTCAAGATGCTTCCTGATATAGACTAATCCAGAAGGTTCTGTCTCCATTCCTGCCCTCCAATGCCTCCATGAAGGACTCTCTCGCCACTCTTTCCAGCCCCACTTCCTTTAAGTGGTATCTTGGCAATACTCTGAGCACTTTCCTGTCATATAAAAATAAGCCAAGACTTCCCTAGAGCATTTTCTTACTCAGTACTACTTTATCAACTAAAGTCACACCTCCCTGACCTAGCAGCCCAGGTCACCAAGCCTTACAAGGTATATTCCTTACTTAGGGGCTCTGAATAGGTCTCAAGGGGATCTTAATTTCCTAGAATTGTATGCAAATTTATGAGGAGGTCTTCAAGGACATGTTTCAGAAGAATGTGTCCAGAATTTTATCAGTTCCTCAAAGAGGTCTGGGATCCACTGAATGCTGATGTTTATTATCCTAACCATTTAAGACATTTGCATTTTGTACACAGCTTATCTCTCCTTCTGCTAAAATGTAAAATGCTCTCTGTAAGGTCCTTCATCTACATGTTTGCTCCAGACAGGACTTAACTTGGGGCTTTGCCACCTAGCAAACTTGCCTGTTTTTTTTTTTTTCGTTTGTTTGTTTGTTTTTTGCAGAGTGGAATCCAGGGCAAACACTGCCCCATGGTCTACCCATAGCCAGACATCCCACTGTCCTTCCTGGAGGAGCCTGATTTTGATAGGGCGTTCATTCTGCCATGGGTCAGACACATTGACCTACTTCCACTTTCTGTAGTTAATCATAATCAATCCAAGTTGGGTTAGTGTTCTGTTGTTGCAGGATAAATTACTACAAACTTTGTGACTTGAAATAACACATGTTTATTACATCACGGTCTCTGTGGGTCAGGGATTCAGGCATGGCCTAGCTGCTCTTTGGCTCTGGACCTCACAGCCTTGTACTCAGGAGTCATTGTTGATAGATTTCCTTTCTGCAGTTGAAGAACATAAGGTTTCCTCCGCTTGTTGACTGTTGGTCAACTTGCCAACTGTTGTCTGTTGTTGCTTGCTGACTGTTGACTCAGCTCCTACAGGCTGCCTACAGTCTTGGCCATATGACAGCTTCCTTCATAAAGCCACGAGGAGATTCTCTAGAGTGGCAAAGTCTGTTCTAGTCTAGATACGGGTGGAATATGTCCCCCATGGGTTTGTGAGTTGGGAGTTTGGTCCTCAGTGTGGCAGTGTTGGGAAGTGGTATTGTATCTTTAAGCTCTGAAGCCTGGGTACAGCCATGTATCTCCGTGGTAAAGCAGTTTCCTAGCGTGCTTAAGGCTCTGAAATCAACCCCCTAGCACCACAAGAAATAAAATAGAGGCCAAGTCTAACGGGATGTTATTAGGTCATTGAGGACATGTTCTTGGCAGGGATTGGAGGAGTGAGTTAGCTGTTCTTTGCTAGAGCAGGTTGTCATAAAGGAGTGAGATTGACACCCAAATCTCCCTCTGCTTCCTGTCTCGCCTTGTGATCCCATCCTCTGTGCATGCTCCCATGATGTTGTGATCCAAGGCGTGACACAGTCAGAGGGGCCTCACCGGAACCAGCATGTGTGCCAGGTGATGTGAACTTGAAGTCTCCATAACTGTGAGCTAAGTAAACCTCTTTCTTTACAGATTACCCAGTTTTGGATATTGCATTATGACAAAGAACAGACTAATAACATGATATAATGTGATCACAAATATGACATTCTATCATCTCTATCATATAACAGGACAGTCACACACCTCTGCCATAGCATACAGGTTAAAAAATACTCACACATCCTGTGCACGCTCAAGGGAAGGAATTACGCAAGGGTACAGGTACCAAGTGGGGATCACTGGTGGTCACCTTACAGTCTGTGGTTCTCGTTCTCCTTGTCAGCAACTTGCTTTTTTGTGAGCATGTGATCCACTCCTGGTCAATGGAACCAAGAGGATGTCGGATGGGTGTGTGACAGAATAATGGTTCTGTGCTGCCTCTTCTGAGGCAGAGAATCAGAGTACAATTCCTAGCCCTTTGCACATGGGTGGGGTTATATGACTAGTTTTTGCTAATGGAATTTGAATACACATGAGCAGGGCCAATTTGGGGCCCTTCTCCATTCCATTTCTTACTTTCTATCCAGAGGCCAGATTATTCTGAGACCCTGGAAGATGATGGGGCCATTAAATGGAAGGAGACTAGATCCTTGAATGTCATCATGGAGCAGAGCACCCTTTCTAGCTCAGTCAACCAGATAATGATATGAGCAAGAAATAAACCGTTTTTTGTAGTTTGCCTTCAGAATTTTGCTTACATTTGTTGTACCTGTGCATATATGTTGATTAATACAGAGGGCTTCTGCAAAGGTTTTTCCCTACTGAAAAAGGTGCCTGGGGAATAAGAGGCAAGATCTTTCTTGTAATTTATTTAATGAATGTCATATTTGCACAATACATGGAACAGCTACAACCACCTTGCAATCATATGGAGTATAATAGAAAAAGAAAATATTTCCAGATGTTGAATTAACCAAGTACTGCAGCTCTTGGTATGCAATATAATAAAATTTTTCTCAATCTTTCAGCCACATTTAGTTGCATAATCTATTATTTTTGGTTAAAAGTATGCCATTTGATATGGAATACAAGCTCAATTCTTAATAACCTGTATCCACCCTATACTTACCGCATCCGAGTCATCTAATACTTAACCACCTGGTTTCTATGATCCACTTACTTCAAACATATTCATATTCAGGAAATTGAGCCAGAGTCCACTGCCTTATCTGCTGATGCATAACAATATACTTCCTCTTTACTCTATAATAACACAAGTCTGCTTGGAAAGATAACACATTAAGGTGTTATCAGACCCTAGCACCTTGGTGCAGGTGAGTTTATCAGATTCTCTATTTAACCACCTTTTGAACCCTTGGCCAGTTCCTTGCATTTCATAAGGAGTTTGCATATCCAGTCCAGAAGATTTTATTTTCATGGGGTGGTTGGGTGTGGAAAAGACAGTAGCTCTGGGCATCTAGAAGACTGAAGGTCTCTTTCTGGAGAAAACATACATGGGAAGGTAGAGGCAGAGGCTACAGAAAATAAAATTACTCCCTCATTAACATGTTTATAATCCATGTTGTTTGAATTGCAGGTAAATCTATTTCATACAGTGTGCCCAGAGAGAACTGGGTGACGGCCCAATTACCCTGGGAGGCTGGTACCATTGGGCTCTGGGTCATGCTTAGAGCTAAGCAAGTGGCGGGCTTAGACAGAGGTGGCTGGTGGGCAGGTAGGACTGACAGATGCTGGTGTTCATGGGCAGGGGATAGAGAGGCTCCTGTCCAGAGTCCACCTAGAGGCAGGGGAGTCCTTTCTGTTATACAGTAGGAAGGCTGGAGGAGTCTGCTTCTCCCTCTTAATCATTAAATACATATTGGGTTTTCACCTTGACATTGCACTAGTTACTGGAGATAATCTGAAACAAAAATAGCTCCTTCTTACAGAACAATGTTCCGTCAAATGGTCACGGAGGTAGCTATCGCCTGTTAGTTCTATCCACCAGCTCATCTGTCCCTCTAAAGTGTCCCCTTTGGCCTACCTCAAAGGGCTTCAGGCTTTCTCCTCCCACAGCCCTGCATCTCCCCAGGCTGCCCTCGGTGATGTGCCTTCTTTCTTTCCCTCAGCGTGCAATGGCTAATCCTTTAATGTAACCTGAGCAGAAGTGTAAATAACTGCTTGATAATCCCCTAGTATTTCATCATCCCAAATAACATTTGCATTTTCATTAGAGTCTTAAATGGTCTACTGACTTTCTTTTTTAAAAGAAATCTAAGTAATTTAAGTTTTTAAAATTTCATATATAGATAGAAATACGATTATGTAGAACTAGATGGTGATAGACTTATGCTTTCACTGAATTGCATAAATGCCATCATATCATGCAGAGATTTGCATATGAATTGTTTATTTACTTACTTCTGTTTTGCTTAGTTTCTCCTTTCCCCCCTCTAAACTCTTCCATACTGATACTCCTTAGACACAAATCCTCCACAAAACCATGGAACCCTTTTGAACCAGTTATGCAGCCTTCTGTATTTTTCTCTGTCTATACTCACACCAGTATGTAAAGATATATGTAAAAGGATGTTTATTGGAGTAGTCTTGCTAGAAATCAAACTTATCAACAGAGAATGATTGAATCAATTCTGGTACAACAGGTTTTGATTTGACTAGGTTCTGGGTTGATATGGAATAATAATAATAATAATAAACCCCTCCAAAATAGCAGCAGCTTAAAATAATAAAAATGGTTGGCTCACTTATACTGTGTGTCCAATTCAAGTCAGTGAAGGAGTCTGTTCCTGACAGTCATTCAGGGACTCAGGCTAATGGAGCAACCACCACCCTCAATGCTGCCAGTTGTTGTACTAGAGGGAAACAGGAGTTCTAGAGTTTTTGCACCAGAGGATTATAACTTTCAACCCAGAAGTCATAATTCACTAGTTAAAATTAGTCACATGACCCCATTCAACCAAGGGTGAGCCAGGGAGTACAATTTTACTATGTAACTGGAAGGGAAAGAAATGAAAAAATTGGTGGATGGTTCTAAGGTCTACCGCCCACCCCATATCCTAGTGTGTCCGTATCACTGAAGAAGAAAAAGATCAAGCAACTTGGAGGGATTTTTATAATGAATTGTTGGGTGAGAAAAACACAACACTAATAAATAAGTAAAATACTTATTTCATTTTCTAATACAAAGAATGTCTCAAAATCCCTACATGTGCATTTGCTTATGTGTACATGCTCACCTGGCTATTCTCAGACAATCTTAAGCATCATAATGACCCTGAGGATCTTGATGAATGTTTGGATTCTTGGACTCCAACCAAACCTATGGAATCAGATCTGGTCTGTTCATTTGTGAGAGATCTGGGACTTGCCACCCAAGGCTGGGTCTTGTATTCTATGGCATGCTGCTCTCAGCACATTCTAAATGAATGAAGAAAAATGATTGGTTCATCAACTTAGCCATTTTACCATCCTTGCATGCACTAGATATTTCTTGAACATTGACTATGTACAAGGGACTTAGCCAGATGCTAGGGATTAAGTGGTGGACAAAACAGACTTGGTCTTATTTTGATCTTACAGTTGCGGGTATTTTAAAAAATAGACTCCACATTAATTTACATGTATAAATTGAGATAAGAAGTAAGTAGGAAAGGAGTGTTGTGAAGGAATATAATAAGAGAACCACATTTAAGTCAAGTTAGGGTTTATCAAAGGACATGGGGGCTAGTTAGAGAACTGTTGGAGTCTGGACCAAAAGGATACAGAGCTGAGTAGAGAATGTACCAGGTTATCTGAGGGAAGGCCCAAGGTGGAAAATGCAAGTAGGCCAGTCTAAGTGAATGATAGTGAGCTTGGGCACATCTGTGAGAGATGACCACAGATAAGAGCCCTTAACGTGGTAAAGAGTTTGAATTTTTTTTCCAAAGTCACTATATACCGTTATGGCTACAAACAAGCAGAGAGGAAAGAACATTTGCTGTTTCCTTTTATAGCAATTTTATTGAGATATAAACTAATAAACAATAAAATGTATTATTTTAAAGGTTCAGTGTGATAAGCATATAATACACATGCATATATGTGTACATATATATATGTATATAAATATGCATATATGTATGCACCTTGGTCTCATACTTTTGAGACACCAAAACTGTGAGAAATAAATTTGCACGGTTTATAAATTACCCAGTCTAATGTATTTCTTATAGCATTCCAAGCAGACTAAGACAACGACTTAATTTCTTTTTATTGCCAAGTAGTACTCTATTGCACAGGTATATCATAATTTGCTCATTCATTCACCTATCAATTGACACGTCTTCCTCTTTCAATGTATTATAAATAAAGTTATCATGAACATCCATGTAAGCCTTTGTGTGAACATATATTTTCAGTTCACTTGGGTAGGTACTTAAGTATTTTAGGTGTCTCATATGGTAAGTTTGTATTTAATTTTGCAGAAACAATTACATTTTCAAAGTAATTGTACAATTTTACATTCCTGCCAGCATTGTATGGAAGAGTCTTTAACAGATCCTCACCAATATTTAGTAGTAATAGTCTTTTCAGCTTTAGTCAGTTTGGTGAGTGTGTAATCTCATGGGGTTTTAGTCTACACATTTTCCTGATGAAGTAATGGTATTGAGCATCTTTCATGAGCTTATTGGACATTCTTATATCCTCTTCAATGAAGTATCTTTGAAAGAGTTCTCAGTTTTTTATGGGACTCTTATAAAATTGTAAGAGTTCTTTATATACTTGGATACAAACTTTATGTCAGATATATGTGCTGTGAATACACTATGAGTTGTCTTCTTTTAATGGCATTTTTCAAAGAATGGAAGTTTTAAATTTGATAAAGTCCAAAATACATAATATTTTTTCACTGGGGTTTATACTTTGTGTCCTGTTTAAAAAATATTTATGTAGTACAATATTGTGAAGCTTTTCTTCAATGGTTTCTCTAAAATTTTATAGTTTTAGCCTTTATATTTAGGTTTATGATCAATCCCTTTCAAGCTAAGGTTAATTTTTCTGTAGGGTATGATATAAGATATATATATATATATATATATATATTTATATATACACACACACACACATATATATGTACATATGTATATACATGTATATATATGTACATACATATATATGTACATATATATATGTATGTATATATTTTTCCCTTTCCTGTGTGGCATTCCAACACTGTTGGAAAGACTTTCCTTTCTTTATCAATTTTTTTAGAAATAAACTGGATGTGTATACACATATATGTATTTCCTGACTCATGTTTCTTTGATATATATGTCTTTGTGCCAGTATTAGGCAATCTTGATTAGTATAGCTTTATAGTAATTCTTGAATTGTGTAATGTGGATCCTTTATCTTGGTTGGTTTGGGCTATTTTAGATCTTTTACATTTCTATGCAAATTTATCACCAGCCTTTCAAATTCTATTCTATAAAAAGCCTGCTTAGATTTTTATTGTGATAGTGTTGAATCTATACATCTATTTGCAGGAATTTACACCTTAACAACATCGCCCTTTTACTCTTGTGTTGACACATAGTTTTACCTGGTAGTTTTAAAGAGGTTGCCTTTCTGCCCACTCCCATGGCCCACAGTGTCCAAACACTCGGAGTGGTTCATGCCTTTGAGGTTCAGACTAGTCCATGATTAAGGATTTGGCAGCACTTCTGGAAACTGTACACCCGAATTTCCTGCTCTCTCAGGACACATATTCTCCAGAGGCTTGGGAACCAGAGACGAGTTAGAGCAAATAGGTGGGCTTCCTACGTTACTGTCTCCCACTATCAATCATTGCTAAGTGAAGCTTGCTGACCCAGACAACTTGGCTCCTTAATTCCAGAAGGTCTGATGGATTGCTACCAAGGCCAGCCTTACCTGTAAGAAATCCATTATCAATAGAAAATAGAACCATGAATTGGAAACCTGGGCAGTTATTTGGAAAGACAAATTTAGATGAGACCCAGTTGTAGGCCCTCCCGGAGTATACCGCATGTGCCATGTGTGTCTTGGAAGACACAGGCTGGTCTTCTCTCTGGAAAAGTTATGACATATCCTGGCTCTATATTTCCCAGGTAGCATGGTCTTCAATACATTAACTTCCCTGAGCTTCTGTTTCCTCGTCTTGCCAACAGGTCACCGCGAAGAATGAAAGAGCTGACATCAGTGAGGAAAGTGAGGTTGAAAGTGTTAGGTGAAGAAGTAAAGGTGAGACTAGAGGACAGACCCCCACTTCCCAGGCAGAAGCACCACAGAGAACAGTGGACACCCTGGACCAGAGCTGTATGGGAAGGAGGGGTGAGGAGACGAAGATCCCAGCCCACTGGTTCCTTGTCCTTCCTCCTCACATGTTCTCTGCTCGCCTTTTCTCAAGGACTTCCTTCCCGGTGCTCACTGAGCGATGCTGCCCAGACTCTAGGCAGTCAGGGCCTCTGTGGACAACGCCTGCAGCCCACCTAGATTTCACTGAGGGTCTCCCAGAAGCCATCCTCCTCTTCCACTGTCCAGGCTCCTTCTTTCCCAAGGATTCAGTGTGACAAAGCTAGGCACTGGTGAGCCTAGCCTAGCTCACCAGACCTCTGTCTTCAAACCTGCTCTGCTTTGAACGACTTGTGAACTGTGAAATGTGCGTTTGGGTCTGCGATGGAGATACTGGCTTCTATCTGGATGAGAAGGGCATTACTCTGAAGGTTGGGACAGGTGACTTGTCATTCTTAATTGTGGATAAGATGGCCTTCTGTCCAGGGAAGAACTTTGGACTTAGATGCTGATAATTTGGGGTGGGACTGGGCTAGAGGCTTTCATTTTATTTGCAGGATTCTCCTTTTCATTGAAAGAATCTTCCTAGGATTCCTGCCTATGTGACTTCTCCAAAAGATGGTTTCCCAATGTCCCCTTGGGTGATTCTGGGGTCACCCTTTCCTTGTAACACAAAGCATTGCTGACTTTGTGTGCTACACAGCTCATAGACATCAGGATAGACAACACAATGTATGTGACACTGTGTGCCCAATTCAGTCCCTCCCTTTCTTCCCTATAAGAGGGCCCACCATGAACATGGCCTCCTGCAGTGGCAGCCTCTCCTGGAGGCTGGGCAACATGTCGGCCCACCGCCCTAAGATCCTCTACCATCTCCCAAGGCTGGAAGACTCTCAGGACTCTCAGAAGTCAGATTCTATAGTCATCTGCCTCCCTCCCCCCAGAGCCTGTTCAAAGTGCTTAATTAACAAATCTTGAGTATCAGGAAGCTGTTTACTTGGATTCTGCAGGAACTGTTCTCTAAGGAGCTCAAAGCACTTTTAATAGATTTTTTTTTCGTTCTCTCCATCCATCAAACAACCTCCTCTCATTCCAAATTTTGCTTCATCCTTACACCCTGGGGATCTGACTCTCATTCACAGAACCCAGGAGAGAACTTCTAGCTTCTCTAAGCATCTTTGCCCAGCAGCTACTGTGCCCAGCCCCACAAGGCTCAAAGGCTCTATTTTAATTAAAGAATGGCGAGGGAGAGGCATTTGCAGATCCAGGTTTGTAGGGAGAATCGGGTCCTCTGCTCTTGGAGCATGCTCAGCCTCCCGGGCATTTACCTCACATTTGTTTCTGCCCCCTCCCTCTGAGAAGTAATCACAGCACCTGGGAACCTGCAGCAATCAAGAGCAGAACACACCTGCTGATCTCCGGCTCCTCTTTCTGGTCACAATCAACACTCAGGAACCATAGGGTGCAGTAAATTAGGTATCACGAGGACATGCCTCTAGCTACTCCTAGACCCTGGTCCCCGCCTGTCCCTTTGCCCCTTTAAACCACTCATCTGCTGTCTCTGCAGGATCACCTGGGTCTCCAGGTGCTTGGCTAGACTCCTGGACTCCTGGTCATCTCTTTGCAGTCTATTCTCTTCCCCTCATGTCTTGAAATTGAGAATTTCTCCTGATACTCCACCTGGAGGGAGCTGGAGGGCATGCCTGTAGTAAGAGGCATTACCTGAGGGGACAGGAAGAAAACATTAGCCTCAGGCATAGACTGTGGCACAGAGATGAAAGCCACACTAATTATTATTTTTGGTAATATTTGTTGGCACCTATATAGTGCCAAGGAATTCACATTCATCATGACATACATTCCTCTAAACTACCCTCTGGTGTAACTTCTTTTACAAAGAGGCCCTGCGCTCTAAGTACCCCATTAAAATTATCTTACCATGGATTATAGTGCAATACCCCTTAATGATGTACTGTGTATGAGTCTGTTTCCAGATGTGGTGATTCCTTTCATTATAATACTAATTTACAGAGGAGGAAACAGATTCCGAGGTGTCACTGTGATGCAAGAGCTGAGAGTCCAGCTCAGGTCTGTCTAACCCCAGAAGCTGGTCCCTCAACCCTGCACGGCCTGAACCCACCAGGTGGGTGTGAATGCCCGTGGTAGCCCCATCCCAGATGCTGCCCACAGCATTCAAAGACTTGGGTGGCCCCGTGGCTAACTTAACTCAGGGAGAGAGGGGTAACCTAGAAGATCTTAGCGCTCCAGAGACCCTTCGTGGAATCTGAGCACAGTGGTTCTAAACAGTTGCTGATCTCTTTAAGACTCTGATAGACACAATACACACCCTTAGATTTTGCCTAGAGGTTCTTGGAGGCCCAGATGCCAGTGGAGGGTCACTGAGCTCCCCCAAGGTCTCCTCACAGTCCATTCCTTGCCTTTCCCACCAGCCCACTCTCACCAGCTATGAGACCTTCAATGTGGGACTCCCTGTCCAGGACAGAAAGGGCAATGTGCTCAGGGAGACTTCTCTAGGAAAGCCTGAGCTCTCCACTCAGGGGAGGTGCTGGGCCCCATGGCCACAGGACCCAGGTCACAGGGTCACTTCTCTGTAAAGAATAGCCCCATTTTCCCAAAGCTGAGGCTACTCACCTACAAACCATGTCTTTCTGCTCTGGAGAAGCTTCCCTGACCCGGAGCTTGCCTAACCAGGAGCTGACCCCAGCCTGCACCTGGTTGAGTCCCCGACATTGCACTTATTCTACCAGTTATCTGATGGAATGTGGGATCCATATCTTAATGCCTAGTTCTGCCATCTCTACGGTACACAGGACCATCTCCCCAGCACCCTCCTCTCCTCTCCCTCTCCCCAGCATCCAGCATCCTCATCCTTCCCAGCACCCAGCACCACCTCTCCCCTCCCCCTCCCAGCACCCAGTACCCTCACCCCTCCCCCTCCCCAGCACCCAGCATCCTCCCCCTCTCCCCCCAGCACCCAGCATCCTCCCCCTCCCCCCCAGCACCCAGCATCCTTACTCCTTCCCCTCCCAGCACCCAGCATCCTCACCCCTCCCCCTCCCCAGCACCCAGACCCCTCCCCCCGCCCCCTCCCAGCACCCAGGTCCCTCACCCCTCCCCCTCCCAGCATCCAGGACCCTCCCCCCTCTCCCTCCCCAGTGCCCAGATCAATGGTCCATACAGGTGACCCACAGGGACGACTATATCTCACAACGCCCTGCAGTCCAGGTCAGGAAGCTTGGGGACCCGCTGGGCACACATCCTCCATCCCAGCTCTCCAGTGCTTTCACCTCCCCTTTCCTCCCCTGGAAGCTTGCAGCGACTAGAAGCTGCTGCCCTGGGCTCATTAGGGTAGCCCGAGGAGCCTGTTGATGTCAGCCATAAATATTAACAGCCCTTGTTATGAACCCCCCTTCGCGCGGCCTCGTCCAAGTTTACACAGTAAACAGTGTAGTTAGTTTATTTGATCAAGGGAGTGCTCTTCAGAGGAGCTAATGGCTCTGCTTCCCCTGGGGCTTCTTGTGGCTCAGCGGGCACAGCCCTGCAGGCAGGAAAGGCCAGGCGGAGAGCACTGTCAGCCAGAGGCCGATCCCTGGGGGACTGAGGCCGAGAGGCTGAGCCCTGGGGCAGGCTCCCTGCCCTGAGGACAGTGGGCAGCTCTCCCGGGAAGCTGAGCTGAGCGCTCTCCGCAGCCCCAGAGCTGCCAATTACGAACCCTCATTTTCCCTCAGCTGTGGAATCCTGCGGTGAGGTCTAGAACTGATCCAGGACCCTGGGTCCTCTTGTCGGCTTAATGGGGAGAGGAGAGGTAAACACTAACAACTGTTCAGCAACTTCTTTTATTTTTCCCAAAGTTGGTCTCAGAGACTCTATAGTTGCATGTCACTCTAGCCCATCAGGAGAAAAGTCCTCACTGTGCAGTGGCCCATGAGGGATGGCTCAGTACTGCTAAATAACCCAGAGCAAGGGCTTGGTCGAAGGTGTGATGTCAGGGGCTCTGTTATCAGATCTGCGCAGCCTGATAGCAAACCTAGTTGGGGTGGATAGGAGGGGATTTGATTGTCCAGCAGCAGGCCAGTTGCAATGCACCTGATTCCTGACTTCTGAGGGGTCACATCCTGATAAATGCATTTAATATACCTAATACCAGATCTCAGAGCTTGGCAACAGGATTCCGTGGAGTGCTGACTGGTCACTACCCATTGTGATCATGAAACTGACTGGGAACTGGGGCGCCCTGCCCAGCATGGCGGCTTCTCTCTGAGGCTGGCCTCCTGGGACCTGCCTGGTCCCTGTGCCCTGTTCTATTCCTGTAGCTGGACTCCTGCTCTGAAATTACTCATCTGCTCAAACCTCAAGCATCTGCCTGCCTGATTCCCAGTGCCATCAGCTGACCAGCCCTCCTCCACGCCTCCCTGGGACCTTCACATTTACCTGGTCTACCTCTGAATCCAACAGGTGCCCCCATACCGGGCCCTGGGCCACCCGCCACCTGCTCAGGAGACCAGTCTTGGTTCTCATTTCTTTTCCCATCTTCCATCTCCTGCCAGGCTGCCTTTCGTTGGGACTGGCCCCGCTGCTGTACTTCCCTGGCCTGCTCAAAGAAAGGGACAGGCCATACTGAGCAGAGCCCTGGGTGAAGTCCGGCTCTGATGGGAACATGAAAACCTGTGGCAATTAGAGAGCTCATCACGCTGCGCAGCAGGAGGCAATCTATGTGATGGAAAGAGGCCAGGCGGCCTGAGGCCAAATCCCCATCCTTGGACTGGTACTTCACCCTGCCAAGCCTTATAAGATGGCTGAGCAGTAGAGTGGACCCCACTTTCTCTCGGCATGTATTTGAGTACCTATTGTGAGCTGGGCCTTACTCTGGCTACCAGGGAAATGGTATTAAATAACACACACAGGGCCCTGCTTCATCGAGCTTAGTAAAAGCAGGTTAGACATCCCTGGTCCAAAATTCCCAAATTCAAAAATTACTTCAAAATCTGAAATTTTCTGAACACCAAGGTGCTGCAATGAGTGGAAAATTCCACACGCGACCTCTTGTGCTGAGCAGCCATGGAAATGCAGGGCCACTCAAAATTTGGTATGAAACTGCCTTTGGATATGCATAAGGTATATATGAAATATAAATGAATTTTTGCTTCCTTGGATTCTCAGCCCCACAGAATCTCATGGTATACATGCAAATAGTCCACAATTCCAAAATGTCAAAAATACTCTGGGTTTCAAACATGTCGGGCAATGGCCCCTTAACCTGTAAAAGTGTTTGCCTAAGGATTACAAATGGTGACCGTAAAATGCTTTAATGAACATCTATGCCTTATGTTTGTGGGACTCATGTCCCCTTTCTCTTTGCAATTTTGTTCCCAAGTCCTCTTATCTGTAAATCTCCCTCCACTCTCCTTATTTTATCCTGCTGAGATTTCTATTCCAGCCTTCCCACACTCTTGGCTGAGGACTGAATCAAGGGACCCATCTACTTGACCCACTCCAGTTTGCCATCCTTTTGGTCCCATGAATGGTCCGGAGTAAACTGTGTGGTCCTCCGAGTCCTTCCCAAGCACCTTCATCCTAAAGCTCTCCTGATTCCCTTTGCACACTAGGCCTTCCGAGCTGCCGCTAGCCCTAAGCCTCCTTGCAAAGGAATATGGCGGGGAACGAGCCCCGACCTGGAACTGAGGTGAAAGGGCAGGCCCAGGGCCAGGGAGGATGTCAGGCCTTCTCTTACCTTAGCCCTGAGTCCACATCCTGGAGGCTACAAGTCCTGCTGCCTTTCATGCTTTATTTGAAGAACCAATGAATTTCTTTTTACATCCAAGCTATTGGGAGTTGTAAGTATGTCACTTAAAACCAGAAGATGTCTGATTATAAAACAAAAATTAATTCCTCCTCCCCAGAATGGGAGGAAGTGCAAGAGAGGAATATAGAAGACTTGGAAAGGGGAGCTCTTGAGGTTTCTAAGGTTTTGTAGCTCACATTCCTTACGGTGACTTGTTGGTTTAAATTAGGCTGAGCCCCTGGGACCCCATCAGCTCATCAGTTTTTATGTATCTACAGGTATCGTCCCATCTGTCTGTCTATCTATCTGTCTGTCATCTATCTACCTATCTATCTATCTATCTATCTATCATCTATCTCTCTATCATCTATCTATCTCATGTTCTCTTGGAGTCTGCCCGAGTTGAATTGACAAGGAAGGAATTTCCCAACTCCTCAAGATCCACTTGGGAGAGTAAGTGTCAGGGCACTGAGGTGGCTCTGTGAATGTGGAAGCAGGGATACCAGTGGACCATCCTCAGGAATGGAAGATGCAATTTCTGGGAAGAGAGAGAACCAGGATGGCTGGAAACTGGACCAGCTGGAAAGTTTGTGTGTGCTCTCCCATGCTGTCCTCCCTCCCTCCCTTTCTTACTCCCCCTGTGCTTCTCCCTGATCTCACTTGAATCCCTTGCTTCCCTTCTCTCCCTCCGTTTCCCCGCTTCCTCCTCATTCTCTCCACTCTCCACCTCCCAGGAGGTTGTGTGGAGGAAAGTCCCCAGCTCTGCCCTGTCATCTGAGCAAACACCTGCTCTTACGACTTCATGCTTCTCCTCCTGCCTGCAGGGACCATTTCCATTGCACGGAATTTCAACACCAGCTTTCAGCCCTGGGGTAGCAGGTAAATCATTTGAAGTGGCTCAGCATGTCAGGAAACAGGCAGCATAAGAGCAGGAAACCACGGATCCTCGGTCACAAACTCCCGCTCATGCAGCCTGACCCAGGGACGGGGAAGCCAGGACCTCACTTGGGCAGGACAGCAGCCTCCCTCCTGTCCCTGAGCAATGAATGGGTGCCATACTGCCCCAATGGCCTGCATGCTCTGGTCAATGCTAGAGAGAAATTAGGTTGTAGGGCATAGGGAGATGGCCAATGCGCACACCATTCATCAAGGAAGAAGCATAATTACGTGGGATCTACAGAAACAGCTCTGCAACCCCTAGGCTCGGGGGGTGGGGGGAGAATATAACATCAAGTATAAACTCACTTAGCCTTTCTGAGCTTCAGTTCTCCATCTGATAAATGAAGACAATAATGTCCACTTCAAGGAATTAGAATTAAATAAGACAATCTATGTGAAAACACCTAACCTGGTGAACACAATGAATGCGAATTAAATCTGGATATGGTCCATCGACTTACTACAGATACACTTACCCACAGGCACAAGTTCTAGGTGTGTCTGGGATTCAGACCACGTGCTCTCCAGGCCCCCTTTTAGTAGCTGGAGAAGCAGGAGGCAGGAGCTGCCCTGAGATGATAGTTTATGTCACTCTTGCCCAACTTCCAGCAGTCAGATAAAAGGTTGGGTCTGTCCCTAGAAGCCCACCTACTTAGGAAAGTGGACCCCACATAGTTGGAAATTTTCTGCAAAAGAACTAAAACAATATGGAGGCTCCCAGATATTTTGAGTTGACTGACGAGTTCAAACATGGTATCATGTCTCATTCCTGTGCATTTTTTTAAGGGAAGGTGTGCCTGATATAGGCAAGCAGAAAGGATTACCAATCAACTTAATTCAACATAGAGTTCCACTTCGCAGAGAGAAGAAATAAGTGAAGTCGGGATGGAAGGCATGACGATGTGACAGTTTAAAATGCTCTGAGCCCAAATCTTACAATGTCACCATAACCCAAGGAATCATGTTGTGTCCATTTCCTCATCTGAAATATAAGAATGATAATCATCCCTTCTGAGTCTATTTTGTAAGACTGAGGTGAGGACCAAGTGAGAGAGTGTACTTGAAACCACTTTGCAGAATATCAAACAACTAGTAGTTACTGCTGTTGTTAGTGTGGCATGTTGGAGAGAGAGCTGGCGGTACCCGAAGTGCCCTGGGGAAACATTTTCTCATGCGTGTCACACACGTAGACTGTTGGATGCAGAAGCTCCGACTTTGAGCCCACAGGAAGCCATTCTCCTAAGAGGAAGGTACTTTGAAGAATTTCTTCTTATCCACACCTATTCTGCAGATGAAGAGGAGAAGGAAGCCAAGACCATCCTGCTGGCTTCCTGGACGGAGCTTGCTGGGCTGGGGAGGTGGCTACAAGTTTGTTCCTGGTAGGAATCAAGAGACTCTGATGATACCTGTATATTTCACCTAAAGTGACAAGGACCTTGTTAGCCGTCCTTGCATTGAGGAGCTTGATGGATTGAACTCCTGGGGAGAATGTGGCGGCCGTGATCTGCCATAAAGATGATGAATAACATTTTTTTTCTTAAATGATTACTGAAAACTTTATAGCTAGCCAAAGCTGGCTTTCTCGGATCCCCTGGAGGAGAGCTTTTATAAAGTGTCATTTAATTAATAAGGAGGTTATTGATTGCTGTCATGCACAGAGCGCTGCACAAGAGCTAGGTAAGAACAAGCAGTGGAGGGCCACAGGCACAAAGAGGAGGGCAGAACTGGGCCCAGGCCTGGATTGCAGTCTGAATAAAAGCGAGGCCCTTCAAAACATTCTAGAATGCTGCTTGTGGCCACTGTCTCCATTCCCCAGGGATGATCAGAAGTTAAAGGGGTGTTTCCATCCATAGCCTGGTCTAAAAAACTCACTTCGTCATTTTGAAACAAAAAGAAGGCAGTGGTGTGAGGGGAAGTTTTTTTGGCTGAAGGATAAGAGATCAGATACTTCCACTGGTCCAACGCTGAGTCCTTGGACCACAGCATCCTCATCCCTGATCCCTGCACTACCTGATCTCCAGCATTCCAAAATTTCTACTGTGTTCTGAATTGCTCATAAAGAAAAGGGATAAGGCAAGATAAAAAATCCCAACTAGTTTATAGTTTTCTGTGGCTGGGTTCCCCAGAGAGAGAGAGAACACACATGGATATTGATGTGGGTTCAACCACAGCAATTACAGAGAAAGGGATAGTGCTCTGCTCAAATAAGCATAAGGCGGATACATCAATATTGACAATCCCTAAGGCATGTGTTCTGGTTTTGGTGCCATCCTTTCTTTGAGATGGTGAACAACTCCTATTAGAAGAATCCAATTTGCAGTGCTTACAAGAAGACCTACAATTCCCAGATCCTAGCAACATTAACCATTTACTGCCCAAGGGCTCCAGGTTTTGCCAGAGATCTCTGTAGTGGGTCACGATCAATGAGAATTCTACAGAATGACTAAGGACGGAAATGAAATAGAATATCAGGCTTGCAACTAGCGACTATGCAAAACTGGGGGAGTCCTCTCTGAGCTTAAAAGCAACACTATTGCATATCTGCATGCATTGCTGAGAGGATTTAAGAAGATGATGTATGCAAGAGAGAAAAGTCTGTAACATGGTAGGCACACCAAGACTAGTTGTCTTTCCTTCTCTCTCTTTGATGACTTGCTGTATTTAAAACTCTTTTGAAAAAAGTTATCGATCTAGTGAACTAGTGAATAACTTAAAGGTAAGGAAGAGGGAGCAGTATACTATAGATAAAAACATGCTACCCATCAGCCCTCCGTGGGTGACATTGACACTGATGTCCACCTGCTGAATTTTAACAGCCTTTAAAGTTTTGTCCACATCTTGCACGAGATGTAGAAGACGAGTGACCAGGACTTTTCATCTGAGGTGTTTGTGTGTCACAAACTCAGCATGAACCAACAAATACTAGTCTAAATTTTGGCCATGTGAGTAGTCATGCATGGATCAAGAGAGGGTAAGCATGTCATTGATTTTGGTAGACAGTGGCCAATTTTGGATACTACATTGAGGAAGGAAAACAGTAAGTTGCAAGTGTCCTAAGAGAATAACATTATTGAGAAATAGTTACCAGACCAGCGCAGGTTGGTGTCAGAGTACAGCAAGGGCTGCGTCCATTGCTTGTTCATCTGGAGCCTCTGTGCGGAGAGCCATGCACCTTTCCTCAGAGCAGGGGCATCCGCACATGATGCCTCTCACCCACCCTCCTCCCCATGGCCGTATCCCCTTGTTCAGTGCGTAACATGTGCAACTGTAGGTCACAACACTAATAACAGCAAACCTCATATTCCCAAAGAACTGTTTGTGATACATGGTGTAGCATTTTACATACAGAGCAGAACCTGGGAAGGAATTCTGGAGAGATAGAGTTAGGCTTAAGACAAGAGAGAATCCCCTAGTGATGAGAAGCTGATGGTTGCTGTAATTCACCCGGAGGCCCAGATAAATCTAAAGAGAATGGTGATCTGAGGAAGAGCTATCCCTTATGAGGCAAAGAAAGTAGATTACCAAAATCAAGCCATGACAGTATCACGCTACTGAAGGGACGAAGTATTCTTAGCCACACGGGTATCCTGTTCCAATTTTGAAATTGTCCTAATGTGGAAACAGGCATCAGGAGCCAAAGGCAACAGCACAGTAGTATTTCTGAAGCACTATCCAGACTGAGCAGCCTAAGAGGGGCAGCGGGTCAGACTCTGGTGCCGATGTCACTGAGTGGCCCATTCATTTGGTTAAATTCCTTGTTGATTATAAGCTTGTGAGTCAGGTTTTGTGATTCTGGTTTGGCTCTACATGCAGATTTACTAATAGGGTCAGTTTCAGAAACAGATATATTTCTGGTTATAAGTTAATAAAATTTCAGTCTTGTGATTTTGTGTCCCCTGAAATGTGACTCTTTATGCTGATGACACTTAATAATTTGAAATTGTCTCTGTAGACATCAGCTTATTGAATGCAATTTCTTTTCGAATAAGGGTAAAGTGGAACGTGTGATGTATTAAAAATCAGTCTCCTTCTCCTGCTCACACCTGACCCACCACACACTGAGGGGGACTGTGTACCAGTTGCTCTTTCAGGAGGATGAGCTTGAGGACAGGCAATATCCCCCGAGCCCAAATGAGATGCCCTGTGTTCCCAACAAGGTTGGTTCTTTCTCCTTTCCAATGTTTTGTAACCTGGAGACCCCTAAAGAGTCAGCAATATGAGAATGTATTGACTGGAGTTGAGGCAGTAACCCACGTCCCCCCACCCTGAGTTATAGTCTCAGACACGTGCACTTTAATCCTCCATCAGTGCTGATTAGGGCCTTTCAAAGGCAAGGAAAGCATCCAGTCCAGAGGCCCCCTGTCTTCCGGTTAGAATGTGACTGTCTCCTTCTATTGTCCAAAAGACAATTGAGCCTGCACAGCCCGCACGGAAAGATGTTTGATTCAACCCCTTGGGAAAATCTGCAAAGACTCAAACAACAAGTGACTCCTGATGGCAAATGCTAGGGCTTATGGGTTTCCGGGACAAATCTGCTTCTGGTCCCATCAGCCCACAGCAGGGGCAGGGGAGGAGGTAGGCTGCAGCTAGGAGCAAGGATGTGCAGGAAGAGGTCTTGAACTGGAAACCAGGGCTTGTGTTCTCCCACAGTTCAGGACTGAACAGAAGAATGCGCCATTCACACTGACGAAAGATGGTTCATGAAAAATACCAGCGTCTATACTGTGAAGATGAAGAGTCAAATATTTCCCATCTGAGATGGAATAGGGAAATATCCTCTCTGAGGTGCTGCGGTTATAGACTTACTGAAGGGAACCCAGGATGTCTCGGGTGGCAGTGATGTGTGAATCCTTGTCTCTGGAGAATTCCAAGTATTCTTCGAGCTTGCAACATGGCTCAGGGCTGGTTTGCAGCTATTTAATTGGTCAAGCAGGTCCCATATAGGGACCTTTCAAAAACAAATGAGATTTCTAGCATGTGTTAATGAGGATCATCCTGGCTCTTTCCATGGTAAGATCTCAAAATGTTGTGCATAAAACAATGTCTAAGTGGAGGTTGGTGAACTGTCCTAGGGGGACCAGCAGAGAAAGATACTGTGTGCAAAGCACTTTACAGTGTCTCTCCTGTTTGGAAGATCACACGTAGGTGAAGAGGCAGATGATAAGACAATGAGATAATGAATTATAAAAGAGAATTTCAGGCCCCTAAATCCATTCCCATCAAGGTATACCTGAAAGTTCTGGGTTACAGTATATACTTTTTAAATAGTTGGTTGTCAGAGGAGACCAGAGGTTGACAGGAGGGTGTGAGGCCACGAAGGGAGGTTTACCCTGAAGCCAGCTTCCCCTCAGAAGGTACCTGCAGATGCCTGCATCCTGGAGCGTCTATTTAATGAGCACTGGAGCATCAGGGGAAAGGAGACAAGACCTAGGCCACGGGCAACCAAGACCTCTTGCAAAGGCAGGGCTCCAGAAGGGACGCCCACTCAGAGAGGTTATCAGTTTTCTATTGCCACCGCGCTGATTAGCCACGGCTCCTTGGTGACACACAGACTTGTTTATGGTTCACACATCTGGCAGAGCTGCAGATCTCAGCTGGGTCACTTCTCTGTTTGCTTCTGGCTGTCCACTAAGGTAGTCTTGGAGGGAGTGACTGGGTGACTTGGCTCAGCTCCATGTTCCTGCGTGGGACCAGGGGTATACCCCGCTCTTGGTAATGGGAGAAGGCAAGGGCAACAGTTTAAATGCCATTGTTCTACTTCAAGGCTCTGCTTATGCCCAAGGGTGAAACATTTAAAGAAAGTCATGTTACTGGTATGACAGAAGGGATGGTCCCCTCAATTTTATGTGGAACAGGGTACATGACGAGGGGCCGTGGGGGGATGAGCACACCCTCAAAAATTCATGTTCACCTGGAACCTCAGAAAGTGACCCTATTTGGAAATGAGGTCTTGGCCACACACTCTCAAGATGAAATATCAGGATTTGGGGGAGAAGGGAAACTCCAGCCACCGGTGTGCCCATAAGAGGAGAAGATGCAGAGGCACATACGGGCAGAGGCCGTGTGAAGATGGAGGCAATGACTGGAAGACACTGTCACAGTTGGGGGACGGCGGCTGCCACCAGAGACCGGAAGAGACAGAGGAGGAGTCTCACCTAGAACTTTCCGAGGACTCATGGCCCTGCCAACACTGATTTCAGACTTCCAGCCTCCACACTTTTTCTGTTGTTTTGAGCCCCTTATTTTGTGATAGTTCGTTGCTGTGTTCCTAGGAAACTAATATAGGGAAAGTAAAGGACTAGGGCCATGAAAATGATCAATTGACCATGGAGGGAAACTTCTAAAAAAATAAATCTGCTTGGCAGAAACAGTGTTGCAGCTGTAGGCTTCTTTAGCCTTGTGTCTGGGTGGAATAAAAAAAAAAAAAAAAAAAAAAAAAAAACAGAATTTTCTCAGAAATTTCTCATTTTTAAATTACAAACCCACTTTCTTCTGAGTTAAGGACTGAAATTCATACAACCTATGTGTACTGTCATACCCCAAAAAAGAGCCCTCACCAAATCCAAACTCAGTTCAGTTTTTAAGTGACCATGAGCGAGAAGTGCCCCAGGTACCTTCCAGAAGCAAAGGCAAAGTCTTTATAGAGATGCATACATTAAACACAGGCCTCCAAGAATTCCTACAGATGCATTCCAAATAACACAAACTCCTGACAGAAAATCACTCATTTGACAAGACTACAAGCAAAAGCCAGCAGAAACATTCCAACTACAGAACCAGACCAGAAAAAAAATTTAATTGTAAGAAACAGAAATGTAAAATCCAACATGTGTAGTGTGTCGTGGATTGAATTGTGTGCCTCAAAATTCACATGTTGAATGAAGCTCTCTCCCTCAGGACCTGAGAAAGTGACTGTATGTGAGACAGGGCCTTTGTAGAGCTGCCGAGGTACAATGAAGCTGTTCCAGGGGGCTCCGTTGTCATCTGACTGGGGTCCTCAAAAGAAGAAGCAATTTAGACACTCAAAGGCATCAGGAGAGCCCGTGTGAAGACAGAAGGCCACGTGGAGACACAGAAGTCAGGCAGCCATCTGTGAGCTACAGAGAAAGGTCTGGAAAAACCAACTCTGATCATGTTGGGCTTGGATTTCTAGACTCTAGAGTTGCAAGAAGATGAATTTCTGTTGTTTAGGCCATGCTGTCTGTGATATTGTGTTATGAAATCCCCAGGAAACTAATAAAGCCTTTCCTCAGTGTCCATGGGTCTTGGCTCTAAGACCCCTGCAGATAACAAACTGCAGATCTCAAGTCCTGTATATAAAATGGGGCAGTATTTGCCTATAACCTGTACACATGCTCCTATATACTTGGAATCATCTCTAGATTATTTAGAAAATCTAATACAATGTAAATGCTGTATTGTAAATATACATTGTAAATGCTGTATTGTTTAGAGAATAATCACAAAAGTTTGCATGTATTCAGTGCAGACATATTTTTTTTAAAAAATGGACTGGAGATACAGCTCATTTGGTAGAGTGTGTGCCTCACATGCACAAGGCCCTGGGTTCAATCCCCAGTACCATAAAAATTTAAAAAAAAAAAAATTTCACCTGCAGTTGGCTAAATTCACATTGGTAGAACCCTCAGATGCAGCAGGCCAACTGTACAACATGTTTAAAGAAGTAAAAGAAAGGTTGGTAAGAATGAGTTACAAACAAGAGAGCATTGAAATCAACTAATTGGGTTTAACAGAAGACCTAAAAAGTCTGGAAATTAAAAACATCCTAATTAGAAACAAAATAAATAATAGAGTGCACTCAAATTATACACTTGGAGATGGATCTAAAAAATACCCAAATGCAGCCCAGGGACACAGAGGAGAGATTTATGACACGGAGGATGGATCAAGGAAGTCAATCACACACTTAGCTACCATCACAGAAAAAGAGAGACACGAGAATGAGGAATAATTGATTCTCCCTCACTGAGAAAGTGGCCCAGTTCTGCTGATGCTTGCTGGCACAGGCATGACATGATGGTGATATTTGATATAGATCTGCCTGGTGACCGAAAAAGAAGAAGCAGCAGAAGAAGGAGGAGGAGGAGGAGAAGCAAGAAATGAAGCAGAGAGAAAGAATGTGCAAAGAGGCCTGATGATGTGATGTCTCCAGAGCATGACAAGGACCCTAGTGCAAGGGCACTGTAGTGTATGTGGGCATGTGGCACCATGGCACTCACTTGGGACCTGGGGTGCGAAGCAGGGCAGACAGAAGGCCTGAACCTGCCATGCTGCACGCCTCAGGCTGTCTCCGGTCAGGGATGGGGAGCCGATGGAAATCTTTTAGCCGCAAAGTGACATGATGGCTGTGCACTTGGGAAGACAAAGCACCTCGAAGGCGCTCAATAAGTGCTTGTGGTTTGATCAATGGAGACTGCCGACAGGGATCCCTTTGTTTTTGGAAGCCTGTGGCTGAGATGAACTTTGGGCTTCTAGATCCATCTTCTTCCGCAGGGAGGATTCCTGAGGGACTCTGCCTTCGAGCAGACTGGGGTTCAGCCTGGCAAATTAAAAGAGATGACCTCAGGTGCTCTGGAGCTATAAGGAAACTCCATGACACATTGCTCACTTCTTTCCAGCTTCCTGTCCCCACAGAACTGGATCAGAGAAGCCCTGCCCCGCTACCTTCATCCCAGGCTCTTGTCCAACTTGACTCTGGGTCTACATGATGGGAATCCAGGTCAGGCACAAGGTGGGTCTCAGTTCCCCTCCCTTATCTTCACTCTCCCTGGTAATTGAGCAGTTGCTCTGCTGCCCAAGTCTGGGCTACTCTGGTCTGACGCCTCCCCCTCCTCTTACTTGGCCTTTGCCAGTGAAGAGGGTGGGGCAGGAGAAGAGGATTAAAATTTACAGAGCATTTGAAACCTGCCAGAACTGTCCCATGTGTGTGGTCCCAACTGCTCACCTAGCAATCTCAGAGGGTCAATGCCATCATCCTCATTTAGGAAAGCACTTAAATAACTAGCCTGCATTCCTAGGCCTGAGCCAAGGGTCAGACTGGACTCAAGCCCAGGTAGCCAGACTCAAACACTGTCCCCTGCTCCAGCCTCTGCCCTGCACCCAGCTCCCTGGTGCTGCCCTTGGAGCCAGTCACTCCTGGCAACACCACACACCACAGGCAAGCTGGATTCCTCCAACGTGACTGACTTCTCTTTTCCTGGTCAGACATGCATCCATGTAGAGTTCACTCCCATAGGGGGACGCTTTTGTCTTGGATGCATTTCACTTAGGCTATTCACCACCATGATGTAATAGTGACATCTTGGACTTGCAAGTGCCCAGAAACCACATCAGACACAGGAACTCACACTAGATATTTTATTAAGAGAACAGGCAGTGTCTGCCCACAGGGTGAGACAGAGAGAGAGAGAGAGAGAGAGAGAGAGAGAGAGAGAGAGAGAGAGAGAGAGAATGGCGGTGGAGCCATTCTTAAGTAGTCGAATTTCGCAGGCTAATAACAAGAGACCAATTACTAACTAGAAGTTTGTGGGCTAACAATCTGGGTTGTAAAATGGTATGGGGGCGTGCAGAATACTGGCAGCAGCTGATGCCAACAGGACTGATCTTTGTTGCTTATTAAATACTGCATAACTATCGTGAGGGATTGGTAGCTGACACAAACATCCCTGTGCATGAGGTCAGGGGCTGGCTCACTCTGGTTGGCTACACACGCATGTGGCCTCCACTGATTCCAAATCTAGCCCAGATACTTGCTCCCTGGAGAACTGCTTTATGTTGACTGACATGTTAGTCAGGGACGCCATTTGTAATCAGTGAGGGAAGGTGAGTTGCCCTGGGGTTCAGCATAAAGCTAGGTGGGGCCTTAGAGGATATTTTACCCAGTGGCTGTCAGGAAGACTTAGTGTCAAAGGTGAGTTTGGAAATCAGAAGAGGCATTACTATGTACTGTGATGAGTAGCGGGGCAGGGCTGGCACTCACGGCAGGAAGCAGGAATGTTGGAGCCCCTGGGGTGTGTGAGGAAGTCTTTCTGCTGTGGAATTGTCCTGTACCTCACAGGATTTCCCAGGTCTGGTACTTACCTCCACTTTCTGACATAGACCATATGATGTTTAAAATAAGTCTTATAATAGATGATATTTTCCAGAAATGAAAATTATTTGTAACTCTAGGAAAGATTGTGCTATTAAAAAATGTCACCAAAAATGGTGTGAGAGGGGAAGAGACCCGGCAAAGGGGTCAGTTTTTGTTTGTTGTTTGTTTTGGTACCAGGATTGAACTTAAGGGCACTCGACCACTGAGCCACATCCCCAGCCCTATTGTGTATTTCATTTAGAGACAGGATCTCACTGAGTTGCTTAGTGCCTCACCCTTGTTGAGGCTGATTTTGAACTCACAATCCTTCTGCTTCAGCCTCCCAAGCTGCTGGGATGACAGGCGTGTGCCACTGTGCCAGGCAAGTCCTCCGCTCTTATACCAGGCTTTACAATCGCATACCTGTTTGTTTGCTAGAGTTGTTGCAATAAAACACTGCAAGCTAAGTGGCTTCAAGCAACAGAAACTTATTCTTGCAGCATTCTGGAGGCCAGAAGTCTGAAATCAAGATGTTGGTGAGATCACGGTTCCTCCAGAGGCTCCAGGGCAAAGTCCTTCCTTGCCCCTTTGGCTTTCGGTGGCTCCTGGTATTTCTTGTCTTGTGGTAGCCTCACTCTCCACCCGGCCTCTGCCTCCGCCTCTTCTCTTACCAAGACTTGTCATTGCATTTCAGGTGAATGCTTCATCCAACATGATCTCATCCCAACAGCCTTAGCTGAATGGTATCTGCAAACGCCCTGCGCACAGTCACAGGAGCCTCTCAGTGGACGCATCTTTTGGTAGCGGCAAGAGGTGAAAGGGAAGGTGTCCATCACTATTCTACCCACTCCAGGTGGTATTGTCCAGTGACAACTGCCTGGCCAGGAGAAGATCCAGGCTAGGTAATTAGTGTCCACATTCTCTAGCTCCTGATTCCAACATTGGCTCATCAATAATGTTTGGTAGGAATCATATGAAGTTGGGGGATCTGTGAGTTTGTCCTGTTCCACACCTCAAAGAGAAGTGACTGACTTAAAGAGATTGGTGTTGGAGCCAAGTCAGCTTTTAGAAGTCTACAAAAGAGGCATTCTTCCCTGGTACAGGGTTGGCATATGCAGTTGTCCACAATATGGAGTCAATCCTGTTCCCTGGATGCCCCACCCACCCATTAACTCTACAGAGGGAAGACTCCCATCACCCCGAGGTGTGGGTATCAGACCTTCACTGGTCCCCTGATGAGTCGTAGACCCACTGAGGGGCAGAGGCAGGAACCTCCAGTTGGTCCTTACAGGATTTTACTAGAAGCAGAAAAATCAAAGCACACTCTTCCCCACTCCTGGCTGCCTCTCCCTTCACAGACACTTGTTCCATATTTACATTCCATTTATGTTGCCTCTTGTTTATCTTGTTACCTAAGTACTTGGCACAAAAGTAATTATTTTGTTGCAAAAGCCAAGGCAGCCGGCAAAGTTAAAAAAAAAAAAAAAAAAAAAAGACTTCGACTCCAGTGTGGAATTGTATAAATAACTACCTCAATGGAGACATGGGAAATTATGTGCACTCTCTGCCACCAACGCCACTGTTGGGAGAAGATTCCGAGGGTAACATCTTGCCATTGTGCACAGGAAAAAGATCATTTCTTAGCAAAGTGGTTTTTGCAGATGCTCACAATGCTGGCTCCTCTCTCCCCACACATGCCCCTCCCCTACTCCAAATTATCAGTACAATATCAATTCACATTGCACAGCATGCAAAGCAGATAGAAGGCAGCTCCCCGCCGAGTCTCCATCCAGATAATTCTCTCTCTTTCATGCCGAAGCAAACAGTGGGGAGAGAAGGGGACATTTTCCTCCGAGAAACAAAAGCGACCTTCCTACCCAGAAAAGGCATGGTGGGTCTGGAGGCTGGAGCCCAGGTCCGTTGGTGTTTGCTGGCGCTGGTTTCCCCTCTTGAAGTTTACTTGCAAAGCCATTTCCAATTACAGAGATCCCATTTGACTGAGAGCTAAACAGCAATTGCACTGTTGTTGGAGAACAGGAGAGAGGAGTGTGATTGGCTGGGAGGTAAAGGGGAATAAGATATTTTTCTCCTGCCCCTGAGAGCTAGATTAAAAAGGAAAACTGTGTCCCTCAAATTGTTTTTTGGTGATGATGCTGCCATAAATCGCTCCTCCTGCATCTTTACCCAACACGCCATTCTCTGTTCTCCCCGGAGTCTCTTCTTCCCTGTGGCTGTCTCTCTTATCCATCCCCCTCTTTGTCTTTCCACTTGTTCTTACCTTCGTGCCCCCATTGCTTTCCTCCCTCTTTCTGTCCTCCAGTTTCTGGACAGCCCAGTTTCCCTCCCCCTCCTCCCTCCTGCCCTGGTCACAGGCGATTCCAGATCCCCTTTCCCTGGGGAATGTACACAGGGGCTGGTCTGGGTCCTGGGTGCGCATAGAGAACAGAGGGGCGGGGCGGGTGGGGGCTGGGGAGGGCCTGGTGGAATCTGGACGCTGTGATCCCGGACGACGGCTGCAGGACAGCAGTCCACCCCTCTGGGCCTGGCCCACTCTGCCCACCCTTTTCTCATTAAGACCATAGAGCCTTAAGTGGGGACTCCCGTAAGCATCGTTTGTCACTGTGATTGGGGTGCTAGTGTGAGCAACAATGAGGGTGCCACTCGATGAAAGAGCGTTCTGTCCTCACAAGAGAGTCTAAAGGGAGAAAGAAAAAGAAGAAAGCCAGTTCTTGCAACATGAATCATGGGTAAGAGAATTGACCCCGCCAGCCTTGGTTTCATTGGGTGATATCCTGGCGGGGGTGGGGAGGAGAAGGTAGGGATGCTGGTGGCCACCTGACTCCCCCCATCCTCTCGCTCCCTTCATGTCCTCAGAGCTCATGGAAGAGTGGATTGTCTCCGTCCTGGGCACGTCCTTCTCAGAGACCTGCGGCTCTCCACTCACCCTCTGCCATGACAGGGACCTGCTCAGGTGGGCAGAGGGAGAAGGCAGGCACCTTCTGCACTGTCACAGCTGGCTTTGAGTCTCCAGGAAGACAGTAGGCACTGGTTACCTGACCTGGACACCCACCTGGACTGTCTCCAAGCTCTACGTTTCCCCTGCCCCAGACCCCTAATTGCTCCTCTTTGGCCATCTTCTTCAGATTGTTCACAGTCCTGCAATGTCCCCTGGTAGCTGCACCTGCAGATCCCAGAGGCCATTGAGTGCGTTGGTTTTCCAACATGACAGGTCCAGGGCCCAGAGTGAGAGTCTTTGGGCCTTGATTTGGTGACCTGGACCATGTCATGCTACCTTAAAGGAGTCACAACCTGGCTGAGATATAATGTCCTCTTATTTAAGATGGGACAGACCACTGAACTCTCCTCCCCCAAACTGTTAACTAGATCACGACTTCATGGATACCGGTACACACAGCACTGAGGCAATAAATGATTTCACAGTGGGGAAGAACGACGTGCAGGTGGAGTTGACTGCTTCCGGGGAGTCGGGTGTGTCTGCAGGAACGTGGGGACAGGGCGGTGATGCAGGATGGCTTGGAAAAAAACTAAGAACAAACAAAGAAGGAAGAAAAAGACCACAGAAAAGCGAAGGCGACACCACTTGAAAGTGAGACATCTTAAAGAATTGGAAGAGCTGGGTTTGATGTACAACTTGCGGAGAATCCATGAAAAGAAAACGAAGCCGGCCCCAGGGGACCTGTGGAGATAATAAGCCTCGCCAGTGATCAAGTGTGCCACTCTGCTGTGTGTTGCTGTGGAAAATGATTAAGGATATCTTGGGATGAAAAGGAAATCTACAAAATCTTTTATTGCCTCACCCCTCCTTCAAAACAGGAACTCCACTACCAGGAACTCCACTACCTTCCTGGCAATGAGGCGATCATGATTAAAACCATTTTTAAGCATTTAGGTGAGGTTTGAGGCAAGTGTGTGAACGGTGTGTTTATTTCGAGACTGAAATCGGGTGACGTTTGGGGTGCTGGAATTTTGATCTGGGTGGGGAGGGAAGTTATATTATGCCTCCGGAAGCTTTTACGGGAAATTTTTTAATCTAAAGAGCCTACCCAAACTTTTCCCACCGGGTTGTGCCCGGCTGCCCTCTGGGTCCTCTTTCCTGGGGACGGCATCCGGGGAGCCCGGGGGGAGCTGTGGCCAACTCATTGTCTGAGGCAGAAGAATAGACCTGTCCAAAAAGGGACTATGAAAACGATCACGACAAAACCCGCCGTCAAAATTAATGTCTAGTGAGGATGGACGAGGAAAGAAAAACTCCGGCACCACACGCCGGAATGTGTTTTCCAGACTGGGTAAATGAAGCTGGCTGTATTAAAGACGTAAATCAACTCTCGGATGTCTGGGCTCTACGTGGGCAGGTCGGCTTATGAGGCAAAACCACCCGAGAACTGGATTTCCAAAGGAGGGCTGTAAATGCCCCATCCCTAGCCCAGCTCCCCAGGGGCTCTGGGATTTGTGGCCCCGCCAGGTGGAGTTAAAGAGGTCAGCATGGAGGAATTTTTGCCAGGCACATTCTGCTCCCCTCTAGAAAGTGAGGCAGTCCTTAGAAAACAGAGGGAGACTTAGCTGGTCTGGATTCTGGGTGGGACCTAGGATGGCCTTCTGGTTGTCGTCTCCTCTGCTTCCAGAATGTCACCCTCTGGCCCTTACCTCTATGTTTGATGCCCCCAGGTCTCTTGGGACCAGCCTCTCCCTGATGGGGAAGATGCAATTGGATCAGTGAATCCCACACTCCAGAGCTCCTCGCTTCCGTTTGCTGGGTGTTGAGCACACAGCCTAGTGTTGAAGGCTGGCCTCCCAGATTCTATTCTACTCATCACTACCTGTGACAGTCTTTATGGAACCATTTCTGCAGCCTCGGTTTCTCCATGGGTGTGATAGGTGGACTGGGCCTTACCTGATGGTTCTGGTCATTTTCTGTTCTTGGGATTCTTAGGAGTCAGGTCCATACCATTTCAGCTAGATTGTATCTCCAAAGTAATGGAACGTCCAAAATTTTCACCTCATAAATCATCATATAAAAAACAGGCATCACAATAAATGTGATCAGTTGTTCTTCAGGATGTCTCATGACATTATGACCCCTTAAAGAGACTGGACTGTGGCATCAAAGGGATCAAGTGTGAAGCTCTGTTCCTTACCAGCTGTGCAACTTGAGAAAGATAACGGATGGGCCCCCTTAACGGAAATTTCAAATGCAGAACATTCCTGACCTCTGAAAAGCAAGGTGAAGAGTCAGTGAGATGGCTCCTGGCTAAAACCAAGCTCTCGTGCCGCATGTGAGTTTCTGCCCTTGGACTTTGTGCAGTGTTTTCTCTTTCTCCAAGCAAGTTGTCTGAAACCAGCTAGGAGGAGCCAGAGCGTTGGGGTGGGTGTAGGCACATTTCCAGGTGGCCTTCGCCCAGGCTGTTCTGTGAGATGAGAATAAGGAGCCCCGGACAGGCACAGGGGGCTGAGCAACAAGAACCTGTGCCACACAGGACAAGCTGAAGACCTGGAAACTGGGATGGGCTCAGGGCGTGGCATGGACCTGTAGGTAGGAACCGAAAAAAGGACGATCAGCTGCCCCCCCAAACACTCTGAGGAAACCCTGTTGGCTTTTACTCACTCCTGTCAAATCTCTGACCTGACTCCTGGGCTCCCTGGGGATGGGTTACAGGTCTAGGCTGGAGGGACTAGTGACCTTCTGACCTGGGGACCCGCTGCACCCTACATTCATTCATTCACTCTCTCGCCAGCTCTTACTAGGCCCCTCCCATACTCCCGGAAAAGGCGGCACACAAAAGGCAAAAACGTCTGCCTTCCAGCAAGAGAAGGACAAGATAATCAAAAGGGATAGGACCTCGGAGCGAGCCAGCCGAGCAGGCGGTGGGGTCCTGAGCGCCAGGGCAGAGGTGGGGAGAACAGAGGGCTGCCTCTCTGCCTGAAGAGCTCTGGAGAGATGCTTATCTGCAGAGTGGCCAGGGGTTGCCTGGGCATCCCGGTCTCCTCCTCCAAGACAGAGTAGTTGTAAAGAGAACAAAGGAAAAGAGATGCCTTGGAGTTTGTCCTGATGGCCCAGGCAGAGAGCAGAGGGGAGCCGGGAGTGCCAGAGTTAGGGTGAAGCTTGTGGGGTGTCCTGAACCTCACCCACGACTGGCACCACCTTGTCTTTCCCGCTGTTGGTGCAGAGGAGGGTGCAGGAGGGCTTCTGTGACCAAAGGCAGATGGAGCTCCAGGCTCCCTGGGCTCCCAGCACCCCTTGCACCATCACCTGTCCATCACTTTGTACATCCCAGGCGCCATTGTAGACCAGGCAAAGAGCTGCTGCTGAGACGAGATGTTCAACCCCTGCACTCGACACCTCCTTGCTCATCGGGAAGCCACCGAGGCGGCACCGATGCTGGGGGTAAGAGCAAGGGGAATTTGAACTCCAGACAGGAGCAGCCTCCTGGTTCTGTCTGCTGGAGGGACTGAGCAAACACTGTCCAGAGAGAGGCACTGGGGGAGGTGGCCTTCCAGAAAGATCAGGTGCATCAACAGGGACAGACAAGTGGGCTTTGGAGCAGTGAGAGGCGAGTGGTGGAATGATGGCACTTCACCTTGAAATGAGACCACTGCCAGCCGCAGGACGGCTTGCACACCTTGCCCCTGAATTTTATTTTGAGGACAGCAGAAGACAGAAAAGGTAGAAGCATGAGGGTCCACTTCCACTCCAAACGCCAGCTTCAAGAAGGTGGCACTTAGTTCAGCAGAATGGTGTCTGTTCCAGTCGCTCTGGTGGGCTCCACAGAGTGGTCCATCTCTGAGACATGCCCGTGGCGTTGTGATGTGGGTGGTGTGGAGTCACCTAGCAAGTCCACAGTGGAGCACAGGTTCTGCAGCCCTGGCCCTGGGCTTCTGATGGAAACTTTTTGCCTGCAATCTGGTGGCCTGGGGACTTTCTGGGGAAGCCCCTGGAGTTTATGAGACATGCCCCCATGATTTAATTACCTGCAGCCCGAATGAAGAAAGACTCTATAAACCCTGGGATTTACAGGTCTTCGGTGGCTATAGGTCACCCTTGGTGCGATAACTGGTACCACTCTTGTAGGAGAGTGGCTTCATTTTATTGGTCCCACACAAAATTTATGCTCCTCTCTACCTACAGCAAGACAGGTTTGCTTCTAAGTGTCTCTTGCCGTTGCAACTTATTTGTTCCTTTTTGAAGGTGCACGTGTGTGTTCTTGCATGTGTGTGTGTGTGTGTGTGTGTGTGTGTGTGTTTAGGGAGTGAGATTGAACACAGAAGGTGTGGTTCTCAGATTTAGTGAAAGATCCTTTTATGTCCAATCCAACGGCTTGAGGCAGTCCCATCCTGGGGACGGTCCCCCTTCCCTGCAGGTACTAGGCTGACCCGGGATGTGCACATGAGCCGGCATGGGCGGAAGGTGGTTTCCAGCTTTGCCTTACTCTTCAATTTCCTCTCTCCACTCCTTGGCCAGTAAGTGACATTTGACCCGGTTGTCTTCTTTTCAGCCACCTGACTTAACTCTCCGCGGACGTCCTGGAGACAGCCTTCTTTCCCCTTCCGCCCGCCCTCTCCTTTTCCCGGGTTCAGCCTCTGTTCCAGGCGCGGCCTGCGTCCATCCATCAGCCAGCTCCTCGCCTCCGTAGATCTACAGCCACAAAACCCATTTCAGCAGTTTCCTTCTTTTGTTCTCTTTGTTTTACAGCCCTACTTCTGGTGGAGTTCTCTTTCCCCTTCATTTAACAGAGAGGCTTTCACATTAAAGGAACATTTTAACAGTACAAACAAGAAATAGAAATCCAGTTTACTTCTCCCGCTTCCCTTCAATCTCCCAGCTGTTTCGGTTCAGTGTCTCGCTACCTGCCTGCTCCCGTGACACACCCAGCCCTCTCCCTCCTCCGCTTAGCGTGGGGGACCAGAGAGCTGTGACAGCAGAGACAGTGAGGAGAGGGAGAGCAAGGGTGGCGACCCGACCCGGCCCCTTCCTCAGCCTTCGGCTCTGCCTGGCCCCAGCCACCTCCCCCTCCTCACCCCCAGGGCTGCGTGGCTCCAACAGGCAGCTCCTTCTTAGCTGTCAGCCTCCGACCCCGCCACCCCCAGTCTCAGTGGGAGACCTGTGTCCACAGGCCACTTGTGCCTTATGAAGGTGTTAGAAGATCCATTCCCTTAGACGTTGGCTTCTGTGAAGGGAGAGAGGAGACTTTTGCCTCTATGGAAGTTGCCATTTTTCTTCCATCAGTTGAAATTGTCCAAATCCACCAATTTCCCCCTTTGCTTTGGATGAAAGAGAGCTTCTAGACACATATAATTCCTCTACCTACCTTAGCCAATGGGGTTAGATTACTTGCCCTTTCTTTCACCAGTTCTGCTTTTCCTATGACTAGTCGAGTAATAACTGAGATACAATTATTGATACAGGCCTCACCCATACCCCTGGGAAGCCCAGGCATGAGGAACCTCCCAGGTGCCGCCTTCAACTCCGCTCTGCGTCTCCACTCAGTGCTTGGCTTCCTGGGTGTTTGGCTCCTCCTGAGTAATACAAAGGGGACATTCCCTTCCTCTTCCTTCAGCCCCAGCATTGAGAACAGCAGCATCCTGATCAACCCCTCACTCCGTCCCTGCCCTGGGTCCTGCCTGACAAAGCACAATGGCGGACCACCACGGCCATGTTGGAAGATGAGGCACCACCATGTTCTTGCAGAACAGCTTTGATGAAAGACACTTGTCCACACACGACCAGCACCTGCGGGAGAGCCGGGTGACTCAGGGACTCAAAGGTAAACACAGTTGTCTACCGTGGGGACGCATTTCAGCTCCAGGGCCTCCCAGGAAAAGCTGCCACCCTGCCAAGGAGCAAGAGAGTTTTACTTAACTTTTTCATCACTGTGACCAAAATACCTGACAAGAATGGCTTAGCGGGGTTTATTTGGAGCTCACGGTTTCAGAGGTCCATAAACAGATGACTACATTGTTCTGGGCCCCCAGGTGAGGCAGCGTGTCATGGGGAAGGGCCTGGCAGAGGAAAGCTTCTTCCCTCATGATGGTGGAGAGAGAGACAGAGAGAGAGAGTGCTGGGGAGATGCACCCTTCCAGGCCATGCCCCAAGAGACCTATCTCCTCCAGCCACACACACCTTCTCCCACTGCTGCCTGCAGTTACCAGTTAGTCACTCAAATGAGGACAGACTGATTAGGTTACAGCGCTCACAATTCCATCATTTTACCTCTACATCTTCCTGCCGAAACACAGGAGCTTTGGGGGCTGCCTCTTATTCACACCATAAAATAGAGAAAGGATGATTAAATTATTCTCTGGGAAATCCTGACCAGCAAAATCTCTTTTCTGTAAGAAAAAGAACAGTTTTGAGCTTTCAGGACTCAAACTTGGTTTTTGTGTATTCCAGGGCTTGTTCTAGTATTTTAAAGAAAGTTTGAAGTTGTCCAATCATTAGCTGTCAGAGTCATGGGTCCCTGTAAGAAACTCAAGTTCAAGTTCTTTATTTTAAAGGTATGCATGGGAGAGTGATGGAGAAGAGTGACTTTCCCTGGTTCACACACAGTCACGAGTACCTAGGTGTTATACAAAGAGGATGTGTGTGTTTGGGAGACGGAGAGAGGTGGGCATTGGCCTCCAGTGACTTCCAGCACACTTGTTGCTGTCTTGATGGGCAGGTCTCAATCATCAAACGGCCTGGGCTCCCACAGCATCCTGCAATCTAGGTATGATGCCTCTCCAACCTGATCCTGGAATCAGGGTCCCCGAACCAAGGCTGTGGTTGTCCACTCAACGATCCACTGTGCATCAGTACTGGGACCAGAAGCTTGGCAATAGTGGAAAGATTGAAAAAGGAGGATGAGGTCTATATTGTTAGAAGGGGTGGGGCTGTGTCTGAGAGCACAGGGGAGCAGAGGCAGCCACAGGAGCTAAAACCATGGTCTCAGCAGCCAGAGTCACCCCAAGGAAGGAGGAAGAGCATGGCCACAGGGAACCCACAGGAAAGGGAATCGTGGTGTTAGAGTCTCATCAGATGTGAGAGCTACAGCACCTTATTGGCACTCGGGTCTTAAACACACTCAGAAGTAGCTGGTGTCTTACAGCTGGTGTTTTACAGTTTTACAGGAGTCAGTTCGTGGAAGAAGAAAGGTGTAGTGAGGCTGCTGTGTACTCTTCTTCTCGTGACAGCAAGAGGAATCAGAAGATCAGCTGTCTTCATGGTTCCACATGTTCTCAGTTTACCTGGAAAAGTTCATGGGCACTGTGTCTGGAATGAACTCTTTCAAACGGGAAACAAGTCGGTTGCCTGGCACTGACATTCAAAGCTATCTTAGCAGATGCTGATGGTCAGGGTGGTGCCCCGGTCGCTCTTCACAGAGCCACCAACATATCTCATGCTGCATAGATTCTTTCCAGTATGAATGGTTTCTGAATTTTCAGAGCAATTGGCCATGCTTCTCCAGTGAGCTGATTGGCACCCCAGGGTTATTTTATGCTTTTGCATAAGTCAGACAGAGGGCCTGGAATTGAGAGAGCAAAGGTACTCCTGTTTTCTAGGAAAGTCTTCATCCCCAGAGAGTGAGTGGCTTCTGTACAAGGAGGGAGGGATGCCACTTTGGAGATGAACTGAGATTCTGTGGTACCAGCTGGGAGGCAAGAGTGGGGACAGCGAGGCACTGGCATCTCCAGGGAAGATATTATCTCCTCTCCCCCAGTTTCCTGGTCTGTCTTGCCAAGTGACACATTCCTCTCCCTGGGCAGCACAGAAGAGCCAACCTACATGCCCAGGGTCAGCTGCTTGGACAAATGTGCCAACTGTCCTGGGAGATGAATAGTGTCATCTATGCAGTTTTCCCCCAGGGTTGTGACTCAGCCTGCACCCCCAGGAAGCCTGAGGGGACTGGGAATGGCAGTTCTCCCAGCTTCTGCCAAGCATGGGTGCTCTGACAGTGACTAGAATCGGTGCCAACGTCATGGGTGGAGCAGCGTCAGAGCAGGCTAGCCAGATCCTTAAATATAGATGTGTTGTCAATAATGATGACATTTGCATGGTGTTTTAACCTTAAATGCAGATTTTCAAATGCATTTAAGGAAAAAGGAGGTCTAGGGTTGTAGTTCAGTGGAAGATGATTTATATAGCATGTGAGAAGCCTTGGGTTTGACCCCAGCACTGGAAAAGAAAAAAACATCATGCAAAACAAAGCTGGTAAGGAAGGCAGAGCTGTAAAGCCCATTTCGTGCTGAGGAAGCTGGGATTTTGTACAGGAGGGCATAACTCGCTCAAGGTCACGTGGGAACGGTGCTGGAGAAGAGCCATCTCCAAATGCAGAGCAAGGTTCTTCCTCTAATGTTCTGCATCTTGGAGGTGGATGTAGTTTTATCTGTCCGCAGAAAAGGCTCTCAGTGTGGAGGACAGGCTGCAAAGTTTCCTGCAATTGCCACAGGAAGGTGGGACCCTGCTGCTCAGCCACTCGATAAGCAGGCGTCCCTTGGACCTTGGCATCCTCACATGCGGTCTCGCGCAAGCCTGGGCATCCTGTGGGCTCCTCCTGAGCACCGTGAGTGAGCTGTGGTGCTGGAGCCGGCAAAGGAGAGCGGAAACTGATGGAGAGATCAGCATTGCCTGGCTTCCCTCCAGTGCCTGTGTCCAATAACCAAGTTATAGTTTTCCATATTGATGAATTTATCCATTCCTGGCATTGTGCTTTGTTTTGTTTAGCCTTTGAGGAGTCACAGAGTTTTAAAGTTGGAAGGGTCCCTCGAGGCCACCATATCAACCCCTTGTTTGAAGGTGGAGAAACTGAGACTCAGAGGAGGCAAAGGCACCCTCTCCCATTGTGCTGGGGCTGTGTAGGTGCTCAGAGCCCAGGCTTTCTGAGGCCAGCTTTGCCCTCCTGAACACAGCTGTCTCACATGCAGGAGGAGGGCACTGCTTGCTCTCTGAAGAGGCACCCCTGAAATCAGGCACACAACAATTAGGACAGCTGGAAACAGCTCAGGAGTGGAGCCAGGGGGCTTCTTTCTTGTGGGGAGAGGAATCTGCCAGTTACAGTCTGCCTAGAGGATGGAAATTCCCATGTAGCAGAATCTGAGTGACCCAGAAACAGGATACTGGGCTCCAAGGCAGGGCTTTTTGAAAATCTTTTGTGAGACCAATCATTATCCTGTCTGTTAACAGAGAGTATTAGCTTCTATAAAGTGCATCAACATGCCAAGACTTCAAAATTATTTTCCCTGTGATAATAAATTAGAAAATGGAGACCTAGTAAGGCCAAATATCTTCCCAAAATTCACATAATGTGATGAGGATACAACTCTTTCCTGCTTGGCTCTTCAACACCATGCAATATCCACTATATCACAGCAGCCTCCTAAGTAATCCTTGGTCAGTTACTAGATTGAATTAATCTGCATTACTCAGTTTTTCTTCACTGTAACAAAATACCTGATGCAGTTAACTTATAAAGAAAAAAAAACGTTTATTTTGGCTCATATTCATGGAGGTTCCAATCCCAGATTGGGTTGGACCCATTGTTTTTGGTATGCTGGATGGTAATGGCAAGGAGTGAGTGGCAGAGAAAATTACTCACTTATGGTCAGGAATCATAAAAGAAAAAAGGGCTGGGGTTCCACAGTCCCCTTTGAGGACATGCCCCCAGTGACCTTAGTTCCTTCCTGCTTAAGGTTCCACTACCTCTCAATAGCACCACCATGGTAACCATGTTTTTAACACATGGATCTTTGGGAATCACTTCTCCATGTCCCAACAAATGCACATCTCCAAGAGAAGGGTGCAGGAGTGTTAGGGATTGCTGAAAGGTCAGAGATGAAAGAGCCAAGCAGGGAAAGGGAAGCACGATTTACTAAGGGGTGTGCAGTGGGGACCCTCGGCAACTTGTGAGCAGAGGGTCAGCAGAGCATGGAACTCTGGAGCTCTCTTCCAAGACAGAGACCAGGCTTTGCCCTTCTTTGTGATTCTAGTGGCCAACACACGGTAGGTGTGGTTTCCCCTTCATTTTCTTTTTTCCAGTCCCTTTAGGAAACAAACCACTCCTACTTACCAAGTCAGAGGAGGAATCCAGAGATATAGTGACCGGCAGGTCTAGTCCATGACACAACCCTTTCCTCTCGATTTGGGAGCATCTGTCTTTGTGTTCATCTCATTGGAGTGCCATCAAGTAAGAATTAAAACAACTGTGAAGAAACTACTAGTATTTAAACACAGGCTGTCTGCCTGTAAATTCCATTTTATATATATACACATTGTCTCTGTTTCCTTATCTCTTATATGAAAATGCTATTTACCCTGCATAAATCTTAAGATGTTTGTGGGATGAATGAGAAAAGCTTATGAGTGCATTCTGCTAACTATTAAGTGTCCAGAACTCTGTCTCAAATGGAATTTGCTCCCTACGCAGCATTTATTGTGATGATCATTAATAAAAATGAGGTAGTATACAAATACCCATTCTTATTGCTTATTCTTCAGAAGGAGTATTTGCTCTCCTTGCAAACCTGCTGGTGTTACCAGGTATATTCCTCGGGTGCTGACCTGTGGCATCGATGCCCCTTGGAAATGACCTGTCTCAGCAGATCCTCGTCTCCTGCAAGTTCCAGTTCCGGGATGGAGGCTCCTAGACTAACAGCCCTGGGGGATGGTTGAAGCGCAGTGCACTTTCTTCCCCAACTGCAATTCTCAATAAACTCAATCCATCCATCAATGGACAAGTGTTTATCGAGCAGCTGCTCTTACTGAAGTGCCTGAAACCCACGTCCAGGGCAGGTCTTCAAGAACTTGCTAAGCAGAAAGCTAATAATACATGTCTGACCTCTGAGAAGAAGTAGTATGGCCAATGCTGAAGACCCAGCGATAGGCAGAGACCTTGATGCCCAGTCATGCCATTCTTTCCCCAACACCATCAAAAAGCCAGGCACTGCCAGACTTCTCTGGACTGAGTCCAATTCTCCGTGCTTTCACTTGAATGAAACCCTTCCTAGGTTCATAAACCATTCTGTGGGAATGAACGTCTTTGTTCAACAGGAAGTTCTTTGAAGACAGAACTGGGTATTGCCCATCAGGATGCTAACTAAGCACATGCGTTTTCTGAGTTTCCAGAACCAGTGTTGATTATCATGGTCTTTAGAATACAGACCCAAAGTTATGACATTATGCATCTCACTTTGCTCTGTAGTTTGTTTTCATCTGCAATATGAGGAGGATGAGAATAGACAACTCCCAATTCTTAAGGGTTTTGAAATTCTAAGTTTTATGGGAGGGTTGTCGAAGATAACACACTGTACCAGTACAAACTCAATGACAGATTTCATTTATCCATCTCTATACTAATTCTTATTAAATCCAAATGTCACCATAATCTCAGCTTCAGCAGCCACCTCCCTTTCCTTATGAGCTGAAGACTTTGCTCTGATGACTCCCAAAGTCTTTTCCTCTGCAGTGTCATGTTGACCCTTTTCAAATTTCTCTACTCAGAATCCATTGCTCTGACAGGTCTGTTCCTTCTTCTCCCTTCTTCAATGCTCAATAAATTCTATAGTCCAATTCCTCAACTAAGAACAGCATTGATTTTTAAACATTAACTTATGTGGAAGTGACTCAGCATGTTCTCTATTTCTGTGGAATTTACCCTTTAAAGGAAGAAAGAAGTCTTCTAAAAAACATTTGAAACAGAGAGTGAACTTGAGGCAAGTGTCTAAGATGTATGAATGAGCCCTAAAATGCAATAAGTTAAAAGGTGGACAACCCAAAATTCAAAATGTAAAAAGACATAACATGCATGTCACAAAACGGAATATTAAACAGACAATAAATATGATAAAAAGGTATTCAACCTAATTAGACATACTAAGAATGCAAAGTAAAACTAAAACCAATAGCTATTCAGGTTCACTAGAATGTCTAAAATTATAATCCCAGATACTGGTGAGCATGTGGAACAGCTTCACTGGTGGAGCAATATCAAATAGCATGGATTTTGCAAAACAGTTTCAGTTTTTAATAAAGTTAAACACATACCTGACCTAGAACCTATGGATTCCACTCCTAGATATTTATCCAAGAAAGTGTAAATGCACAAGAAGACTTGAGTCAATGTTTCTAGCAACCTATGTACAATAGCCCCAGAAGAGGAGCAACCCAGAGATCTGCAAATAGACAGATGGACAACAGGACACTGCCCTGCAACAGAAAGGAGGAAACTATGAAGACACGCAACAGCATGGGTGATTCTCGAAGGTCTTCTCCTGAGATCTGTAAGCCAGACCCAAGACAGTCCATACTGCCCATGCTTATGAATTTTGAAATAGCAGAACTGGAGTATGGTTGTCCTGGACAAAGTGGCTGGGTGGCAGGGGGCCAGGATCAACTGGGAGGGGAAAAATGTCTCTAGAGAGTGTGAAATTTTATTTTGTGATTGGGGCTGTAGTTATTAAGAAGTATGTATTTGTTAATACTTCATCAAATTGTATTTTTAAAATGTGTATCTAGTTTATGTCAGCTATATCTCAAATTTTGATTTATAAAAAGAAAAAACAGACACAAGAAAATAGCAATGCACACCCACTCTAATGAGTAAAATGTAGAAGATTGATAATATCAAGGGTTCATGAGCATGTGACACAATAAGATCTCTTATCTGGTGTTGGGAAAAATGATCAGCAAAAAACTCGGAAACAGAGTTTAGCAGCAGGTAGTGAAACTGAGCTGATATGTGCCCTATGAATCAAGAGTTCCAACCCTAGGCATGTATCTAGAACATTCAGAAATGCATACACTTATGTCAGAAGATATACACTAGGATGTTTATAGCAGCATCATTCATTGTAACAATCAGAAATTATCCTAATGTCAATCGACAGTAGAATAGATAGATTACGGTTTAGTCTTATAATAAAATACTACCCCACAAGGAAAAGAAGTAAATTACTATTACCAGTAAAGGCAAGGATGAATTTTCAAATATAAAGTAGGAGCGGTGACATCAAACAAGAGGGAATGCTGCCTCTGTGTGAGAGGGATGATCCTTGAACTGAAGGTGGTGTAAAGATTGGGAGGGAGCTGGGGGCTCATGCAGTGCTGGGAATGTTCTAGTTTGGGATGCAAATGGTGCTTAAGTGAACACATTAGCTTTATGATAATTCATCCAGCTCCTTGCTTGTCATGGATGCTCTTGTTGGATAGATGCTGTACTTCAAAAAAATGCATTTTTTAGAACAAAGGCAATTAAAAACGAGTGACCCTATAAGAGGGAGGTAAAGTTAATCTCAAGGAATGGAGGGATGATGGAGTATTGGGGGGGGGGGTCTATGGAGTCAGAGAAAGGGCAAGATTTGGGGGTAGAAAATCTGCCTTTCTCATTCACCAACACATGCCTGGTAAACCAGAGTCTAGCTAACTAGAATGTGATGCTGAGTCCGCACACCTCCGTGAAACCTCTGTCTCTCTATCCCTGCACGGTTCCAGATGATTCCTAGAGTCCACATGCCCTGGCTCACATGGAGACGACTGTGGAAATTCATGAGTCTCTCGTGGCTAGTTCAGGTTAATAAATGACCACAAGGCAGTTCTAACTTTCAGCAGAGACTTGCATGAATAGACTTGGCAACTATTCTGTTTTCTTTTCACAGATGTTGCAAAGGGAGGGGGCAGTTGTCTGGAAGGTGACCCCTACTTGCCAACCCTGAGCTCTGGTCCCATCCTCAGAGATAGGGGCCCCTACTGTGCTCTAGAAGAAGCATCTTCCCATATTCCCATGATACAATCATAATCCCATTGGATGCACTCCTTCCACACTTGGATTGGAAACAATTGGTTGATCAGTTTTACAGTGAACATACGCCATGGGTCTCAATACTAATGCTTTAGATTTTAAGCACCATGAGGGTTGCTGCTGACTTGCTCACCAGTGCGTTTTCAAAACCTGACCCAGAGCAAGTGTCCAATGGATGAGGGAATGAGAAGATGGGTGAAAGGACGTTTTTCATAAGACCTGCCCTGGAGACCAGGACCTCTTCGCTGGGTGCAGAGGCTGTTGCCTCCCCTAGGGTGATCACCCGCCAGACCTTCCTCCTTCACTGGCTTCATGCCCTCAGTTTCTTGGTTTGCTTTCTGGAACTAGCAAGCTCAACTTGGGCTCAGCACTCCCTAACTCTCTCTCTTCTGCCAGAAGTCTGATGCCCTGTCATCTGGCTTAAAGACATCAGTATTTGGTGGCAGGAGCAGAAGGCCATGGCCCATTGATGTCCACTGTGCTTGGCTTCACCTTTGTATTTTTGTGCTCCAGAATAAACCATCAAATTCCCAAGAGCTGCAACAAGGAGCCATGTTCCCTCAATAGCAACCCCTCCTCGAAGCAATTAAATTAATACTTGCCAGTTGCTCTTGAGTTTATAAATCTCTGTGAGAGGAATGGAACAGACTGGCTGATGGGGTAGAGTCTGTATTTTTAGACTTTTTCTCTCTTTTCCTTTTTTATAGAAGCAGCCCTGGCACTACGGTAATGCACCGTTTGATATTTTAGCATTTCAGATATTTTACAGTAAATTACTTCAGTTTATGGCACTTTGCTTCCTTATATAATTGTTATAAATAACCTTCAAATGACATAAAAGCCATAAACATTGCAAAACTGAAAAGTAAATTATAGACATTTCAGCTCGTACAAGTCGGAACTCAAACACGTTAAGGCGAGCGAGGAAGGTAAGTTTGTTTGTTCTCTCCTTCCCTAACCATCCATCTCATATTTCCACAATAAATAATCTGCAGTAAATAAATGCCGAGGAGCAGAAGGGATCCTCAGTGTGCTGTTCTGAAGACTCAGGTGGCCCTCCTGGTGGGGGCTGGCGAGCCAGCCAGGAGCTGGAGGGCCACGTTCAGGGAGGTTGAATTTAAGGATGTTTTATGGCTGCTAGGAGGGGTAAGTGCAAAGAATGGCACAGGGTTGCACCAGACAAGTGCCAGTCTATACCCACACTCCCCGGGGCAACTCGGAAGTGTCCACGAGGTCTCGCTGAACTTGAACTTCAGACATGCCCATACATCATCATCAGGCTAATAGCTACCGTTTATTGAGTACCTACTCTCTATGTCATGCCAGGCACTTTACAAACATTTTCTTATTGAATCCTTTACCACAAGGAAGATTAGTGGCAGGGGAGGGCATGGGTCTGTAGGAGTTTAGCACAAGGGAGGACATTCGACCTTGTCCTTGCTTTTATCAAGCCTCAGTGTTGCTAAACCATGCTACAGTTGTGCGTTCATATGATTTAAAATACTAGTTTGTTAAGTGTCAACATGAAAATAAGGTTGGACTTTTGGGAAATCTTTTCAGATATTTTTTTCATTCATTTTCTAAACTGAAAGACTCAGAAAATGGAAGTGGCTTGTGTTGGTCTCAACTCTGAGACAGCTTGTTTATTACCTCCATCTTGCTGCTGAGAGTACTAAGGTATTCGACTGGAATTAAATGACTTGTCAAAAGTTCAGAGATCTGAGAGGGAAAGGACAGCCACATCTGGGTCTGTTATGAGGGAGACTGCAGGCTTTGGCTCTGCTGTGTATACTTCAGGGGAGTCTGTAGAGCCAGCTCCTGTGCCAGGCCCCTGAACCCAGGAGGGCTGGACTATCAGGGTCACTGGATCAGAGGTACTCCCTAGTGAGTGTCAGTTGTGCCCAGATGTGATGAAGCTTTATAGCCAGAGTTCTCCCATAGGATGGCAGACTTCTTCCCCTCCCCTGTCTCACCATAGACACACCCTCAGGAAGGATGATAACTTAGACTCACAACTCCAGATTTGGACATAACTGCCAACTTGTGCTCAGATGTAATCCACTTGTTTTATAGGCAAGGAAACTAAAATGAAGATGAAAGACTTGCCTGAGTATAAACTATGCATGATTAGCCAAATAAGAGGCTAATCTCAGAGCTCCTAACATTTTTTGACCAGCAAGATTCACAGTAAATGCTCTAGTATTCTACACTATCTCCTTTCAGGTATATTTCTTGCCCGTGATTTAACTTTTTAGTAGGAAGTGATGCTTGCCTGGCTGAAAGATGTCAAGTAATTCTAAATTAATCAATTCAACATTTAAAGATTTAAAAATTTTTTTAAATATGCTGAATAATAGTCCCATAACAGGAGTGAAATTCAACTAGTATTATTTCTTGGTTTGATCACAAACTTTGTTGTCTTGAAGCCACCAGATTGACTGACTCCATGAATCTCCAACATACACATGCCCGTCATAGCCTCAGCCTTGACCCATGTGCCCACCTTGCATTTGCTGGTCCTCACTAGGACTGGCTGCATAGCTCCTCTCCCTGCACTGCTGATTCTAATCTACCCTCAGATTGGACTCACACTGTGGCCCTCCAGACTATGGTCTTGCCTATCACATCCATCTCTGATAACCAGGTAATCCTGCCATGGAACACCTGGCTAAAAACGCTTCCTGAATCAGCCTGGCTTTAAACCCTTCTGTATTCATGTTCCACTTGGCTCACTGGACCAGATTCCTTAGAACTAGAAAATCCTTCGGCTCTATCCATCTCATTTCTCATTTATTAAAGTGAAATACTGTTCTCTAGATATATATCCTCAGATTCCTAGCGGTTGTGTGAACTGAAATCTTTTTAGATATGAGCATGGTAGTTTAAGTAAAATAATGTATCAGTCAGGGGTAACAAAATGGCTATAAAAAAAACAGTTCCAAAGTTCAGTGACTGAACACTATGAAACTTCATTTCTGTTTTATGAAATGGGCCATTACAGGTGTTTCTGATCAGGCAGCTCTCCTGAGTGTCTCTCTTCCATGAAGTGACTCAGGACCCTGGAATCCTTGCAGTCTGTGATTTGAATCCTCTGGAGTTGAATGTTGAATTCTAATATCTAGCCAGCTGGTAAGGTGAAGAGAGAGTGAGGTGAGACAAAGAGAGTTTTGGTGGCCAGGCCTGAAGGTCATATCCATCCCACCTGCAGACATTCCATGAGACAGCTTGCCTTCTGGGATCTTTGCCCGTGTAGGAACCTCAGAGGTCTGGATGTGCAGAACTCCTCGAGGATGCCCACTGACAAACCAGTGGTCATCCCGTCCCAGGAATGGTCAGCTGATAAGAGCTATGAAGTGTTTCTCTCTACTCCTTTCAATAATAGGAATCCTGGAGAGTCATCAAGGCACCTTCAACTATAAAGGGGACTGAGTCACAGCAGAGGCTGGGACCTAAATCAGGGCCAGGAGGAAGAGAAATGGCACTTGGTAAACACAGAGAACTTTCTTTCAATCAAGCAGGAAATGAGACAGTAGGCCATTTATTTTAACACTTAACATGGGATGTTATGGAATGTGCATCTAAAGAAACCCATGGAATTTAGGGGTCCAGCCAATCTTCAAAATAACTTTTCTAGTTATGAATGTAGATTCATCTTAAGGGTTGATGAATTCCCTTATATGGAAATTGTTGACTTTCAGATTTTGGATCATAGTGTATAGATCTAGGCAGGTACTGTACTCTACTTCTGTAAAATCTGGGTAATAGTACCATGGCCTCAAACTTCCGCTGGGGATTGTGTTTTATGGTGAAAGTCTCTTAGACTCCATTTAAAGTAGTTCAGATACAGATAGTTTCAAGGAAGCTGTGTTGTCTTCACCTAAAACTAACTGGAGGAATGGACTTCTGATGTGGTCTCCCATGAGTGTTCAATGTGACAACTCTCCATACAGGATTGGAACCAGAAGCAACCAGTAAAAATGTTTGATATTTGAGGGAATGTCATGAGTGGTCATGTACTAGGTAGGATTAAAAAATTGTTAAGCATTCTACTTTGGTCAAAACTATTCACTCTTTATAGTTTTATGTACCTTTACAGTTTTCCAGTGTTCTGTTACCAAAAGGAAGATAGAGAAACAGTTCAAAACTCTTATTGGCTAGCAGCTTCTGGGAAGTCATGGCAGCTGGTTTGTCGGTGGGCACACACCAGAGGCAATTCTGCATCAAGACCTCTGAGGTTTTCACAAGGGCAAAGATTCCATAAGGCAAGCTGTCTCAGTTGGTTCTGTTGCTAATAACACAATACCGCAGACTGAGTAAGTTATCAAGAAAAGAGAACTTATTTTGACTCAGGCACCAGGCCACATCCGATGGTGGCTTGCTTGCTGGCAGAAACCCATGGTAGTGCAGGACACAATGTGGCAAAAGACAGAGAGTGCACACATGTGTATCTGCTGGTGTCTCTCCACCTTCCTGAAACCTCACAATGGGGAGTAGATTTCAACTTGAGTCTTTGGAGAGGACAAACTACATTCAGATCATGGCATAAGATCACCCATAAGAGGTGATGCACAGCCTAAAAGTCAAGAGAAGACACCAGAGAGGTGGTTGGGAAGGAGCTGAAGAGCAGCATTAACTGAACACAGATAACTACATACGAACCAGTGTTGCTTCCAGAATGAAAGGAGGACTCAGAGGTCAGCATGTTGGCACTGTGAGAGAGGCAGTCAGGCCTCTGGGCAGGCTGGGTGAAGGCTGATCCTCACTGTATTCAGCTAATCCTCAAACCAGAGTTGTGCTGCTCAAACACTCTGTTATCAAAGGCAGCACAGTTAAGATTCCTTATTTGTTTTTCCTGAAACTTCCACACACCTTTAAAAGGTTCAAGATAAAAAACAATTTAAATGAATAAGTAAATCAGACTTAATCTGGCTGGTAAAGGTGAAGCCTGTCCTGGCCTGTTCAGCACTGTCGCTCTTTCTAAGGTATCCCTGTCCAAGACTGTTTCAGTTGGCTTTTTCACCAATGTGACTAAAAGACCTGACAAGCACAATTTTAGAGGAGAAGAAGTTTATAAGTTTATTTGGGGGTTCACAGTTTGAGATTTGAGACAGCTCCATTCCTCAGGACTGGAGGTGAGGCAGAACATCATGGAGGAGGGGGTGATGGAGAGAAGTGGGTCAGGACATCACACCAGGAAGCAGAGAGAGAGGCTCTACTTGTCAGATACAAAATGTATACCCAAGGCATGGCCCCAATGTGCACCTCCAGCCACACCTTACCTGGTTTAGTTGCCACTCAGTTAAGACCCATCGAGTGATTAATTTACTGATTGGGTTAAGACTCCCATAAAAAGTAAGATCCCTTTTGGTCCTTATTGTAGTATGGCAATACATTACTGTTTTCTCCTTCCTCTAAACCTTAGTTTTCCAATCTGAAAAGTGGGGGCATCCTTTTTAGCCCTCCAGAAGTACTGTACAATAGAATTTTTGAACCTACTGGAAATACCCTTTATCTGTATTGTCCAATATGGTACACTATCCCCTTGTGGCTAGTAACCCCTTGAAATGTGATTAGTACCACTAAGTCATTGCATTTTTAATTTAAGTGAATAGATTTTAATTAAATAGTCACATGTAATCAGTGGCTAATACATAGGAGCATGCTAATTTAGAACTTCTTATCAAATAAAATAAGTGAAATTACCTGTGTAAGGTTATAGAAGTCATATGAAGGGTGTTCCATGATAGGATTGGCCCAGATATTTAGCTGAACCAAAAGGTGGTTATGATCTCACTTCCATTTCACTTCTTGGTTTTGTTTGAGGACTCCTGACTTCACAAGAGCAAGATTGACATAGGAGTCTCAGTAACTGGAGCTGGAGCTGATTCTCCTCTCTGGGTTTAGTTCCATCTCCTGTAAAACCAGGAACTTGTTTAATTTTGCTGAGGCCTTCCAACTCTGACTAGATGCTGCAGCCACCAGGTACTATGGGAATCCAGTTACCACTAGAACTCTAGCCTGAACAGAGAAAGAGGAGAGAAGTAACAAGTCACCTAGTCAGAATGGCCTCTGAGACCACAGAGTAGAGGCCCATGGGACCTCCACTTTGCTACCATTATCATGTGGTATCCACATGATACCATTTAATGCTTGGAGTCTGTGATCCACCCCCAAGCAATAGGAGACCAAAAGAAAATCCAATGTGTCATGTTTGTTGTTCACCTGGGGTTCCCCGAGACACTAGCTGGCAGTGCCATCTTAGATGCCCCCATCTAGAGAGAAGCAATAATTTGCTTTAGAGTTCTTCCTGCTTATAATAACTTTCCTTGTTCCCAATTTTCCCAAATGAAATCAAGGCTTCAATGCCATCTGATGATAATTATTAATATACCCGTTGTCACGTAAAATAGCCATGCATGGAGGGACAAAGCCTCGGCATGTTGCACAGTTGGCTAATGTAGAGACAGGGTTAGTCCCCAAGTGCCCAGACTCCTGAGCCAGTGGTGCCACCCAGCCTTCCTGCTCCATCTCAGTCATGGCTGTCGAGACATTGTTGTGGGTGACCCTACGAGTCATGGAAGCTAACCTGCCCACCTTAAACCTAGTCAACAGGGAGCTTGGAAACAGACCCTGGCTCCCTGGGCAAGACCTGGGCAGGCTCTGCTTGGGACAGAGGTTGGAAAGGAACAAAATGCTTGGCTGTACTCGAGAGAACTGGCAGAGCTTCCCAGTCAAGACCCCTGGGGAACTGGGAGCTGGGAGGACCCTCTTCTCCTCTTCCTTGGTCTTCTGTGGATAGCTCAGATTCTCATAGGCATCCCAGGTGAATCTAAGCAGCTCGTTTCCAGGGCTGCCTTTCCAGTCCCCTCCTGGCCCTGCTAATGGCTGGAGCCTTTGCACCATCTGAATCAGCAGGGCCTGCTGGCTGCACAGCCAGGCCTTCTGATACTAATGGCTTTGGATTCAGTTCCAGGAGCTGGCCCCAGCGGGGGTCTCATTCTTGCTGTGCTAGGCCTGGGTGTCTCTCGGGCAGATTAGTTTTTGATGGGGCAGGTCCTGCACCATTTCCATTAAGTACCATAATGCAGACATCATTATCGGCAGGTGCCCTGACCTCTCCCTGACTAATGAGCAGCCATCGATATGTAAGTCACGTAAGCATTTTCCCCTCTTGGACCTCCTTCCTTGCTGTGTCTCCCCCTCCCCTGTTCCTATACACTGTCCCTTCCTTTTCCTCTCTTGCTGGATGTTGCCAGGTCACAAGAGAGCATAAAAAAGGATGACCATGTCCCTTAGGTCCCTAGAAAAATGAAAAAGTCCTGACCCCGGGGTCAGGAGACAAGGGTCCCTTCCCAGGGGATGTGGAGCAAGGCACTTCATCTTCCCAAGTCTCTTTTGCTCATTATTGAAATGAGCTTAATAATATCTACTTTACCTACCTCACAGGGATATTGTGAAGATCAAATGAGATTAAAGGTATGAAAATGCTTTGAAAAGTTAAAAGCTCTATGGGACTGAAAAGCACAGCTTTTAAGCAAAATGTAAAGGAACTCTGGCTCTAAGCTCTCAGGCAAAGGGGAAATTGGGGGTAAAAAGGTAAGTGAGGGTTTCCATATTTCTGGGAATTAGAAGGCTCCTCTAAGTGACAGTGATGTGATGAGAGATTATCTACAATTTTTCACTCCTTGGTGCCCCCAGGTAGAGGCAGAGTGGTCACCCACAACGTGGTCTGGATTTTCTTGTTTGGTTGAATTGTTTAATGGTGAGACGCATCCACTTTCTCTTTGACCACCTAGGAGCCTGGGAAAAGAACCTGGCACCAGGTAAGGATCACGTACTCTTTAGTCTCAACAGCATGAGGAACCAAAGGGGCTGATGCAAACCAGCAGAGACAGCTTGAGAAGCCAGTGCCAGACATAGCTTGCTTTGACTTCCATAATTGGAAAGAGTCACTAGTGATGGGACATAGTACAGAAACAAGGAAATGGGAAGAGAGTCAGTAGGACTTCCTGACCCAGGGAGAGTTGGGAAGTGGCTTTTTATGGAATACTTGGGCCTTCAGTTGGATGGGAAGAGTCCCTATGGTTCCTGAGGTCAAGACTTGAGATTACTGTGAGCCTTGGCTAAGACTACTGCAAAATGACAGAAGAAGGTCCTCCTCACAGGTCCCACTCTCTCTAGGGCTGGGACCTGGAAATCAAGGGAGAAAGAGAAGGATGAGACTCAGGAGAAACTAAGGCAGAAAGGAAACAAGGGGAGGCATGTTGGACAGAAGCAGCCTGCTAGGTATTTCTCAAGAACAGCCAACATTCTTTTGGATTGCAGAGAACATCCTTAATTTGCACGAGCCTTCAATTTCAAGTTAAGTACAGTTTTATAATCATCAACTTTGCACTAAGTTCCAAGGTCATACTTAGAACTGTAGGAGTCGTAGAGAAAAGCAAATGATAGGACCTGTCTTTAAGAAGCCTATACTATCTTCAAACAAATTTAGATAACATTCTAATACAAAATTATGGTACAATGATACATGAAATACCACCCAGTGAGATATTTGATAAGAGAGATCCTTGTGATCTTGAGTGGTGCAGTACAGATTTCTTAAAGGAGTTGAGTAAGTTTTTGAGTTAAATCAATTGGGAAAATAGTGCGAGCAAGGTGGAAGCCAGGATGTATTTTAGCAAGAGAGGAAGGGACCATAATGGCTGATTTCTTCCTTCTCTCCCCTCCCCCCTGCCCACCCCCCTCCCCTTCTTCCTTCCTCTTCCTACTTCCTCCTTCCTACCTCCCTGCCTTTTCCCTTCCCTCCTCCTCCTTCTCTTTCTATCTCTCTTCTCTTTCTGTCTAGTTATATCCAATATCATTGGAGTGTCCTCTAGATCCACTGGGGTTTGACTTCCCCTCTTTCATCACTTTTCGCATTGAGTCCCGCTCAGGGTCCATTCATTCATCCACCCTGTCTGACCCTCATCTCAGCTTCCCACCATAGGATGTCCCACCCCAATACCGTTCGTCAGCTGGGAGTAGCCACACTTCAGCCCTCTGCTCTCTGCAGAGTGCCGCACCAATGGCACTTAACAAGTGTTCAATACCATACGTTACCCTCTTCCACCCCAAAGGACTCAGAGCAAAGAGCCTAATGCAGGGACTGCCCCAAGGGACACATAGATGAAACTCCTCGCCTATGGACTCAGACCCATTAAAATGCAATCTCCACATTAATTTTTTTTAAACAAGACTCTTAAAGCCGCATGACGTTAAAACTGTCTCGCCAATAAGCCACATTAACCAGCTCATCAATTTTTTTTTCCACTAGTCCATCCTTCCCACAGGCAGTTATACTGGTAGTTAAATGAGCATAATCAATGTGTGTTTATTCACTGGCTCACGTTCCAATTTGTGGATTCCCTACCCTCCTTGGTGCTGTGGCTACATCTGTCTGCGGCCGGCGGTAGGAGCATTTCTTCATTCTGTTGGCACCTCAGCCAGACGGTGGGCAAAGGGCTCAGAAGACACTTAAAATCAGGTTGCCAGTGCCTTGGATTAACAAAAGAACAGCAAGGAGGAAGGCAGACCCTCCTAGCTAAGACGGGACTTAGGGAGCAAGGAGGATCTCCCTGCAACCAAGACTGAGCAGAAACAGACATTCCTTTCAGTTTGACCTCTGACCCCAAATGAACTACTGGTCCTGGTAGGGATGGGTGTACTGAAACCCAGCAAGGATGAAGCTGGGAAAGCAGGCGAAGGTCCGGGCGTTGAGGTGGAGGTTGGGGTGTGAGTTTGGAGAAGCTCCCTGAGTGCAGTGTGAACACAGCTGAGGCTGCTTGTGCCCAGAAGCAAATGGAATCTCTGGCATCAGTTCTCCCCTGACCTCGCCCCTTGTCTGGGATGAAGCAGGATCAGATTTCCCCAGGTCTGCTTAAGGATAAGCATTAACACCCTGGCGTGCTATCAGTAGGTGAAGCAGACTTCCAAAGCTTTAGTTCTGGCTTATTTGATTCTCAGGGAAACCCGTTGCTGGAGCTAACTAGGCACCAAGAAGCCAACATCGCTCCCACCACTCACTCACATTCTCTGGGGTCTTAGCAGAGAGCAAAGATCTGATGAACTGGACTTTATGGAGATGAGTGAGCTGAAGGGAGAGTCTAAGGGAATCAAAATGGTGCCATGTGTCATCAAGTCAAAGGGGCCCAAATACCAGCCCCTGCAGGAAGCTGTGATGGGATGGTCCTGAGGGTCAGGTGGCATCTCTTGCTCAATACCTTTCAGAATGACTGTAACCAATCACAGTACCCTTCCTCCTGCCCTTGATCTACCCACTAGTGTTCCGATGGATTTTCAAAGAACACTCATGTCCTGTGGATCCTGGCAAAGTTTCAGGACAAAGATGGTGGCAGACATGTGCCATGGTGTTTGACAAGCAAAGGGCAGTTGTTCTGAAGGTGTGTCTGGAGGAGGACTGCAGGGACCTAGACCACTGTCAGCGGTGGGAGGCTTGTCTAAGTGTGTTTTATTAGGATCATGTTGATCAACTGAGTGCTGAGTGGTGGTCAGAAACCTGAGGGATTCGGCTAACACTGTGCAAAGCCAGTGTATGCACTCAGGGGTTCAGTCCAACATCAGGCAGCTTGATGATGCATGCAAATAAAAGCCCTTATCCACAAATAGGGGTGGCAGCAAGGACCAGTGTGGGCATTTCCATGAAGACGCCTCGTAAGTTGGAGTAGGCTGGGGGTTGGCAAGAAATAGGCAACCATGTCATAGATGTTCAGAAGTGGGAAGGAGTAGAATTTTACCTTGTGTTTAGAGAAATTTCTGATATAAGAATACAGAGAAGTGTGATGTCAGTTGGAGATGCAAATGACTCAACAGACTCCCACCATATTCTGAAGGACCTTGGCACTCATCCGTGGCAACGGCTGGACTACTTATGTTCTTGGGCATCAGAGACCCTGAGCACCCTACTTTCCAATGTACTCCAAGGTGTCTCCCTCCCCCATATAGGCTTTATTGTACTTAGGTGCCCACCCAAGCTCTCAGGGTCTCTGCCATCAGGGTGTTCCAAGAGCATCTGGATTTGTCTATAGGAAGGAATCCCAGAGGGGATATCTCTTCTCCATCCCTGAATTCTGGTTTCTGGTCTGCATCTCACCCAGTTAAACTGGTCTGCTGATGGCTAAGAGTTGTTGAATTCAAGGAGGGCTGGAAGATGGCCATTGAGGGGCAGCAGCTGAGACCTCTGGGCTTTCTTGGCTGTCCCTGGCTACAGAGGTACAAGAGCTTAAGCAGTGTCCCCAAGCCTCAGAGATGGATGAGAGCATGAATAACTCCATTTGGGAACAAGAGTTCATATAACAAAAGTAGATATAGAGATTTTAGAGCTGAAATTCTCCCAAAGAGGGTGACCCTGCTCCAGTCACACCATAGAGGCAGCAAATCGCACAGGAGTCACAAACTTACATCCCTGCAGTGGCCAAATTGGTTCTAATGGTGTGGAAGGGGTTGGGCATTTGTGTGAGAGGGTGACAGCAGGGTGCAGACTAGGGTATGATGGGGAAATGTCACCCGGCCACAGGGTGTTCCATGTGGCAAGGGGTGCCTCAGGGGGCCCATGAGACCCAATCTTCTCATTTCTTTTCCAAAAGAAGAAGAAATTATTTTAAACTAAATATTAATTTAAAAAATAGATAATGGTAAACAGTCTGTTTTCCAGGTCTCTAAGATCCTTAGGATCTTAACTGACAATATCAATTTAGAGAACACAAAGTCAAGTTGGAGTAAAAAATATGGGTCCATTTGAGAATAGAGGAAACCGTGGCCTAACAATGACAATAATCATAATATAACTTTTCCCCACATAAAAGTAGTAAGCACTCGTCATATCACCAGACATCCTTCAAAGCCATCTCAGATGAATTCCCGAAAACCTTAAGTCTAAAACTGAGACTTCCAATGAGCATGAGTGTGCTTATTTATTTTTGCTGTCTCTGATTTAGCTTGACTCAGCACCTTGACATGTATGTGTCTCTATAAAACTTTTATTATCTGGGAGGTTCGATTGGATTTGCGAGGTCTTAGAAGATGAGCAGGGCTGGGTGGTCATTTGCAGATAGCCCTGACTCCCTGCAGGAGGGCAGCTTCCCTCAAGAGGCCATAACACAGAGATATATTTATACTTATGCCTCAATATGTATATGCACATGCATATATAACTATTGTAAAAACACACAGGCAAAGCCTCCAGCAACAGGCAGAATTATGAACTTTGAGCTGGCTTGTGAAGTACTGAATGAAAAAAGAAAACAGAAACACCTTTTAAGGTGCATCCCAGAACTGCAGCAAAGCTTGGTGATGCTGGCTTGCATTTCAGCTCCCAAACGGAATGGAAATTAGCCAAGAAGCAGCAGCTGGAGGGTGGGACTGGGGAATGGAGCAGAGCTGCTCTTCCTGGGAAAGCAGGAGGAGGCCTGGGTTTCACAGCTAATCAGGAGACCTTGTGCAAACAGCAAAATGGAATGTCTGCATTTCTTTTCCCATTAGCCACCATCAGAACCACCCGGCTGAGAGTTCCAACCCTCCTGGGCCTAATGAAGCCCTGCAGAGGGAACCCAGAAAACTACTGGGGAGCCCAGGTGCTTGCATGGCCTGAATGGTGGATCTTGAGGTTGACGGATGTCAAGCTCTACAGAGGTAATTCACTGACTGCCAAGGTGGCCTACTAATGCTTTAGATTATGCATGTGGTGTGTCACCCGGGTCGGCTCCTCCACGCTGCGTGGCACTCATGAGCAGTAATTTGTCTGCGCATATTCCAATCAGGGAGAAGATTCATAAGTTACCGTTGAAGAATGGATCACTTGCTTTTGACTTTAATGTGAAGAGGTTGGCTCCTGGGATTTTGGAATAAATATTTGATCTTTAAAGATCATTTTGTAGCTTGTAGCCATCAGCTCAGCCAGGTTTTTAGTGTTTGTTTATGGTTTACACCATATGATTCAATAAACTCTGCCGGAGACACATGTGCATAATTAAGTTTAAAAGCCAGCTCCAACTTCACTGCAGGACTTGCTCTTCAAATCTCAGATTATGCACCAAATTCTAGTTATTGCTAACAGGGTTTTCTCTCCCACGTGAGCACTTGGTGACTCAGAAGCTGGGGAACTGTGCAGGGACCTCTGTTTCCTTCTTGATGGCATTTGTTCCTCTGTCATGACTCTTCCTTACTCATTCCTCATCAGCATCCTAATTCTAGCACTACATTTTAAAAACACAAACGGCATCATTGCCCCAACATGCTAAATAGTGCAGAGATAGCACTCGCTACACTATGCTTAGTAAAATATACCTTTGGGGAGTGTGAGGATTGTTTATTAGACCCACTTCATAGTCTTGTAGAACAAGGTCTAAGAGAAATAATAGCTAATCTTTCTACGGTACTTACTATGTTCCAGGCACTGTTCAAAATTCCCTCTAACTATTCACTCAATTGATCCTCCCCGCAAACCATGCAATGAATGTACAGGTTGAGTTTTCCTCATTTGAAAATCTGAAATACTGCAAAATCTGAAATTTTAGTGGCTGACTTGACACCACAAGTGGAAAATTCCCCACCTGACCTCAGTTGACGGGTTACAGTCAAAACTGTAGCACAATAAAAATATAAAATAAATAAAAATATAAAATAAAATAAAAATATAAAATACTTTCAGGCTGTGTGTAAGGTCTCTTATGAACATAAAGGAATTGTGTGTTTAGCTTGGGTTCCCATCTCCAGGATATCTCATTTTGTATATACAAATATTCCAAGATTCTAAAACCTAAAACACATTTGGTACCACCTATTTAGGATGAGGATACTCAACCTACCCTATTGTCACTCTTCACAGATGAGGAAACTGAGGCACAGAGAGCTTAAATGACTTACTGTGCCCAAGGTCACAGAATGAGCAAGGGGTAGGGTAGCTGGATCTGTGCTGACCAGTGTCATATGGTGTCTCAGACATATTTGGGTCGCAGGACCATGCAATGGAAACAAACAGCATTCAGTGAAACATGAATTTTGGTCCCTTAGTAGCGGGCAACCTTATGCAAGCCAACTCAAGAATGCACTCAGAAGTTGCCACACCACAACAACTAGCTCCATTATTGAAACAAATGTTCTGATTAAGTTGATCTCTTCCTGTGTACCCTTTAATAATATGGTGCTCTCAGGCAGGAACAGTGTACACTTCTTTAACACATACTTAAAATCCCAGTGCCTCTTTCCTCAAAGTATATAGAGTGAGGAAAGCCAAGACAACTCATTCATCTAAACATTTACCTTCAGAACCCATTATGTGCCGAGTCCTGGTGCAGCCACTGGTGACCTGGGAATGGGTAGGACATAGCCGTGTCCTTGAGCAGATCCCCTTAATGGGATCCTTTCTCCCAGTACTGGCTCTGAACAAGTCCAGAAGCCATCGCTTCAGGGGCTGGGACAATACCGGGAAGAAGGCAGGAGAGCAGGCAGTGTCTGAGGGGACATGGTGATTTCTAGTAGCGTAGCATTCTCTGATGGCTCTCTAGTGACCCTCCCACACCTTCTATCTGCTTTGACTCTTTGGGGGACATTTTCAGATCCCTTTCTTATGAGCGTAGGGGAATGAAAGGGTGGGGAATTTAGACAACGCAGGTGCCACAATGACGGTTTGCCAACCCGCCGGAAGTACTGGACAAGGAAGATGAAGAGAAGGGCAGGGCTTGCCTTGTCCATGTGAGAGAGACCGGCCCCATGTGGCCTTGAGGGCCAGCGGCATTCCCCTGTTCTCTTGTCCATTGTCTTTCTCTCTTTTCCTCCCCTCTGCCTTCCTTCTTTCTCTTCTTCCTTCCTCCCTCTCTCTCACGCTCTTCTTCCCTCCCTCCCTCTATCACTCTTTCCTTCCCTTCTTTCATTTTTCTTTTCCTGAACAAGCAGCTTTCCTACACTCTATGTATTCTACCAAATTTATGAAATTCAGCCGAAGATTATTTTTTATATCTGTAATATTTCCACATGACTAATTGCATTTAGTGAAAAGCTGACACTAGACAATTTCTTGGGCTCATTCAATGTTGGATTTATTAAAGCCCCAAACCATCCATCATCTCAAAATTTGGCAGGTTATGTTTATAAATAAATTAAATTAACAAGTGTGTGCTGTGCTGGGTATTCATGTGTGGGAAGGAATGCAAATACAGATGTGTATATGCTGGTCTGCAGCTGTGGGTCGGTCTATGGTGAATGTATCCCGACCCACAACCTCTAAACTTAATGTAACACATGGTGACTTTTTCAAAACTGATGAACTTGATTTGTAATTGAGAAATGGATCTTACTTAATTAAAACAGCCAGCTTTTCAATGCAAACATAGATTGCTGAGAACTGACAAGCATGAGGTTATATATATATGTAAATGGCCAGAGGGTCAAGTTTCATGGCAGCCAGGACATCTGGTTCCTGGTTGTGCCCTGATACCAACTTTTTGCACAATCTTGGGTGGTCAGTATCTTGTTTGGATTTGGGTTTTGCCAACTGTAAAATGAAGAGAACCCCTAGAAAGTCACGAGGTAAAAGTCAAACAGAGCAATGACTGTATCTCACAAAGGAGTGGGTGGTCAACACACATGCAGAAAATGGTCAGTGTTTCTTCCTGAGTGTTCCCCACTGGTAATGAGAACCAGTGTCTTTTTCTCAGTCTGAATTGACAGACATCAGCTCAACAGTTGGCCTTTACCCTTTGATTGACATGGATGAAGAACTGAAATATCTCTTGAAAATGCTAATAAAGATTTTAAGGGAAAAGGGGTGTAAAAGTAATTTTCACTCACAAGTACCTCCTGGATACCAGAGATGAACTTGGGTGGTCAGGAAGAGAAAGGCAGGAGAGGAAAGTTTGCTTTATCAAGCTAAGAAATTGTCTCCTTCTTCTTTTTGTTTTTGACAAAGAAATAAAGGATGGGTTATTACTATTATTGATAGTACTACTAATAATTACAATTCCACCACCATCAATAATATTACATCAGCAGAAAACATGTAGCAAATTGAGATCCTCCAGTATAAAGAAGAAAATTTTAAAAATCTACTAAAAAGGATTGAGGACCCAATTTTATATTAATGCCTTCATTGAATATTATGGAATTTTAGGATTACAGAGGTCCTCTGCGTAACTTCTAGTCCATTCCCCTGATTCATCTAAACTGAGGATGGCAAATATGTTTTACTACCACATGCCACTCTGATTGATTGATAATGGCTGCCTAGAGGGCTGCACTGAGAAACATTTTGAGCTGCTTATGAGCTTGGCGTGGGAGAGGGCCTTGATCAATTAGGCGTGTCTACCATGGGCGCCATGGGAAGACTAAGCACTCTTGTCACTTATGCACCGTTCCTAATATCACCATTCTGGAAAACAAGACTTTTTTCCCCTGACTTTAAAATTACCCTTGAAAAAGACTAACCTGCATCCCCCAGGAATTCCTATTTTATGCCTTTCATTTAGAGAAGATGACTCTATATAGGACTTCGGTCGATTAAGATACCATTTAACCTAATTTTCTCTTGCTTAATTCTATAAGAATGGAGTACCCTTGGACACATACACCTCCTGACAACAGAGATCCTTTGTTGTTTATTTGTGGGTTGGCATCCCAGCATCGGTAGTAGGCTGTCCAACACACTCTGTGAGCTGGCTGTGTGAATCTGGGTGGGGTAGTCTGCTCAAAGGTCAATTTTCCTGTAGAACTGAGCAAGCTTTGGGGAAAGAGCTAATCCTAGGGGAAGAGTGGATGAGACAGATAGACTTAATCTAGTAATAAAACCTTAAAGATTGGAGAGAATGGGGTGATTCTGAGAATACAATGCCTCTTTTTAGGGCTTCCCCGCAACTTGACCCACCAGGAATTATTGGGTGAGTCCTCATGGCTGGTGAAAGAAGAAACAGAATAGTGAAATCAATATTGTTATGGTTTTAGATATGAGTTGTCTCCCAAAAACTCATGTGTGAGACAATGCAAGAAAGTTTAGAGGTGAAAAGATTGAGTTATGAGATCCTTCACCTAATCAGTGCATTAATTTCCCAGTAGGGATTAAATGGGTGGGAGCTGTAAGCAGGTAGAATGTGGCTGGAAGAGGTGGGTCCCTGTGTGTGCCTATGGGGCTTGTATTTTAGCCATGGTGAGCGTTCTCTCTCTTTGCTTCCTGGTGCCATGGCCCTGGCCCCTTTGCACCACCACACCATTCTGCCATGACATTCTGCCTCGCCTTGAGCCCCAAGGAATGGAGTCAGCTATCTATGGACTAAGACCTCTGAATCCATTAGCTCTGAAATAAACTTTTCCTCCTCTAAAATTGTTCTTGTCAGGTATTTTGCTCACAGGAGTGAAAAAGCTGACTAAAACAAGGATTCACTCAAAACACTGTAAATTACCAACACGCTAGATTTCTACATTATTTCCCTTCTAATACACACAATACAAAAAGAAGAAAGCTATTTTCTCTCATTCACTCAGAGCAATGTTGGTAAAACTCCCATGCAGTGACACTAATACTAATGATACACAATAGCACACTTACTGTGGGGTCACGATGTACCAGGTACTGAGCTACGTGGTTCCGTACATTAGTGCATTCGCTCATTCCATCCCGCAGCAAGCTCATTAAATGGGAAGCATTCTTACCCAAGGTCCAAGGTGGCACAGGCAGAAAGCAGCAGATCTAGAGAGGAAGTGTGCCGTCTCTAGAGCCTGTGCCAAGCACTCTGCTCTCTGCTCCCCAGGAGGGCAGGAGCAGAAGCAGCCATGCCATCCAGTTGGAGGGTTCTGGGAAAGGGACTTCCAGGGTGGTGAGGAAATCCTCACTGTGTTTGCCAATTTCTGCAGTGTGAGTACTCTGACCATGGCTGATGTCTAGCTACCAATGTGAATGTGGAGATGGGAAGAGAAAAGAACACTCAGTTCTGAGCCAGCATGAGCCAGTTCCTGTCCATTACTGTGCTGTGAGGCTCCGCGGGCTCCCTGAGCAGCCCCAGGGAGTGGGTAGAGCAGATGCCAGCAGGATGAGGCTGGTGCAGAAAGACAAAAACATACCTGGCATCAGGCTGGAGGTGGCAGAGAGCTGGCTCAAGGTGCTTTATGCCATAATACTTCTCTTACCAAATGGAAATGATCTATGTGGACTTGTCATTGTTGAGATGAGACACCGAGGTCCCCAAAGAGGTACTGACTGACACAGTGACTTGTATGATAAAGCTTGACCCGAACACAATGAGAATGTAACTTACAAGGGTTTATTTATTTATTATTTTGTCTCTCTAGATGAAACAATTCAGGTTGTTTGAGTCTTTTCATACTTCCTATGTATTTTGGGAACTCTGTCATACTTCATATATTCTCCACACTTCTTCTTGGGTCCCTAAGTGGCACTGTCCTAAAATGGACACTAAGAAGAATCTTGCAAAGCACAGGAGGATGGGAAAATAGGAAGCCCTGCCAGTTCTTGGCTCAAGGCTATTGATTCTGCATGTTGATCTAGGCTCTGATACGTGGCTTGCCAGTCCCAATATTACATCTCTATAAAAGAGTTTGAATTTCTTGACTTTCCTCTTAAATCCACATTGTCAGGGCTTCCTACTTCTGAAGCAAGACTGCATGCCTCAGTGCACCCAGCTACTATGGCCCAGACTTCCAATATCCTGCTCAATAAAATGAGTTAGAGGCTGATTCAGCCTGCCTTCACTCAGGGGCTGGTGATTTCTGAGATGGAGTCAAGCTCTTAATGCATCCCACTTCTACTTTCCTAGTCTATTCATTCTTCTTTGTTTCCCTTTGAGATTGCACCCTTGAAACAGCTGGTTCCAAAACAACTGGAGCAGGGTAGGAGGGAGAGGAACAGTTATTGTAAATGATCTGATCAGATATACCCCACTGGAGTCAGGTAGGCAGAATAACGGCACTCCATAGATGCCTGGGTATGATCTGTGGAACTGTGAATGTATTGTGTTACCTCGCAGGGAAAAGGGAACTCTGCAGATAAGGTTATGTTAAGGATCTTGAGGCAGGACAGATATCCTGGATTACAGATAAGCCCAACATAATCACAGGGTTCCTTAGAAATGGAAAAGGGGACAGAAGAGAGGATCAGAGCGATGTAATGTGAGGACACAAGCTACCATTGCCATTGGAAAGGAAGAGGCTGTGAGTCAAGGAATGTGGGCAGCCTCTAGAAGCTGGAAAAAGGAAAAGCAGCTTATAACCCAAAGACTCCAGAAAGGAATGTAGCCCTGATGACACTCTGAGGGACCCATGTCAGACTTCTGACCCATGATAATGGGAGATGAATGTGTGTTGTTTTAAGCTACTAAATTTGTGATAGTTGGTTACAACAGCAATAGAAGGTTAATGCAAAGGATAATGACTTTTACACATGATTGAAGATATTCTTGGACTATATCCTCATTCTCCTATTAGCTTGGGAATGGGAAGGACAATGCCAACCACCCCAACAGCTCTGTCATTTTCTTGGAGATCATTTAAGAAATCATCATAGAGATTTTCCTGGTTCCTAGACCTGGATTAATCATACTAGTTCATGGCACAGTCTCATTTTGGCCTCTTCATGACTTATGTTTATTTACTTAACTATTTTTCATTACTTGACAAGCATTTACAAATTCTCTACCCAACACAAGCAATAACCTAGGTTGACTGACATGATCCCTCTTCTTACTCCCCAACTAGAAGTGATCATCATTCTGAATTGTTTTTCTATTTTGAGTTTCTCTCCATTTGACTTTATTGTATCTATACATTTTCCTAAAGAGGAAGTATACCATGCTCCAGGTAATTGTTTGGGACCAGTTTTTTCTGATAATACTAGGATATAACTGTATTGTATGTGTCACTGCTGCAAAATACTCCACTGAATGAATATCTTATGCTTTATTTATCCATTCTCCTCTAGATGAGCACTTGAATTGTCTCCAGTTTTTGTTTTATGAATAGCACTATGATCATTCTGGCCCACGTCTCCTGTGCTACACAGCTGAGTTTCTTTCAGTGATGGACCTAGAAGAGCCATCCCTCCCCGCAAATCCTTTTGGTTGAACTTTGCGGTTCTGTGCATCCACTGGAGGCTACTATTGAAGGTGCTGGTTTGAGTGCAGTGTTCGTGGCTGAGGTTGGATGGCTCTGACAGAGAGGCAGAGAGAAATAACCAGTGAGTGGATCCTGAGGGTTTGATCAGTGTAAAAGGCTCAACATAAGACAGCAGAGAGGCAGGACTTCCACTGGGGAGCAGGCGAATGACAAAGCAGACATTCATAGGAAAGAGTTGGGTTCTAAGGCCAGAGGTGCTGAGGAGACAGGGCTGGCAGCACATCTGAGGACAACCCCAGGGAACCTTCCATGGGTTGCATTGACAACATCCCTCTCATTCCTCAAAGTTATTATCGTGAACACCTGGTAGATCTGACTTTGTCCTAAGCACAAGGTTCTCAAAGTAACGGGAGCTGCAGTACTCTCACTGTGGCTTCCGCCCATCAGGAAGGCTGGTTTTGGTTCTCCTGATTAGAAAAGTCACTAGGAAATCTCATACTCACCCTCTCATGCTCAGGACTGGATTGTCAGGGTCCCAATGAATAAGCGTCTTTCGTTGTGGGGTTTCAGTCTCCCCATCTGCCTCCTATTAGAAGAACATCTGCAGGCGTCAAGGGCAGGACACCGCAGGGGCAATGGCAGCAGGTGCTGCTCCTCAATGCAGGGAAAGCACATCTGGACAGAAGCACATCTTGCCACCACCCTACCAGTCACCAACCCAGAACTGGACAGCTGGGGCCCCCAGGACAGCAGGTCAGAGCTGTCAAGAGGTTGTTTAGCTTAAGTGTCAAGAGAAAGCTCATGGCTTCTGGGCAAAGCCACTCTGATGAACACTGCAAAGTCACTCCACCCACCTGTCCTCCCCTGCCCTACCCATTCGCGCCCTTTGAAGATGACACTGAATTATTTTTTGAAGCAATGAGGAATTACACCTGAGGAATGCTAAATATGAAAAGAACTCCAGTGATTTGGTTCCTGATCATACAGCTTACTGAACATACAGGTGAAGAATCCGAGCTCAAGAGAAAGTAGAGAAAGCTGATGTGCCCAAGCTCCCATGGCTGTTTAGAGGCAGATAGAGGAATAGGACCCAGACCATTCAGCCCTGTGCTCTTGGCACCTGGCAAGCTCACACACCAACTTCATGTGGAACAAAACACCATTTCCTACAATAGGAAGGAAACTATGAGTTAAACATTGTACTTTTGTCTTAGGTACTAGAGAAAGGCCATGAAAAATGATTCAATAGCTCGATAGCCATGCCTCATGGTCTATCTCTGTAATACCTAAGACATTGGATAGTGTGAGAACAACATTTGTTTCTTCCACAAATACCTGTTGAGTACTATGTCATGCCAACACTGGCCTAGAAACAGTGGTGAACAATGGAGTATGGTTTGCCAGCAAGAGTCTTTCTGACCTTGCTAAGTGTATTTTCTGCATCTTCATGTCTTATAGCTTAATGGAGAGAAAGGGGTCCAGAGAACCAGGATTCATTGAACAGCCAATGCAAAGTCAGCCACTGCTACAGATGTTAGTCTTTTCCAGGTGTGGGGTTCACATCTCCATGAGACACTGCTATTCTCAAGAAGGAGAAACTGATGCTCACAGGAGATAAGCACAAAGGGCTCTAGTTACAAAGAGGTGAACTAATATGTCAGTCAAGGCCTGCTAGATACCAAAACCTTGAGGGCATTCTAGTTGAGCAAATACAGATGAGCAGTATGTAAGGATGTGCTATGCAATTAGTGAGCACATGGATATTAATGGAATAGAAATATCTGGCTGTGTACATGTGTGGGAAGGGTGAGGACATCTTAGAAGACCCCATTAATAAGTTCCTGAGTGTGACTCTCAATTACTCCTGTCCTGGATTCCTCCCTAGGCCCATCCCATTTCTCTCTCCCAGCACCTTGCAATGTGATAACCCACACAAGAAGACTCATACCCTCTATGAACTGCCCACCTTGTATTTCTCCCAGTCATCCTGGATAAAGATTGGGAGAGCATTGAACTCTTATTACAGAAGACAGGTTTGAAGCTGCATTGCCCAACCTCATTCAGCTGGTTAATTGTAGACAAAGAGCAAGAACCTCCCTCTCTGGGATCCTAACCCAAAGTTCTGTCCATTAACCTGGAATGTTTTAATGGCCTCACCATCATCTTAGAACATGCCAGGGAACTTATTTATGTCCTATGTGAGTCCATCTGTCTACAAGGGACCCAGGTCTATGTAGGTGTGGGGTGCATGTGCATAAGTAATTCTAAATTCTACTGTTTGGTAACCATGTGGTAGATGGAAAATGATGACTACAGTATTTTGCAGATCCTCCTATCAAGTAGATTCTATTTATCTACTCATTGAATCTAGGTTGTCCTTGTGACTTGTGTTGACCCATAGAATGTGGTGATGGTGATATTACAGGGACACCAGAGCCCAAGGCCCTCATAGGGCCTTGCACAGACCACTGTGCTCTGAAGAAGTCAGAGCTGGCCTTCCAGAGAGTGAGAGAGGCACACGGACAGACTACAAAGAGAGGAAGGTCCAGCCGAATCCCTGTTTTATTTAGTCAGTTTTTTCACTGCTGTGACTAAAAGACCCGATCAGAACAACTATAGAGGAGGAAAAGCTTATTTAGGAGCTCACAGTTCCAAATGTCTTAGTCCACAGAGGTTTGGCTCCATGCCTTGGGGCAACATGGCAGAACATCATGGAGGAAGAGTGTAGCAGAAGGATCCAGCTCACAGGGTGATCAGGAAGCAGAGAGAGAGACTCCACTCTCCAGATACCAAATACATACCCCACAGCCACGCCCCAATTCCCACCTCCTCCAGCCACACCCCACCACTTCAGTTAGTCTCATCAGGGATTAACTCACCAATTAAATTAAGGGTAGAACCCAATCATTTCTCCTCCAAACCTTCTTGCATTGTCTCACACATGAACTTTTGGGGGACACCACATCTAAACCATAACAGCCTTCCAGTCTCACTGACCTGTACCCTGCTTTTTATGGTTGTTGAGATTTTGGTTACATTAACTCTTTTGATAAATGTGGCACAAAAGCCTAAATTCTCTGAGTCCTCCTGTTGGCACTCCCATTTTCTAGCTGAAGGCTCAACCAAATCTTTTCTTTAAGCCTTTATTTTCTTACCTGTATATCGGGACTAAGGAGGGTATCTACCTCATGGGGTAGTTACAAAAATTTGAGGAGATAATGTATGTGAAACTGGTTTATAAACTGTGAAAAACTACCGGAAAATTTCTTAAAAGTCTGCCGCTACCAAAGTACCTGGAACCCCGCTAAGACCACATGATCAGAATTGATAAACTAACAACATTGCTGGAAGGAAAAGAAGGAGGGCTCACAGCCAGATGCTGTTATGTCTAAATCCCGAACATCTCAGAATCGCAGGCTGTTCTGCATGCCTGGGTACACGGGCGAGCCCTCCAGGAGCTGTCTGGTGTCCAGCAGGGGTGGAGAGATTTGTAACACGCAGAGGGGGTGGCAAGGGACCACTGTGAGTGAACAGGGCCGGGAAAGGCGGTCCCACCCTCCTAAATCGGGAACTATCAAAACAGCCACGTGAAAGAAAGGCTGAAAGCAGGGTTGGGAAGTGGCTTGTGTTTGTTTAATAAAAAATAGGAGATCGTGCATTTTGGGGGACAATTATGTCCCATCTACTAATGCTGGCTTATTAGGAAGGCGCTGATTTCATCGCCTCTCTTTACTATTCTCCCAGACCATTCTTTATTTTTGGCTGAGGAAGTTGGCTCATTCATGTGCTGCTGCAGAATAGACCTTTCCATAGAGCAGAATTAGAAATAAATGTCATCAAAGAGCATTGCTTTAGACCAAAGAGAGATGGAGTCCAGCGGCTGAGTTCACAGGTCCAGAGAGGGTCAGTCACTTGTCCAGGACCCTACTGCTACTGAATAAGAAAAGCGTTCCAACACTTTTGTCCACTCTGCTGGACTGGCTTGGAAGAAGCGGGGAAATACCTGTGCCGTGAAACACATAACTCCAGAATTTCCAGTTAGAAGGTAAAAGGAGCTGGAATACAATTGAGGCGGAATTAGGACCTGTCGTTTGCTAACCAATTACTACCTTGATTCTGTTAGCTTTTGTCTGGGAAGGCAGCAGAGCACTGTTTATGGTGGGAATGACTAATTTCATACACAGTTTAACTAGGTGGTTCAATCAAACTGTTCTTTCCTATGAAATTTGATGGTGGGAAATGATTACCATATAAAAAAGGTTTCACTCTGTTTGATTGAGTGATTTCTATAAAGCGTCTATCGCATAATTTCATGGCTGTGAACGTTAATTTCGCAACAGTCAACTGTAATTGGGTTCCAAGGCAGGAAAAGCGAGTCCTCTCTCCCACAGATTTTGCCTTTCTGGTGTGGGGTTGGGTGGAAAAAGGGACACCAGCGGGGAGGGAGCGGGAGGAGGTGGGACGAGAGAAGGGATTGAATCTCACTTGAATGTGCAGTAAAGTTTGACTTTCGGCTCTGAAAACTGCAATAAGAAACAATAAATTGCAATGCTGATTGGCTTCTGTGAGGAGAAGTCCCGGGGAAGGCAGGTTCAGCGGGGTCTCTGAGTTTATTTACATGGGGAAAATATGAGCTTTGGATCACCCAGGGAACCCAACGGCAGTGAAGACGACAATATTTGCTGCAGCCTCCCCCCTGGGAATCATTTCCTTGAAACCTGGCTTTGCTGGTGGGCTCGGAGGACCCCTGCCATCTGGAGCTCATAGACAAAGGGGACAGGAGGGTGATTCTGGGTGAATATTTGCCCCCAATATATAATCTGCCTCACCTTTTCTCTCCCATTCTTCAAATGTTGACATCATCAGGGGACAATGGGGAAGAAATCCTGACTGACGTAATTTTGTCCAAAAAGAACTGACTAAATTCTACAGACACTTATTTATTAACTGAATTTCTCTGGCAAAGAAACTCAGGGTGTTGAGTAGACTCAGTCAAGTGGCTTTTGCAGTAAGCTCTAGAATTCCCTCCCCCTTGCTCCCCCATCCCCCACTAGCCACTGATCTTCTGCTTTCATTTGGCCAAATGGGACAGTGAAGCTGGTGGTGAGCATGAACCTTTAAAGGGAGTCTTGCTAGATGCCTTGCATTCAGTTATTAGAAATACCACTATAATTACCACCCTTTGTAATTCCATCATGAGAGGCTCATTCCTCAAAGTTTAAAATAATGTTTTGGGTTTTAAAAGCTAGTTTTTCAATTGGAAAGATTCCTAGAAGAAGCAAAACCTGCGAACTGTTCTCAGTTATTCCTAGGTTCATGAGAGATGAAAGCTAGCTTAACAGGGGTCTTTTTCATGTAACAGGGGTAGTTTCATGCTTTGAATAAGCATGTTTGAACACTGGCAGCTTATTGTAATACTCATGGGGGTTTTGTTTGTTTTCTCCCTTTCCCTTTTCTTTCTTCCCCTCCCCAACCATTCTTTCTGTCCTAAGCTGAGTTACTGGCCCCTCCAATCACTGTCCACAGGAATAAAGAAACTTTGAACCTGGGAACTGGAAACACCTCTTTCAGACATACACAGCCCTGCTGGAAGCATGGAATTGGCTTGTCCTTCTACCACCTGGGAACCTATAGCTCTTTCAGGTGCAAGTTAAACATTAGATCTAGTGAAAACGAAACCTGGAAGACAACTCTCAGAACACCTCTTTGAAGCCCTCTGTCCCCACTTGCAGTTAGCAATGGCTGCCTCAGGGAATGAGTTCACAGCCTTTCTCCTTGCTAGCAAAATATTAAGACTTGTTTTTCCTTATTCTTAAAATGCTGTCCTCCTTATTGGATTAGCATCTTGGACAGGGAGAGAACTTTTGGTATCCCTAGGGCCAACCCTTTGTTCTGGGGAGCTGGGAACTTGAATCTGGGAGAAGGGATGATAAGGAGAATGGAGGTGGTTGTTTAAAGGTGATGCTCTCAGCTCTGCTACCTGTTGGGGCCAGTGAACACTTCCCAGGAGCCCTGAGCCACGTGTCTCCAGTTCTTGGTGGATATAGGTCAGGGGAGAATCAGGTGACTCATCTCCTTGATTTCCAAATGATCTTGTCTTCTTCCCATCATGCAATTGGATGAGAGGTTATCTGGTGGGGACCCTCCTGGCTCACTTCTTCCACCTGAGCAGCCTGAGAGGACACACCAAGAGACCCAAACAACAGCTTAGCTTTGCAGGACTCCCCGCCTTAGCAGACCTCCGACAGACAGGGAGGCCATTAACCCCCAGGGCCCTCCTCTCCTTACCCTCCTATCTCTCTCATCCCTTGTCATTTTTGGAATTGAATCATGTAAACAAACTTTTTTAACAAATCTACAGTAGCCCTAATTGAATCATCTTGCCACATTGTTATAGGCAAACAAGGGCAATTTCCTGTCAGTTATTGAGCTATTTAGTAATTATTTCTTATCATTTGCAAATTCAAACAGCATCAAATTCTGTGTGCCAAGTTATAAAGGCCTGGCATCACAGAGTCCCCTTTGTAGAAGCCTCCCAGTTATTTAGGTGTTTTCAGTCTTTATTTAGGTCCCTCCGTCCCCCCTCCCAGACCTGCCAGTCTGCAGCTGCATCTGTGGAAAAAGGTCAGTGCCCAGGGGACAGCCTGCCTAAGGTGTTTGTCTCCCACTGGTGCTCTCATTAGCTAACGGAGTGAGCTGCTTCCCTACGGGGAGTGACAGCCCCACTGGGAACGTAGTCGGCTTGTACATCTGCCACCCCTGGGATTAGGTCACCTGGCAGGCCAGCTTCTACTAAATAGCTAGGACAGATGAGGATGTGAGCATTCTCCACAACCAACTTTCCCAGCCTGCTTTCCCACCCTCACAAGGTCCATTTCCCTGTATTCAGAGGTATTTTGGCAGCATGGTGCAACCAGACATGGTTTCTGCCACCGGAGACACAGACATAGGCTGCAGAGCCTTGCTGTGAAAGAGAGAACAATCAGCAGGCTGCCCTTGGGTTATACACAATTCTCACCCAAACGTGCACCCACGACACTTCTTTCCAGAAAAATTAGGCCAGATGTTCTTTGAGGACCATCCTGGAGAGGCCTGGAGTCACACACAGCTTAAGTGACATCCACCACATTCCCAGCAACCTCATTGCCTAGGCGATGGACTATGAGGAGCTCATGGTCTGACTGAGCTACTCCTAACTTTTGACATCAGCTGCCAAGACCAAGTCTTCTCCCACCTCCTGCCTTCTTGAATGACAGGAAGCTTTCTGATTGAATCGTGAGGTCCTCTCTTCTCTCTCTCCCATCCACAGTCCCTCTTCCCACAATATCTAGGAACATAGGTGAATATGTTGGAACTGAGGATGAGAGACTTAGAAGTGGGAGAAGGACCAGTAGTACCTAAGGCAGATCAGCTCTTTCTGCTGGCTCTGTTAACTATCTATTACTATGTAACAATTCCCAAATTTAACATCCTAAAACAACAAACTTACTACTCTTGTGGTTTCTGTGGGTCAGGCATCCAGTGTGGTTTAGTGGTGTACCTTTGGATCAACATCCCTTACCAGGTGAAGTTGTAATCGAACTGTTGAAGGAGACTGTAGACTCATCTGAGGCTGGCTGGGTCTGAGAACTGCTTCTAAGTTCATTCTTGTGGTGGTGGGCAACCTCTGTCAGGACCACTGTCACTCAGCAAGAGCTGTTGAGCTGTTTTCTTTGTTGTTGTTGTTGCTGTTGTTTTTTTACTTCTCACCTAAGTAAATCTTATTCTTTCACACTTATTCTCTGTGAAAGGTCATACTTAACTTCAAGAATTCCAAGTACTTCTGAAATTTCCTTCCTCTTTTTTTCTTTCCTTAACTAAAACATGGAACATTAACTGAAGGGACATCTACCACATGTAATGCCCTGTGGTAAGTACTGTGGTAATAGCACTTGGTTATAAAACCCCTTACTTCCTTTAAGGGTCCAAGTCCATGGGTGAGAAAAGACAGATCCATCTGTAAGCATCCTGAAAGTCCTGTAATGCTCAAGCAGAGGAACAAGCCAGGTAGTGAACCTGGACAATGAGGGCATTCTTTGGTGGAGTTCAATCCAGAAAAACTTGCTGCCTTCTATTTCACAAGTACAAAGAAAGAAAGGAAAGAAATGGAAGGAAGAATAGGTGAAAGGAAGGATGGAATAAGAGAAATAGAAAGGACAGAAGAAGAGAGGAAAGGAAAATAGGGAAGCAAAGAAAATTGTGCCAGAGTAAGTTTCCTAAACTCACACTTGTTCCTCAAAATATTTTAATGATTCTCTAAGGCATAAATAAATTATGACAGATTGGCATTCAAGTTTTCCCAACTATTTATTTCTTCTATTACATTTCCCTCTCTACCTACCCCAGCCCCCACTACACACACTTAAGTAGTGAAGTAATAATTGGTGGATCTAGGATTTTAAGCCATCTTTCCCATTCCTAAAGCTCATATGGCTTCTTCTCTATTATCCAGACTCTTTCATTAATACAATTTGACAACTGGTTAGATAAGGGTAGACTGGGAAGAGAACATCTGGCTGTTCACTCCAGAGTCTTCATTAAGAATGAATAAGGAAATGGCCAGGCCCCTGTGTGAGGAAGTGAGGACAAAAGGAATGGGAATTTAAGAGTCCCAGTTTGGACCTTCCACTTTGAGGTCCTGACAGCATCTTGAAAGTCAGGGCCTGAGGGGTGGAAGACTTTCAGAGTTGCCTATAGAAGTGATAACTAAGTTGGAACAACTCTTAAAATTTCCAGTACTGACAAAAGCCAACATCAGTAGTTTACAGCTTACAAACTGTATTTGTGGTCCACATTTATAAGCATGGAAAGATGAAACTACAGAACCCCAGGTGGCTGCATTCAGACAGATATTGTTTAATGCAAACTAGAAGGTAACCACAGAGAAATTAATTTTCAATAGTGAGGGAACTCTTCAGTAGAACTCAGCTTGAAAAGGGTTCTTTTTTGTCCAAAAGCCATGGAAATCTACATAAAACTTTATGCCAATTGTGGTGAGTAGACTCTAAGATGTTTCTTCTATTTATACCCTTAACTGAGTCCTTTTCTTGGTGGAGTGTGGACATACTGACTTGCTTCAAGCAGATAGATTGCAACCAAAGTGAGGCAGGTCATGTCTGGGACTGAATTACAAAAAGACTATTTTCTATGTTGGGTGTCTCTTCTGGCTCACTTAGTCCCTTGTTCTGAGGCAGCTCAGCCGCCATTTTGTGAGTTGTTCTATGGACAGAAATTGATGTCTCTGGCCAACAGATCTGAGACTGACAACAGACCAATGTGTGAATTTGGAAAGCCATTGTCTGCCAGTCAAACCTTGGCATGATCACAGCTCTGGCTAATACCTTGATTGCAGTCTTGTGACAGACCCAGAGGCAAAGGCATCCAGCTAAATCTTCCCTGTATTCCTGACCCTCAGAAACTGTGAGATAGTACATATTTATTTCCTTAAGCTTCTACATTTAGGGTAAATTTATTACAAAGTAATCAATACATAATTTGCCACTTTAAGCACTCCCAAGTGAAAGAAGTGGTTCTCCTCTCTGATGTTACTAACTGGCAACTGGAGCAGGACGTAGGAGAATTCACGGGGCGGTGGCATGGACTTCCGTGCACAAAAGCTTTGCACAGATATATAGAGTAGCTGATCAGAATTGAGATATACAGAGTGAAGGAAACACAATTTAACTTTACAGACATTGTTGAGTTTGGCCCATAAATGACCAAAGAAAGACTGAATCATCTACAATTTAACAGCCCAAATATAAGGAAGGCTTGAATGAAGACATGAATTGAAACTGAGAAATGAAGCAAAAGAGACAAATTCCAACAAGAGTAGGCTGGAAATAGCCCTCTTAGCTGTTGTGCAAAAAAGATTCCATAAAATCTTAGGTCAGAAAGTATAAGAAATAAAAAATAAAACCAGTGTGTCACTGTCTTTACTTGTAGGCCTTAATTATACAGCATGTATCCCAGAACCAGTCTAAGATTGTTCCTACTGTGTTATGAATGTCTGAATAGCAATGTATTATAATAATCTGAGTTTCATTAAAAATAAAAAGCTTTCTCCCAAATACTTTACATATCATTGACCTTGATTCTCGCTTTGTAAATGAGGAGACTGAGGCACAGAAACTTTAAATAACTTGTGCAAGCACCTAGTTGGTGTGAGCCAAATTTAAATCACCAGCATTGTGATTTTAGAATCTGTATTGTTAATATTGTGCTGAAATTTTTGAGGAACTTCTTTATGGAATGGTACAAGAAAGGGTCAATAATTGTTTCTTAGTATCCAGTCCTGGAGGCAGAAGACAAGGGATGCTTAATCTTCCGCAAAATATAAAAGACAACAGAGGACTTACCTTTGGAAAAAATGGGTAGGGTAGTCTGGGCACTTTTATCTGCTCTTCCAGAGTCTCTTCTGTCCTCACCCCCACCCCCCAGCTCTGTGCTCTGGAAAACTAACCTGTAACTACAACTTTGTCTCTTGTCTCAGCTTCTGGTTAGATTTGGTGAACAGGAAGTAAAAAATGTGGGTATTCATTGCCTCAATTTCAATAGGAGTATATAGGGGAGACTTCTAGCTTTCTCCTTATTGAGTTGCCATGGGTTGGTTAAGAGATTCTGGTTGGCAATACTGTTGATAGGGGCACCGTCTTTAGGTCCTGGTAAGCAATTGCTACCCTCTTCCTTAAGTCCTAGAGGTGGAAACTGCTCCTAATACTTCTGTATGATATCTCCTGGATCCCCTATCCTTGCTTATGTGTTTATATATGGTTCTTTTATTAAACTCTCTTCTATCACTTCACTGTGTCAACCACTTTCTGCTATGAGTCTGGATAGATATTATGAACCATATTTCAGAAATCTTGCTTGTCTAGAGGTTTGTGGGAAGGAAGATTTCAAAAGAGCACAATCTGGTGTCATATATACAATCTCCCAACTCGCTCCTTCGGGGTCTCCAAAGTTCTCATGAGTAGCTGGACATAAGGACTCCATTAAAATGAAATGAAAGCTTGTAGCATCAGAGGTGAATGAGAAAATGAAATAAAAGGTGAGTGTGTGGCCCCTGGAAGATTAAAATATCTACTCAGGTATATCTTCTAGACAAGTCTAATAGTTCTTTAAATATAGAAGGCAGTATTTGTAGGGCTACTTCTCCAGTTCTTTTCTAGAAAAGATTATAAACCAGAGAGGACTGTCATTATGACCAATTTCTCATGTTTGTGCTCTCAATTGATGTGACCCTGGGGAAACTAACATTATATATATTTATGCTATTGAAAGTAATTGTTAATTTGTGTAATGTTCAGAAGTAAAATAGCTCCTTAAGGTACTCTGATAAGGAAAATTGGTTATGCAGAGCTGGCATGTTATTCAAAATATTATTATTTTGGTGAACAAAAATAAACAAATTGAGAAAAAAGACCTCTAGATAGTTAGCATTGTGGTAGGCAAGGAATTTAGGTGCCTGTTGTTGGTAATGAATCCTCAACTGAGAATCATGTGAGGAAGGGAATTTATCATCCACTGAGCATCACAAACTGGAGCACAGAAAGTATAAGTATGGGTTCAAGTTCACTAGGAAATACCCAATTCCATTTTTCCAGTCTCTGGAATTCATTTGTATAGACTCAGGGATAGAAAACTACACCCAGCTGGCCAAGTCTTCCCCCATGTTTATTCTTAAAACTAAGTTTTATTGGAACCCAGCCAGACCTCCTTGTTTACATATTGTCTGTGGCTATTTACCACATGATATCATCAGATTTGAGTAACTGCTACCAAGACTATATGGCCCACACACCCCGAAATATTTACTATCAGATCCTTTATATAAAAAGTTTGAAGACCCCTAATCTGGGCCAGTAAGTGTTTTTCTGTCCTTAAACTCCTTATTTAAAAAAAAAAAAATCATACAATGATTTTCCATTTCTTCTTCTTCTTAGACTTTATGGAGATAGATAATCTGTGGGACTAAATAACTCAAAATAGTAGCAGGGAAAGGATAAGAGCAGGGCAACAGTCAGTAGGTTAGTAGGCCTGTGTTTATATGGTTCAGAGGGAAATTATTTTACATTCTCTAAGCTTCAATCAGATTGCAATAATCTTTTCAAGATCTAAAATATGAGTATTAAGAGCCTAAAATGTGATTCTTCTAAATAACTACTGTTAGGTATTTAAAAATAAAAATGACCTGTTTTTCAAAATCACTTATAGCAATGGGATGTATGTCTCAAAACAGCCAGATTACTCTTCTTAAACTCATGTTTTAGGTACACTGATATCCTAAACAAAGCATTAAAACATTTATCCTGCCTAATGATCTAGAACCATAGATGTCTTATGGATAAAAATCACCATAAAAAAACAAGTTTCAAAAAGTTTTTTGCATTATAACATTAAATACAATTTTGAAATACAAATGTTTGTATATATATAAAATATATATATATAGATATATAGATATAGATATAGATATATTTTCGGGATATACATTTAACTACATAAAGATGTGCATAAGAAAGATAACACAAAATTGCAGGAAAGAGTGCTTTTGAGGAAGAAAGGGGAATTCAGGTTGAACATCCATGATCTGAATTGCTGGGGATCAGAAATATTTTGGAATATTTGCATATACATATGAAAGCTTGAAGATTGGACCTAAGTCTAACCATGAATTAATTTATGTTTTATACATACCTTATAGTTACTGCCTAAAGGTAGTTTTGTAATATATTTTTAATACCTTTATGCACAAAACAAAGTTTCATGGTGTGGAGCAGGAGATGTAGCTCAGTGGTACGGCACACTGTTAGCATGCTCTAGGCCCTGGGTTCAACCCCCAGGACCAAACAGAAAAGTTTCATGGTGTAGAATTTTCCATTTGTGGGTCATGTCAGTCCTCAAAAACTTTTGGATTTTGCAGCATTTTGGAGTTCAGAATTTTAGTTTAGAGATGCTCTGTATAACCTGCATGACCTAGAATGGATACATGGGAAACATTTTTATTTGTATTTATTAATTTATATTAAGTAGTACATACACAGATGTGTTATTTATTTATTTAAACTGTGTATGTGAGCTGTTTCTTTTTATTAATGTGTAAAGTGTAAAATAATCATTGTTGGCCATCTGTAAGTTTTTCCAGTCTTATATCTCTGTACCCTCTACCTCATCCAACCTAACCTATTATTTTAATATCCAACTTGAGTGTTATTTTTTGGCAGTTTTTCTCACATAGATTTTTCTCCCTTGTCAATTTCCTATCCCCAGTATCCCACACACTTCATGATCTTTTCAGTGCTAAGCAATCTCTACCCCCCATGTTGCCCCCTCACTCTGAGTAACTGTGGTGCTGATTATCTAAGGTAACTTTTGACTACTAACAAAGAAGTTACTTACTTTCCAACTGTAAACTCTTCAAGAGCAAGGCCTGTGTGTTACATATGTACATAACCCCCACAATGCCCTGCAGTTGAGGTGTTCAGCCAGAACTATTGTATAATAGATATAATAACAGTGTTTAAAAATCTCATCACAGTGTGGCTTTTGCTCTTCCTCCTTGGTTCAATGGTTTTGGTACATCCAAAACTTTGGGGCTGCAGATGTCTAAAGAAGCCCACATTGAATGCAATTTTCTGGAGATGATCTCTTGAGAGAATATGCTTAGTGCAGAAGCAGCTCTCTGGGGTTTGCTGGCTCTATCTTGTGTCCTTCTGTTATTTATTCTGGAAAATGTCTCTGGAGAAGACTGATGTCAGAAATGATGAAGTAGTAGGAAGCACTAGAAATATATCTTACCACCTCGACAACATTCATACTGGAAAAGAACTGTCTAAAGTAATGATATTAGAGATATGAAGTCTATTTGGATGCTTATAGCTCACAGGGAAAGCTTAGCTGACAAACCACAGTTAACATCAGTCAATTTCAGGCTTCAGCTCCATAGTGACTTCTTGTCTCCTACCTCCAGCCCCATGACAGGCATCTGTGAGCATAGCTTACTGGAGTCAGGAAAGCAGTAAGGACCTTTTCCTCCAAATACCGAGGTTCTCAGTTCTGATTGTGGATGCTTGTTTCTTGTTTCTTATTAATGAGATGTAAACGTCAAGGTTGGCCATTTTAAAATTACCCAGCAGAACTGACTTTTTGTTTCCTTTGATGATTCAAAAACATCTGACTCTATGGGGAATTTAGAAAGCTACTGCACATCCTCAAGGAAAGAAACAGACTAAGATAATATCTGATCAGACCATAAGCTTTCACCTTTGGCTGACCTCTGGCACAGAGATATTCTGGATTAAATAAATAAATAACCCACAAAACACAAAAAACAAAATAACACAGTGAACTCTGGGGAAGGAAAACCTGATTTCTAGAAATACAAAAATAAAGGTTTCAAATATGCAGTTTTTAGACTGGAGAGGTAGCTCCGTAGCAGAAAACTTGCCTAGCAGCATAAGACCCTATATTTGATTCCCAGGCCCTCAACACAAAATTCCATTTTTTAAAAACAACAAAACAAAATAATTGTAAGACCAAAAAGAAATAAAAAAGGTGTCATTAAAAGGAATAAAATACATTGGCAGAAAAATGAACCTAAGGAAGACCAGATATCAGATTTACTAGACAAAGATTTTAAAACAACTGACTTTCAGGTCTTGAGGAGCCAAAGGAAGACTTAAATAAGGACAGGTAAACAATGTATGAGCAAAATAAGAATGCTAATAAAGTGATGGAAATTATAAAAATGAGTCATAACAAACTATGGAGGTAGAAAATTGTAATAACTGATATAAAAAATATAGTAGAATCATTTCAAAAATGTTTTGTACAAGCACAAGAAAAATTCAGTGAATTTGAAAACAGGTCAATTGAAGTTATTGGAACTGAGAAACAGAAAGGAAAAATAGATAAAAATGAAGAGAACTCAAGGGACCTTTGTGACTACATCACATTGAATAACATACACATTGTGTGAATCCCAGAAAAGAGAGGAAGGAAAACTGAAAAAAAAAAAAAAATCAGAAGCAATGGGTGAAAAAATCCCAATTTTGCCAAGCTCAATGAACTTTATGTGGGATAACTCAAAATTGTTCCTGCCCAAGTTTCACTGTATCAAACTCTCTAAAATCAAAGACAGAGAATCTAAAAATCAGTAAGAGAGAAGGGTCACATATAGGGGATCTTTAATAAGCTTATTATCAATTTCTCATCAGAAGTCATGGAGACTGGAATGTAGTGGCTTGATAGAGTCAAAAAGCTAAACAAACAACAAAAAAATACTCAGTTGAGAATTATATATCTGGAAATACTGTCATTCAAAAATGAAGGAGAAATTAACACATTTTCAGATATTTTATAAACACAAGAAGGACATTACCACTAAATCTACCCTGAAAAAATTGCCAAAAAGAGTTCTTCAAATTGAAAGGAAGCTTGATAATACAAATAACTGGAAACTGAATGATAAAATAAGGATCTCTGGTTAAGCAAGTACAAGCAATTATAAGAGCTAGAATTATCGTATTTTCTATCCATAACTCAGCTCTTCATAACCTTCATGATTTAAAATATAGATACATAAAAAATTGCAAATCTATTATTGAGCATATAAGATGTAATGACACTATACATGACATCCGTGACAGGAAGGAATGGGGCAAAACCATAGGAGCAGAGTCTGTAGGCTATTAAAGTTAAGTTGGTATGAACTCAAATTGAATTGTGATAACTTTAGGATGTTAAATGCAATCGCCATGGTAATCACAAAGAAAATATCTTTATACACAGAAAGAAATGAGAAGGAAATTAAATGTTTCACTATAAAAAGTCAACTAAGTACAACATAAGTCAGTATAGAAAAATGGGGACAAAAATTATTTATGACATACATAAAATGAGTAGCAAATGGCAGAAGCAAGTGCCTCCTCCTCAATCATTACTTTAAGTGTAAATAGGTTAAACTCTTTAATAAAAAGATAGAGATTGGCAAAATGGGTTTAAAATGATCCAATTAAATGCCATCTATAAGAGACTTAATTTTAGTTCCAAAGATATAAATAGGTAAAAAGTGAAAGGATGGAGGAAAAAACTAGTCTGTGCAAATAGTATCCAAAATAGAGTGGAGTGGTTACACTAATACCAAATTTAGAAGAAGACTTCAAATCAAACTGTGAAAATAAACAAGTAAGGATATTGTACGTGAATAAAAATTTCACATAGCAAAAAGGTATCAAAACAAATATTTATGCAGCTAATGAGGGTATGGAGAAACCCGTACCCTCATGAAAATGTAAGACGGTAGAGCTGTGGTAGGTTCTCAAATGGTTAAACATAGAGCTACCATGGGATCGAACAATTCCACTTAAAGTATTTGTACAAAGGAACTGAGTAGGAACTTACAAACATTTATACACCAACCTTTATAACTGCATTATTACCAAGAGCTAAATGGTAAAAAATCACCCATATTCATCAATAGATGAATGGATAAACAAAATGTGATAATGCATACTGTGTATATTATTATCCAGGTATTAAGGAGTGAAATTTTGGTATACGTTACAACATGGACCTTGAAAACATTATGCTTAGCAAAATAAACCAGGCACAGAAGGACGAGTATTATACAATCACATTTCTATAAGGTACCTAGACTGGTCAAATTCAGAGACAGAAAGCAGAAGAGAGGTTGCTAGAGGCTGGAGGAGGATGGACAGGGAGTTTGGTTTTTAAGTAGATTTTGTTGAAGGTGATGAGAACGTTCTAGATGTAGGTAGTCACGGTGCTTCTGCAACATCGTAAGTATAGTTAAGACTATTAAACAGTACACCTGTGAGTGCCTAAAATGATACACAGTATGTTATTTATATTTTACTACAGTTAAGTGTGTAAACTCTGTGGGCAAATCTGGAGCTGGAGAGAGACTACCACAGCCTAAGCGAACCCCCGCCCGACCCCACCAAGACACAGGGAATGGAAAGCTCCTGGAGTTTGAGAAAGGGTTATAATTGCTTAGAAAACACAAGTATTCCTAACTGTCCCTGTTTGGGGTCTGGCAGAACGTGTCTAAAACACACCTTCTTCATTTGGATCCATCTACCACCTGACCATAGTGCAGACACTGCTCAAAAGAGCTAACTGCAGGTCTGCACAGAGGCCGGGGTAGAGAGCATGCAGTGATAAATTGATTGATTTTTGTATCAAAAATCAATTTTGTTTTGGAATGGAAAGTCTCATCCCAATTCCCTGGCAAATTGCTAGAAGACAGAGGAGTGATGGAAGATTACCTGGAAAAGAGCAACGTGTTATCAAGCTTTTAGAATTCTGTTTTGAATTCAGGATTGCCTCCCACCTCAGCTCATTGACTGCCACATCCCCAGCTTCAGCACAGCCTTGGCACCACTTGGGTACTCAGGATGTATCCGCTGAATGAAGGAATGGCTTCCACTTTAAACTCCTGAAATAGATAACAGTATACTTACATCCATATCGACAGTATGTGATTTAGTCTCTCATGTTTTGCTGCGCTCTTGGTACATATGTCTTGAATAATTTGCTAATGCAGGCTAGAATTTTTCCAGATACAACATTAGGGTGAACCACTCTGGATGATGTTGAAATTGATTGGTTAGGCTCAATAATAATGAGACTTTGATCTTTATGTGAGTAATGTCAGTCCCCACTTGTCAATTACTGCTTGCATTGATCCATCATGAAATTCTTTTATATGTTTAAACTTTAATAATTTTGTTTTCCTTTGGTTAAAAGCAATCTATAAGCAGCATTTTTAAAACGTATTAATCTGTGAAATGCTTGCGTGTAGTAATAATGCAATAATAATAATAATTAAGGATCCTGAAAGAGAGGAGAGGGGAATAAGAAAATTTTCTGCAATGAATGGGTGTAATTCCAGTTTATTGGAATAAGAAGAAAATTCACTTTTTATCTATTTAACATTACCATTTTTTCTACTTAACCTTTATAGCTTCAAGAGTGAAAAGTTTCAAACTACATTCATAATTCAGGAAGATCCTGGATAACAGAATGAACAGGTAGAGTTCACACAAACAGGCATAGACATTGGCAAGCTGACATGTACAAATATAGACACCGGCTAAAGAGGGCTGCGGAGAGAACCATGTCAACGCTGCTAAATTATTCATTTCCTGCTCTGCAGAGTGAACACTATCAGGTAATGATCTGTAATTATTAATAAATAATTTAAGCTTTAATAGCTCTGAAATGAAATGCTTAATTGCATCACAACATAATTAATGGAATTAGTTGCAAAGTTTAAAATGAGATATTTTTTCTTCCATCTTTCTTTTTTACATTTTCTTTGCTCCAAATTCTACTAACCTAAAGGATAAATAGGGTGATTAAGCTCAAAGTGTGTGTGTGTGTGTGTGTGTGTGTGTTACACTTTGGCATGGGATGTGTGTGTGTGGTTTGGTTCTGCAGTTCTTGCTATCCAAGGTATTCTAGGAAGTGGAGAAATGGCCTTGGCCAACCCATCTCTGACAGTAACCCTGGCAGAGATTTCCCTTTATGTTGGTGTAACATTTTATTTAGTAAATAGAGAGTTCCTACCATGCACAAACCTTTGAATTTATGTAAAGGCATGGGAGGGCATGGAAGGAAGAAAAGCCACAATGTGATAAACTTCTGACCCTTTGGGGTTTGTGGTATCCTGGGCCAACAAATATTTTTTTAGTAAGATGCAAAATACAGACTCTCATTTGGAAACTTGTTGATAAAACTGAAAATGACAGAAGCTTCGTGGCCTCTGATAGTTCACGGGACTCCAGGTCCACCCAGCCCCTGGCTCCATGGACTTTGTCATCAGAGGGCCCGCTGTGGATTAGAGAACTTCAAAGGCATCCACATTCACCCTGGTCTGGTGGATTTTCTCTACCTGGCCTCCTGTCTGGGAGGGGACCTCGTCCAAGTGCTTACATGCTCCCAAATCCAATAGGCCCCCGTGCCTCGGCAAGCCTCGGAGGAGACCCGGAACGCAGAAGTGCTGAGCAATGATGCACTTTGGGAGGAGGCCATGTGCCCCTGACAGGGAGGAGCCCAGAGGAGAGACACTTAGGGGTGAGTGGGCCCAGGCTGGAGAGCAAGGATCCATCTAGGTGGGGATGAAGGAGAGGCAGGGACCAGCACAAGCAGCATCTCCAGTGTCCTGAATGCAGTCAGAGGGAGGCAGTGCCACCTGTGTCTACCAACACCCATGCCAGGTGAAATTTGAGGTACTTTACATTTACTTATTCTTGGTTTTTGTAATCCTGTGGAAGAAGTCCTGTCACTACGCTTAGTCCCATTTTATAGGAAAGAAAAGCAAAGTACAGGACAGTAATTGATCTGCCCAGCAGGTCACCCAGCAGACCAGCACTGGAACTAGGAGAGGATCTAAGTCTGGCTCACGCCCACTCCATGGCCTTCTACGCTTGTCTGAGTCTCATGAGCCTCAACTCACACAGGAGGAAGTGGAGGCTCAAGGCAGAAATTGTAAGGCTTGCCCAAGGCCAAGTACTATGCAGCTCTCCCAAAACATGCTCTGGTCTCGATTCTCCTCCCCTGGTGGTGCAGTCTCCATTCACACCCTTCATTCTGGGACATCTGAGTGGAAGGAATGGGTTTTCCTATCCCGGGTCTTCAGCTTGCATTAACCCATGGGTGTTAGTGGGTGTGACCTGGGTGAAGGCCTCACACGTGCTTGTGAGGCTGGGCTCACTCCACATGCTACCTTTCTCCATGAGTAGAACACACCTCCAGTGGCCTAAGTTCAAGGTAGTTGTACGGTAGGTAAGGCAAACCTGGAGCAATCTTCTCCCTGAAGTCAAACTGAGTCCAGCACTATCTAGGTGAGTTGAGCCACAGTGACCCACAGATCTGCTGTCTGAAGCAGAGCTGCCCCATTGGATCTGCATACCAGTGAGCATGGGAATACCGGCCCGTTCTTTCATACCACTGAGATTGTGGGATTGTTCATTATATAGTATTATTATGACAAGAGCTGACGCTAGCATTCTGCCCTCAGGCATTCTGAGATATGGACACTTAATTCTTTTCAATATTACTTATAGTACTATGCCAAGGCAGCTTCAAGACAAGTTCCCAACCTCTTATTCCAACCAGATGGCTTCCCTCAGGCACTGCAGTATAGAAGTTCTGGAACAATCACAGTTGCTAGCAGTTAGTACAGCTGGGATGTAAATCTATCTTTTGGACTCAGAAACCTAGATTTGAGCCACTAAATTAGAGGGCCTATCAAATATGAATGAATCTATGCCCAAGTCTCCAGCCGAAAGTGCCTGCCAACAGCCACAGGCAACGGCCCTCCACCTCCAGATGCATCCATTCTTCCTCTAAGTTGCTTTGACCTCTTATCTCATGGAGCCTTTGTTTGGCTCCATGCCTTGACTCTGATTCCTCATCTAATCCTGAAACATGTATGACTTGATTTGAGACAATTTTTCCACCACTGGTCTCAGTACCATCTCTGAGACTCAACTTCCAGGATTCCCCCTTTAGCACAAACAGTTTGGTCTCAGGTAAGAAGCTTTCTTGCCTGTGAATCTGCTCCTGGTTTTGCTACTCTCTCCTCCATCTGGGAGAGAGGATGAGAAATCCTGAGCACTGAGACAAGCCCAACACTAGTCCAGATTCTTTATAGAGTGTGCAGCAAGCAGACAATGGAACTGACAACATACCTAGTGTCAAAAGCATCAGGTGTTAGGCAACAATGGGAAAGGACTCCTTGGGAGAAGTCAGGACAGAAGCTCCAACTCTGTAAATATTGCAGAATCCCAGGAAACCTGTCATAGCAAGGTGCAAGCCAGAACCAAGAACCAGGAGGCTAGACTGAGAATCCAGAAGACCAAGGCGAGAGCAGGAGTGATTGGCACTTAGGAAACAGGAAGAGGAATTCCGCCATCTTCCCAGTGGGTCAGATTGGTCTGGCCAAGGCAGAGGAAAAAGTGAAGATGAGAGACCACACTGTGGCAAAGATCTTGCCATCCTACCTCTTTAAACTGGCCACTTCATCCAGCTGAAGAATGCCAGAGGTGGACCTGAGTGAGCCAGACTGTCTAGAGGCACCCAGCTGTCCCACCTGGCCACGACTTGTCTGAGTACCCCACTGCTTTCAGCACCGCCAGGATTCTTTTCTCACATTTCCATACACTTTTCTATTTATAGTACAGTGTTCAATCATTTTAATTCAAGTTTTTAATGCTAAAAGGTAAGGAGGTTATTGGATTTCTCTTCCTCTTTACTAGTCAGAAACACATTTCCCTTCTCCCTTTGTGTTTGTCAGTTTTCTGCCACTGTGACAAAATATCAGAGAAAATCAACTTAGAGGAGGAAAGATTTATTTGGCTCATAGTTTCACAGGTTTCAGTTCATAGTCATTGGCCCTACTACTTTGGGCCTTTGGGAGGTGGAACATCATGGTAGGAAGTGAGGAAGAAGCTGCTGGGAACCAGATGTACCCTTCAAAGGTATGCCACCAGCGACCCACTTCCTCCAAGTTGACCCCACCTCCTAAGTCTCCACCACCTCTCAACAGGGCCACTGCTGGGGACCAAGCCCTTTGGAGGACATTCCACATCCAAACCACAGCACCCATCTTCCCAGTAATCAATAAAATATTATTATTATTATTACTATTATTAATATTAAAAGAAAATGCTATTTGCTACCCAGATTATATCTAATTTAAGGTGTGCTTTAAACATGTAGCTCACATTAACCCATAAGATTCATTTACTCTCTCTGGTTTGTATATGATAAACTACTAGAAGGCAGATGAGGTTTTCCTGTGTTCTCCTAAGAATGGAGAGGGTCTAGAATTCATTGTTCCATGGTTCTTCAGAGATATTAGTTCAATGAACGCAGTCACTGCTCCCCTGCCGTCCTCTGACTCTCATAAATAGAATTTACTTACATGAACAAATAAAATCATTTTTGCTGGCATGTTAGAACTGACTTTTGAGAGGATCCAGCCCAAACCCCCATTGAAAGGTGGGAAAACTGAGGCTCAGGAAAGGAGAGTTTGTTTGGTAGTCAGGACCCTCAGCCCAAGTCATAGGACCTCTTATTGTATCGGGGGGTGGGTGTTTGGGGGTCAGTAGGAATACGATATACAGACACTACTCCCAGTAAGACAAAGTCCAGGTTTCCACTTCACCTCTGATGCTTGCTGGCCTTGGGGAACTTACATGATTTCTCTAAATCCTGGGTTTTCCAGTTGTAAAATGGCGGCAAAATGGCATCTCCCTTACAGGTTCTTGTGTATTCGAAGGGAGAAGTCATGTAAAACCTCTAACACACTACTCTAGTATATTTTAAGATTTCAGGAAATGTTAGTTGCTTATGTGTAACCTGAAGGGTGTCTGGGGTTAGTGATCAGAATGCTGAGGAGGTTGAAAACCATGCCTTAATGACAAGGTTTTTTTTAAAAATGAAGATGCTTAACTTCAAGGTAAGATATAAGAGGAAGAGACCACCTCTCTTAAACACTTCAGGGACTGTTTTGAACAAGGGATTAAACTTTACTCTCTTGGCTTGAGAGGCCAGAATTGAATCACACAGCTCTGACAAAACTACTCAATGGTCAAACCCTTCATCAACTCTGGAATCAAATTCAGCAAGTCATCCACCATCCTTTGTGCTCTGGCCTTTGCAATAATTTCCAATCTTCATTCGTGTGACTTCCCTTCTTGAACATTGTGCATGAGCCAGTGAAACTATTTATTTACGCCGCTTGTGGTTTCTCATTGCCGCATTATTAATCAACCTCTCTTCACCCTGATCATTTCCATTTATCAAAAATTTCATCCCTACTCCAAGTCTCTGGACACCACAGCCAGAATTAATATTGCCCCCACCACCAAAATTCATGTTTTGTGTATCCTGGTCTTTATACCTTAGTTGATTTTTAATTCCTTGCGTCTCCCACCAAATTGTAAGCAAAATCGGACAGGTTCTAGGATCTGGCCTCTTCTTCTCTGGTTCCCCAACAAAGCCTGTGCCTTACATGGTGTCCTGAAACCATGGAAGCTCTTGGAGTTCATTAGAGCTTCATCTGCCCACCCCTACCCTCCCTACACACTGGCTCTTTCACTTACAAACTTTGACCTTGGATGTTTCCTTGACCCCCATCCCTCTTCTATGAAATGGGAGTAGTGGAATGTACTGTTGTACTTGGCATAGATCCAAGTTTCTGAATTGCTGCCCTCCTCCGTGAGGTCATCCTGTTTGATTCTTCAGTCCACTTCTTCCTCGTAGCTGACACCTCTATCCAAACAACTCTCTTCTGCAGCTTGACGAACTAGATTGCTATGCACGTGCCCGCATCAATCCATTCTTCTCCCTTAAAATATGGTTCAGAGTTAGAGATAAATAGATAACATGTAAGCCCTGTGTTTCTAGGTCCACTTTAACACCCAAATAAATACTCTGCATTAGGAAGCATGGTTTGATTTGAGAGTCTTCTGTACCATAGATTACTGTGATTATTAAATGATATAATTAACATTAAGATAGCTTTTGCAGTGGTAGCAAGAAGAAATCCAGGCCCTTTTAGTCCTCCTCCTTACCTTGTCTCAGTAGGCATTTAAGAAACAACTCTGCATAAATGAATTCATGACTCTTGACTGAAAGTGAACCAGAGCCAATGGTTAGAAGTCACATGAAGGTAGATTCAGTTCAATACTGGGATATCTTCCAAAAACAAAAATTGCCCCCCAGAGGAAGGAGCTATTCTGAACTAATGAATCAGCTGTTGGAGAAACACATGAAGAGCCAACCACTCAGGTGTGGGTGATGCTATAGTAACAACCATTTTTGTGGAATGGCATTGGTACGAGTTCTCTTGTAGGATTTCTGGATTTGGATAGAAGAAAGAGCCTGGATCATCAGGGGCCAAGGGCAATCTAACAAGGGTCCTCAGAGCCATGTTTTCCATGTACCAATCTCGAATTACTGATCTTCCCAAAACTTTAACTGCAGCCAAACCAATCTATCTACTGTTTTCTAAAAACTGATAGTGCTTTTTGGTGTGGTACCTTTTCCACTATCTTATATGACTTCTCTGTTGCTGTTCACCATCTTAATCACACTCTGTTGAACATCCAACTAAAATTCAATCTCTTTGGCAAAATCTTCTTATATTATACATGCCCTACTCTGAAATTTGGTCTGGCTTGAGTGCTGGTATCCTACTCTCCACCTCCCACCTAAATCCATAAGTTGTAACCTAGTATCCAGCGTGAGAGTGTTAAGAGTGGGGACTTTGGGATGTGGTTAGGTCAGAAGTTTGGCCTCATGAATGGGATTAGTGCTGTCACCCAAGTGACTCAAGTCAGTCCCTTACCAGCTTCTACCATGTGAGGAGGCAGAGACTGTGTGTCTTATTTGAAACAGGGATGAACCTCCAGTGGATACCAAATCTTCTGGCACCTTGATCTGGGATTCCCAGCCTCCAGAAATGTAAGTAACAAATTTGCATTGTATATAAGTTAGCTTTTGACTAAGTCAAAATCCTGTCCCAATCTGTCTTCAAAGTACACTGATCATCTGATCACTTCTCACCTCTGTGGCTACCTCTGGGCCCACCAGCATCATCCTCTCTCACTGTGTCATTGCAATGCTTACTGAAGAGTCTTCTTCCTTTCCCTCTGCCTTCTGAGGCAGAATGAGACTTTCAGAATTTAAAAGGTTGTATCATACTTTTGCTTAAAATCCTACAATAGTTTTTTTCTTTCCTGACAGGAAAAAGTAAAATCTTTCTGGTTGCCTGCAGAACCCTACACCACCTGGCCTCCAGTTACCTTTTGGGCATCTCCCATTGCTCTTCCCCTGCCTGGTTTCACTGGTCTCCCTGCAGAGCCTCCCTTCAAACCTTGCACTGGGCATCCCCACTCACTGGGGTGTTCTCCATCAGACCAGAGTGGCCAACAGTCCTATTTCTTTCAAATCTTCACTCAGTGTCACCTTCTAATGGAGATCTGGATATTATATCCTCCCCCCATCCCCAAATTTTCATATGTTGAAATCTAACCCCATGTGACAGTGTTTGGATTATTGTGTGAGCTGATGAAGCCTTGAGAGTGGAGCCCTCAGCAATGGGGTTAGTGACCTTATAAGAAGAGAAGGAGACAAGAGCTCTTCCTTGGTTATATAAGCATGAAATGAGAAGGTGACTGTCACTAGACATCTGATCTGCAGGTGCCTTGGTCGTGGACTTCCCAGACTCCCCAACTGTGAGAAGTAAGTATTGGTCATATAAGCCCCCAGGCTATGGCACGCTTGTTATAACAAATCACACTGATAGAGAGTCCTCCCCCATAACTGAAATTTCAATCCACCCCCTCCTATCTTATATGATTAATATACATTATAGAGTTTATTTTTATATGATGCATTACATTTCTGTTTAGTTTTCCTAAGTATTTTATAAGCTCCTAAAAGGTAAGAACTCTGTTTTATTAATCTTTCAGTATGTCTCATAATTTTTCAGACTTTGCAGAAATTCAGTAAGAATTATTGCTAAGATGGTCCCATGTAAATGAAACAGCTGTTTGGGATGGCTGGTATAAACACAGAAGGCTCATTGTTTGGAACCTTGGAAAGAAATCAGTGCCCTTCCAATGAATCAGCATTTAATAAGCACCAAATATTAGCATAGTTCTGTCCCAGGCTCTGAGGCAGAACTTTAAAATGAAGGGTACCTTGACTTCCTGTGAAAAGAGAGAGTTAGATCAATCATTTGGATCATCCAGGACTCGATGTTTTCCTTTACCAAAATTTCTCAAAACAGTATGTGTATGTTACTTGGGAGACTTAGGAAAACATGCCTGTGGGGATAGGGTTCCTGTGCTAGTCAGTTTTCTGTGATTGTAATAAAATATCCAAGATAACTAGCTTATAAAAGAAAAGGTCTACTTAGCTCAACAGTTTTGAGGTTTGAGTCCATGACTGAGAGGTTCCATTTCTTTGGATCACCGGTATGGTTGTCTGATGGCAATGACAGGGAACATAAGGTGGAGGAAAACCACTTATGTCATAAGCCAGGTAGCAAAAGAGAAAGAAGAAGGAGCTGGGGTCCCACCATCTCCTTGAAGGACCTTCTAATAGACCCCAATTCCTAAAGGTCCATAGCACCTCCCCAAAATGCCTCCCTGGAGACCAAGCATTTATTTAATACAAGGACCTTTGGAGGACTCTTATCTAAACCTTGGCAGTTGTATGTTTTCCAAATTGTTAGTTGTGAATTTTCATTGCTATTGAAATCTTAAATCAAATTCAATTGCCTGGAGCATAGATTGGAGCTTCATTTAATGAGTGTTAGTTACATGAAGGCTATCAGAGAGATGAAAGTAGCAAACTATTCTGCCTGTGGAAACATGATATTATTTCCTAAGAAGAGGACACAGTTGTCCCGCCCAAGTGGGCCAATTCTACAACTGAGAAGAAAAAAAGCAGGGCATCTCAGCGGACACATTCTGCACAGGTTTTATCTGCCAGACCAGGAATGCTCTGATGGTGCTTTCCACACTGGCCTGTCCTCTGCCCCAAGAAAGCCCCTCCACACCAAATCATAGAACTCCTTCCCATTTCCCCAAAGCTCTGCATTTCAATTGACCTCCTGGCTGTCACAGAACAGATGGAGGTTTAGATAAAAGGCAGAAAATAACAGGGGGAGCAGCTACTTGTATTGTACAGGAGTTTTGTTTAGATGCTGTTATTAATGATTGCAGCCAACATTTATTAAGCACAAGCAGAAGATTTGACACTACCTGGCACATCACAGAAATAAAGGCAGTTCAAACCCTATACTGGGGGAATTTACAACCGAGGTCACTCTGCCTTTGAATGACTGCTGTTGGTTGCTGAGAACCCTGAGATATAGTCCTAAGACCTCTGACATTTGTCATTTGATTCTGGCAGTCTCTTGCTGAAGGATTCTAAGTTGATTAACTCTCTGAGTTTGTGATTTTTTTTTTTAGCACTCTTTAAATGGCTGACCTTCACATTATATAAAACAAATGAAATCCCCCAAATATGTACAGAAACCTGGATGCCCCATCATCTCCCACTGCTATCCCACCCCACTGCCTGCATCTGCAGCCCGCTCCTGGCTGGGCTCAAGGTCTCCACCCAGCTCCTCTGCTGCCGTCTGGTCCTGGCTCCTCAGTTGCCAAGCATCAGACAGGAGATTCTGCATTCCCACGCATCCTGCCCGGCAGTTATGTTTTCTCTGGGAGCACATTCCATACCACGCTATTTTAAAACATATCACTTGGTGTTATTCTTATTTCCTTATTTGTTTGTCTTATGCACTAGACTGTGAGATCCTCAAGGACAAAGAATATGTTTTATTCATCTTTGTGGTTGTATTTCTTACAGTGCTTATCACGATGCCTGACCAGTTAGGTCTCAATAAATGGGGTTGAATGACTGTCCCTCTGAAAATTTCCCACATGTATGCAGTCATCCAGGCAGCAGACCCCCAATGCCTTCCTCTTTTCTCTAAGCTCTACTGCTGAGTTGAGACGGATGGGATAAGGCTTGCACAATGGCAGCAAAGTGCTTAAATCAACGATTCTCGTAGTGGGCACTGAGTAAATGCTAGTTGACAAAATGAATGTCTAAAAGGAGATTTCACAGGCCATCCCTGTCTCGAGCAGTCGCTTCTTCTGGTGGAATGCAGTCATTTGTAAGCTAATGCTGATGTCACCTACTAACTACCCTGTGGGCTGCGTGGGTTTGCCTGAAAGGCGTCATTCCCTTACCAAGTCCACCTAATTCATAAGGGAGATGAAGGGACTTCTCTGTGTCCTAGCCATCTAGCACCTTGCACTACCCTAGCAATCCATGGGACAAACCATTAGTAGGACCAGAATAAAGTCCTCCTCCTGAGAGCCGATTCCTGGTCTGGGAGTTGGATGTAGACCTAATCATCAAGGACTGAAGGACCCTGTCATGGTTCAAGTGTATCCAATACAACAGGTACTGGAAACTTAATCCCCAGTACAACACTGTGGGGAGGTGGGGTCCAGCGGGAAGTGGTTAGGACTCCAGGTCTCCATTCTTATGGATTAATGTCAAGTGCAAAAGGTCTTGATGCTGTGAGCCCGATCCCTCCCTCTTTACCCTTTTGCTCTCTGCCTTGGGATGATGAGTGAGAAGGTCCTAAGCAGGTGTGGCCCCTTGATTGTGGACTTCCTAGCCTCTAGAATTACAATAAGTTTGTGATCTTTAGATTATCTAGCCCCAAGAATTCTATTACAGCAGCACAAAATGGACTAAAACAGTCCCCCAGCCTCCCCTGGGTTGTACTGCTGCCATAAGATGCACTGCCTATGTCTTTGGATCTCTTAACACTTAAGTGTCCAACAGTCACTATCACTCCCAATGATTTCTGCTACCCTCCCTTTCTCTTACTCCCTTTCCCATCTTCCCCAAGGAAAAGAAGAGTGAGTTACAAAGTAGAAACTGCAGCTGAGAGAAGGAAAAGAAACAAAAGTCCTTTGTATTCTATGAATTCCATCATATGACCTTGATCAAAGAAAAAGCAAACCTGAAGAGTGCTCTTAATAATTGGCAGGTGCCTACTGTGAGCTGGGCATGTATTTTAACTCCAGTGCATCTTATTCTATGTTTTGAATAAGCACATGGAGTGGGTGATCTTTCCATTTTGCAGATGAGGAAATGAGTCCTTACAGTTTGTCACTTGTGTAAAATGAAGCAGATGGTAAAGGGCAAAACCTGGGCTTGAGTACTGGCTCCACAGGTGCCTGCTCTGTTCAGCCTTCTGCACAGGCTCCGGCTCACTCTGGGCTCAGCTCCATTCTGCATCACAATGCCTGACATACATTCGTCTGCTTCCAGATGTGGGTGCTGGTTTGGGTTGAGATAGTCCTATATCAAATTGAGGAATGGAAAGCTTCCACAGTCCTTTGATGTCATCAATCATCTTAGCCTTTGGAGTTCATGTGTCTCAGAATTCTCCAAGTTCTCATCCCAAACTCCTCCTCTGCCAAAATCCAGCTTTTATTTCCACCATGGCTCTCCTAGCCTGCTCTTTCCTTGGGTCCCTATGCCCAAGGGCCATTTTCTCTAGTGAGTCTTGAAGGACCTGTGCCCCCATTTCTAACCTGTTGGCAGGTTGGCCAATTAGTTACAAAAGTTTCCATTAAGCAGCTGAAAACTTTTTGGTCACTGCATTCTGGTTTGTGATAACATAACTACACCCACGAAGTGGATTCTTACCGATGGACTTTTAAGCACCACGGACAGTTCTTCTACTGTTCAAACCCTTCCCTCAAGTTTATAACTGTGCTTTCCCTATGATACATACTTGAGAAAGACAGAGGAAAGAGCAATATAGGAAAAATGGGAGGGAGAGAGGAGAGAGGACAGTACAGGAGGACAAATGCATGTTGATAAGTTTTCTTTTCCCCCTTGTAGGAAAGCAGTAATCTGAATTTCTCATTATATGAGCCTCTTATTTTCATCCATAAAGCTGTTCTATCCTATTCTTTCTGGAGTGGAAAAAAATGTTGCAAAGCCACACACCCTGCCAGCTTGGGATGCAGAAATGATAGGGGACTATCTCAGCAACACAGCAGGAGGAGCGCATGGCAGCAGAATGCAATCAACCAACGTCAAGTCCAGCGAGGAAAACTCGAGTTAACAACGCCCCTCTGCTTGTGAAAATTGTAGTGGCAGGAAAAGGAAGATGTATTTGAGAATATAGCCAGTAATAAAGTGCCTTTGCTGGGAGGCGAGTTACGAGAAGAGAGACATGGTGAGCTAGATAATAGGGTATAAGGTCCAAGGGTCTTCCTGACAGAGGCAAGAAAATTCAAGGTGGGGCTGTCACAGGGAGCCAGTGTGGTGTAATGAAGAGAGTACAGGCCTTGGAAGGACCCAGGGTACAACCCCCTTGCTTTCCACTGTGTGCACCAAGCAAATTTCCTACCTTGAAGAACACTCTGATTCTAGGACTATAAAAATAGTGACAATCACATTAACCTTGGACAGTTGTTTGATGATAAAACGACATAATATATGAACAGTTCCTACTATATATAAGTTGTTAGATAGATGTGCCCTTTCCCCCCTTTAAACTAAGCCTAATGCCATTCCCCCACATTAGTACCACCTGGATCAGAATTGCAAAGTCGAGATGAAAGGTTGGAGCCAAAGAAGAATGAAGAGCACCTAGCCACATCCTTCCATTTTACAAAGATACAAAGGAAAGGCCCTTTGGTACCATGGTGGAGAACCTCCAGGATCCAAGTGATGACTGCGTGTGTGATGGTCCAGACAGTGGGGAAGAAAGGGGCTTCTCCCTTACTTCTGGGGCAGGAGGTCAAACAAAGTGAGTCCCTTCCCTCCCCTAGATAAGTATCATCTGACTACTTCAGGACAAATTACTGACATACACATGCTCTTGTTTCTGCAAAAATCCTGATGCAATGTGACAAGATCACTTTAATCTTTGATGACTACTTTCATCCTCAGGATGCAGGTGGTCTTGGAGAATGGTAGGTTCTCTCCATCTCATGATGCCTGGGCACCAGATTAAGGCATCTGAGACCATCACCTGGGAGCTGGCTTTGAAGCTTACAAACTATGAAACCCTTTAAATAATTAGCTGACTGTCCTACCTCTCATCAGCAAATTTGGGAATGATTATATTGTCAACCTCAAAGGTGGAAGGCCCTTGGGAGCGGAAGAAGAAAAGTTCAGCAGACAAAGGGGAAGGAAAGGAAGAGTGTGGGAATAGAAATAGGAAAGACAGTAGAATAAAACTAACATAATTTTCCTATGTACACATATGAAAATACCTAGGTGAATCTCACCATCATGTACACCCACAGAATGGGTTACTAATTAGAAAAAGAAATATTCCTTGCTTGTGCAAGTTTAACAAAATGGATTCTACTATCATGTATAACTAAGAAGAACCAATAAAAAATAAAAACTTTAAAAAAAAGATCAACTGGATCACACATGTCAGAGGAGAGGGCTGATTTTATCAAACTGCAGACATTTGAGGTGAGAAAGCACTGTATGAAGGCCATCAGTACCTTCCTTTCAATACGAGGCTTGATTCAGAGTGTCCCGCTGCAAATTGTTCAGGAATTTCAAATTTCAGATGGTTTGGGTTACTTTTGCTTTTAACAATGAATGACATACTCATGGGAGGAGAAGAACCAAGGAAGGGAACACCAGTGATTTCTTTCCTGTATCCTGCGATTACCAGCACCCCTGGGCTTTCCTCCCTGCATTCAGAACACACCTGGCATGTCCCCAGTGGACAAGGCACATTGGAGAGAGCTTGAGTCTCCTGTTTAATTTCTCCAGCTGGCTGGACAGTCACTGCCCTTGCCTCTTTACTGCCCAAGGAAGCACAGGTGTTGCTGGGTCCCATGTCAGCCGGGTTCTCCTGTGAGACCCACTGGGCACACATTTACCCTGTGCTGAATTCCCCAAGCCATGGGCCATCTGGAGTGGAAAGTTGCCCTTCCCAGGAAGGAGACAGCAGCGGTAACAGGTGTTAATAAATGCAGATCCGTGGCCAGCGGCTGGCCTGCAGCATTTTATTAGGCAATCATATATTTTCATTAGTGATGGTGATGAAGCACTTAGGTTTTTATGGGGTGTTTTAATGTTTCACTTTGCCACCAGACTTTATCACCCTGCCAGCCTGCTGCCTGCCGGGGCAGGCCTTGCCCACTCTTTTCTTCCCTGCAGAAGCATTACAGGCATTTCCTTTACCCAGGCTTCAGCTATAAGATTGCTTCCCATCTGCTTAAGGAGACAATAGGGCCATTAAAGGCCATGAAGTCAATGACAAATCCAGCTCATAATTTTTATGTCCTTGTTATAACCCGACGCCCCCCAGAATGCTATCATGAGGTTAATGTTTTTACGTGAAGCGGGAACGATCTCACAGTCTCACAGTAGGCCCCTGGCTCTTGGTACAGGGAGCCGACTGAGAATGTCTGGGGAATAGGAGCCAGCTTCCCTCTACTACCTGCAGGAGTGAGGCGAACCTGTAAGTGTTAGAAAGGCCATTGGAAGTCACCTAATCACCACAACTCTCCTCATTTGGCATGTGAGGGGAAGAGGCCCAGGATGGACAGCAACTCACCCAAGGTCACACAGTTAGAGAAGGGACCCAGAACTCCAAGTCCCAGATCAGAGTGTGTCCACTGGGCTGTGTTGCCTTCACCAACAGTCAGGATCCCAGGAACTCAGCGTGTGGGGACCAACTAGCTGACCCCACTTCCAGCTTTGTAGATAACAAAGCATCCGGTGCAAGCTTATCCAGTTCCCAAGTCAGAAAAAAACCTCTGTCACAGGGCAGCAGGGAACTCAGCATGACCAGCATCCCCAGAAAGAACATGATGTCTTCATGAAGTATCTGCAGTTACCAGTGTGATGTCATCTAAAAACATCTGCAGGATTCTATTTCTGTGACATTATGGGTTGCAGATAAAAACACATGTGGGTCCTGGCATAACCGTTCTGTATTTTGGGGGCAGGGTGGTAAATAGGAAGAACCAAAGCTCTTCAATCAGAAAAGCAAGATTCAAATCCTGAATCTACCTTCTACCAAGAATATGATTGGAGTGTCAGTTTTTTAATCTGTGAAATGGAGAGAAAAATCACCCACCTCAAAGTGTCAAGAGAATTCAGCTGGGCAATGTGTGGAAAATGCTTTGCTACTGACATAACAACCACAAAATATATGGTAGTTACTATAATTATTATAATCATATATAGAGAAAAGTATTAGGATTGTGTACACGACTTTCAAATCTCCTCCATAATCACTGGTTTCCTTGATTCTCAAATGCCTATGAAGAACTATACTGGATACGAACAGGTCAGAAGAACCCTCTGACTGCAATCTCTGTAGCTATGAATACACAAATTCTCAAAACCCAAAAGGGTTAAAAATAAGTTAGTGAAGGTGCTTTATTAGAGAGGGTGCCAGAGTAAACTGGAAAGTTGGTTTTCAGAAAAGGATCCAAGGTGAAAGAATAAAAGAAGTCAAGGCTGCTCCTGAAAGAAACTCCTTTGTTCTCTTAAGTACTTTGCACAGTACATGTTATATGGTTGGTGGTCAATGAATGTTGTGAAACACTTAATGAAGGAGGCTGGTGGACCAGGAAAGATGTCCCTGACCTTTTTTAATAAGAGAACTGCAGGAGAAGGTTGTGAGCCCAGGAGAGGGGCCATGTTTTCTTTAGAGTCAAGAACCCCAATTGCTAATTGCCAGGAAGAATAAACACTGCTTCCATCTGTAGCCCCTAACTCCATGTAATCTTTCTAGACTATTCCAAGAGAATAAGTTTCATAAAATATCTCCTGGAATCCTTTCATGACAACTTCTGAGGATTGGTTAATAGATGATGTCATCTCATATCTGCCCCCATTACTTATAAAGGGCAGGCTGCTTAGAGGTAGTCTACAGCCCAGACACCTCACTTATAACCACTGACATTTAAGCCTTTCCCCAAGGGTGCATGGAAGAACTCCTGAACTCCATCTTTTGCACAGGGCTCTATGACATTATCAGTTTTGGAAACGTCACTCAATTTTTCCTAATCCTTCTGCCTATTGTCCTTTAATTTCTAGAAAGAAAATGCCAACATCAATGGTCCTACCTATCTGCCAACTGAGGACCTGACCCAGCAGGAGGCTGGCAAGGATCCATTCCCACGTTGCTGATGGGAGACACAAACAGCCTTTAATTCACCTGCCCATTGCGTTTGCCCTCTGGACCTGGGTTGCTGATTCTCCATTTTGGTACCAGGAGTCCTTAGCCCTTCTGTTCTCTAATGCTCTCTGTCCTCTGATTATATCCCTTTTGGTACATTTTGTAAACTTCATGTATCTCCTCATGAACCTGGGATGCTCTTTAAAGTTCCATGGAAAAAATTTAAGGGCTAAGCAAAAGGGAAGCTAAGTTCTCAGAAGTGTTAGTAACCTGTTCTGCTACCTGACACTATGCTACTGATCCTGAGGCAATGCTTTTCATACTGACATCCACAAAGAGGCTCATCCAACGGGCCAACTGTGCTGGTGTGAACTTGAGTTTGCCCCTTTGCTCTCTTCCTTTCCTGTGCCAGTTGTGTGGATAGGTAGACAGCAGTGATGTAGAAGGATAAACACATAGTTGGAGAATATTTTGCAACATATCTTCATCTTGGATAAACAGGCAAAGGCTCTCTGCCTAGAAAAGGCACTTACCTGTCTTTTGGTGGAAGGCCAGTAGGGATTATCATTTGCTCTTGATTTGAATGAACCACACCCTCATCCAACTTCCAAAATGTTCATGGTTTCAAATAGCAGTGTGCAAGAAATATATGCAACAGGATAACTGGTCAATGATGTTTGTGCAAAAGTAAATAAGATGACTATGCATGTTCAAGAGCATCAGGCTGGCGATGAAGATGGGCCTGTCAAACCATTAACAGGTTTTCAAGGCACAGGGACTTCCTAAGAACAGAGCCACCAGAGAAACTGGAGCTTCTTAAATCTCAGAAAAGAGAATGTTAGATGGAATACAGAGCTTTGATTTTTATTTTTCTACCTCACACCACCAACTGATGTCTAAAATTCAGCCATGCTAGCAGTCTTGAGTATACAAGTGGCATTTATTTATTTGCCTGGCCCTTCTTTTAGGTACTGTGCTAGTCTGTTTTCTGTTGCTATAATTGACTACCACAGATCAGGTGTTTATAAAGAACAGAGGTTTATTCAGCTCTCAGTTGTAGAGGCTGGGAAGTTCAAGAGCACTTCACAAGCATCTCGTGAGGGCCTTGCTGTGCATCACAGCATGGCATAGGACATCACATGGTGAGACAGCAAGTGTGCTCATTTGGGCCTCTCTTCCTCTTCTTATAATGCTACTATTGCCATTGTCAGGGTCTCAGTTCATTGATCCTAACTAACCCTAATTATTTTACAAAGGCCCTACCTCAAAGTGTCATTGATATATGGCTTTGGGGACTAAGTTTCCAAAACACGAATTCTGGGAGACAAATATTCATACCACAATAGAGCCTTCTCCAGGTGAAGGCTTCGCCTCTCCCATACCTGACCAGCAGCCTGAGGTCAGGTTACCCTTTCTTCTCCTGACATGCACACTCGAGAGCTTCAGCTTTACCAACTACTAACAATGTAAGAAATGCATGGTCTTTCTAAAATATCCTTCTTCAGTGTTTATTAGTCTCTCCTTTCATTCCTCTCTGCTCTCTATATCTAAGGCTGCAGCTAGACCCTCTCAGTCCCCAGAGTAAATGTCTTACCTCTGTCTCTGACATGAAGATGCAAGTATTTTCTGGTCCAGTAGCTAAATTTTAGCTGATCAACAAAAATCCAAATCCCAAGACTTCAAGGGTTATGCATATAGTATTAAATGTGTGAAGAACAAGATACAAAACAATAAGGTATGCACTTCTGCATAACCTACATCCCTGGAAAATGCGTGGTCCATTGAAAGACAATCAAAATAATTTTTTTTCCTATCACACAGGTCAAATAAAACATATGTGCTGACTTTATACAGTCTAAGTTTGCAACACCTGAAATAAAGTCCCTGATGTAATCCTTAGCCAAGGGGCATGATAAACTATCATCCCCATTTGTTTTTGGGATCTGGATTCCTTAGCTGACAAAACTGTAGAAATAACTATACAATTATAAAAGTTTGAGAAAAATATGTCTAAATACTCCTAAAGATATATAAGCACAAAGTGTCATAAAAAACATCCCACGAATTAATTTTACTTAGAAGATCAGGAAAGATTTGCCACATGAGCATAACTTAAGGAAATAGAGAACAGTATTCATCAGCTTCTAACAATATTTGGTAGTCAAAACATATCATAATCTTGTGCTCATTTTCTTTCTGTCCATCTTCTAGGTATTTATGAATCTCACTGACATTGGCTGCTGACTTCTCCCATCCCTTAGAGAGAATACAGATGCTAATAGTTCCATTTTGCGTTTCTGTCTCCAATGCTCTTGAATTTCAGTGTGTGTCTCAGTAACGCATTGAAATTCATACGCACCGCTCAAGTGCCAGCCATTATTATTTCGCCAGTGTTAACATCTCCTTATCCACATGGCAATTAGCACAGTCACAAAACATCTCACCAAGGCAACTAGGAGCCCCATCACCCAAGAGTCTATAGATCCACGTGTTTTTACTTATTCCTGTAATTGTCTGATAGAAATTCGAAGTGTGACTGAATTTTACTGAAAAGTTTTGTAGTCAAGTTCAAATTTCCAAATCGTTTCAAGGCAAGTTTCTTAAAATTTTAGTTCACTCTGGTCAAGTATCCCTATTCCTGATCCAAATTCCCAATCTATCCCACTAAAAAGTCAGGTAAACAGGGACAAATGGTACCCGGTCACCAGACATTTAAGGCATGCTTTTTAACCCAGAGATACATCCACCTGTGCCTCCCAGGATCATACATACATGACTCAGGGACCATGTTATGGGGCTACTTTGATCTAGAATTCATCCCTTTAAGTAACTCACATTGCTCACAGACCCCTCCTGCCCTCCCCAGAGGAAATTGTCACCACTTATAGGGTTGCCTACCTGAGTTCAGCTCCGCTCCAAAAGTCCTTGATTAGCACCTGTGGTTGCAGACGAGATAACAAAGAAGCCTCTTGGAGCGGGTTGATGTGAAACCTTTACCTGCCTCTGTGTGTGCCAGTGCTCCTAAATGAGGGTAAGCATAAAGGTCACTGCGATCCTTAGAGTATCCCTAAGATAAACAATTTGGAATAATAATAGCAGCAATTTTTGCGGTAGTTAGTACTTGGTATATCCTGTCCTGAGTATTTCAAACACAAGATCTCATTTAATTCTGATAATAATCCTCTGAGATAACAATCATTATCTCTATTGCAAAGATTGAAATCAGAGCTTACCAGAGTTAAGTAACTTGCCCAAGGTTAGGCAGTTAGTAAGCACAGAGGCTAGAATCAAATCTCAGTTGTTCTGGCCACAAAGCTCAATCTTTACCACTGCTCTTAGGCATCTCCTGGTACCCAAATCCTACAAGAACTCACTGCAAATTAATTTAGCCTTGAAAGATCCAGACTTCTGGACTGACCCTGAGATCCTCTGACTTTAGAAAGTATCCAAAATACATGTTGCTGTGGCTTCTAACTGAGGGGCTGAGACAGATGTCCAGCAAAATTTCAAAACTTTGTAGTGGGAAGTGATTACAGCCACACATCACTTATCAAAGGAGGTGTGTTCTGAGAAATGCATCGTTAGGCAGTTTCATAGTTGTGCAAACACCATAGAATGTAAATAAATTAAGATGGCCCCAGTGTCACTAAAGCAATATGATCTTTTGGGACCACCAACCTCTATGTGGTCTGTCATTGGTCAAGGCATTGTTATGCCTCACATATTTTAATAGATATTACTCAATGCACAATTTATTAAATAAGATATATAAATTAAGAAATAATTTCCAAGTGATATTAATTGAAGATTATTATTATATCTACTAGGTACATGACATCATTATATAGGTATATGTGTGATGACCATATTTACCAAACAATAAATCACAATAGATAACTGAAGCGACGATAGCTTTATAGGGACATGATGCTATAAATTAAGAGAAATTAAAAACTGCCTCATGAGGCAAGACAGGAAGATGTAGTAAGACAGGGTCTTTACAGTCAGTGGGCTTAGAGTACAGTTGGAAAAGAATGAATCCATGATGAGAGTGGTCTTGCATGGGCAGATTACAGTCCACAGTCTGAATACATCTAGTAAGACAAGAGTGTCCAAGTTAAAGATGAGTTACCAAAGACCATTCAGAACATTTAAGTTACTTTTTAAAGGTTTTTTTTTAAATTTAGCTTTTAAGTTTTTACAGACTGCATTTTGATTCATCGTACACAAATGGGGTACATCATTTCGTTTCTATGGTTGTGCACGATGTAGATTCACACCATTGGTGTGATCACACATGTACACAGGGTCATGATGTCTGTCTCATTCCACCATCTTTCATACCCCCTCCCTCTCATTTCCTTCTACTTTTTCTAAAGTTCCCCCATTATTCACTCATTCCCCACCCCCTCACCCCCGTTATATATCATTCTCCACTTATCAGGGAAAACATTCGTCCTTTGGTTTTTTGGGCTTGGCTTATTTCACTTAGCATGATATTCTCCAATTCCATCCATTTATTTGCAAATGCCATAGTATTATTCTTCTTTATGGCTGAATAGTATTCCATTGTATATATATGCCAGAGTTCCTTTATCCATTCATCTGTTGAAGGGCATCTAGGTTGGTTCCACAATCTAGCTATTGTGAACTGAGCTGCTAATAGATGTTGGCGTGGATGTGGGGAAAAAGGCACACTTTTATGTGGCTGGTGGAGTTGCAAATTGGTGCAGCCATTCTGGAAAGCAGTATGGAGAATCCTAAGAAAACTTGGAATGGACACACCTTTTGACCCAATTATCCCACTCCTTGGTTTATACCCAAAGGACCTAAAATCAACAAACTACTGTAACACAGCCACATCAATACTTTTTAAAACTTTTTAATAAACCACTTTAGCACAGTGTAATAGATCTACAGTAAAATAAATGGCAAGTATGGATTGACAAATATTGACAGAAAAATGTGACCATAAAACTACTATCCATATCAAGAAGCAAGTCATGGGAGCTGGGGATGTAGCTCAGTTGGTAGAGTGCTTGCCTTGCAAGCACAAGGCCCTGCACTACCAGAAAAAAAAAAAAAAAAAGATAAGTCAGTTCTAATAACTCAGAAGCTCCCCTCAGGTCTTTCTAAGTCCAGAGTAATCAGTGCCCTGATGTCTATCACAATTGAGAGAGGGAGTTTTTTTATTTTAAAAATTTCATGTACATAAAAACCTAGAGTGTGTATTATTTTCTGCCTGGTCTTTTCTCCTCAATGTTAGACATGTAAACTAATCCACATACTTGCTTTGTTGCCCATAGCAACAGCTTCAACCACTTGTTGATTTTTGTTGCTATGTTGCATTCTTTACTATCAATACTCTGGGTGTTTATGCTATTAGGTTGCTGTGCATCAATAGTTTATTCTTTTTTGTTGCTAAGTATTAGTCCATTATCTGGATGTACCACAATTTGCTTACCCTTTTGGATATTTGGGCTATTATAAATTCGGTTGCTATAAATCTTTGTGTCCAAATATTTGTATCATCGCATGTTTTTCGTTTCTCTTAGCTAACTACCTGTGAATGGAGCTGGGCACACCTGTAATTCTGTGACTCAAGAGACTGAGGAAAGAGTATTATAAGTTTAAAGCCAGCCTCAGTCACTTAGTGAGGCCCTAAGCAACTTAACAAGATTCTGTCTCAAAATAAAAAATTAGAAGGGCTAGGTGGTTAAGCCCCTGGGTTCAATCCTCAGTACCAAAAATAAAATAAAATAAAATAAAACAAAACAAAACAAAATAAAATAAAATAAAATACCTGTGGGTGGAATAAGTGGGATGTAGAATAGGTGTATGTTTAACTTTTTAAGAGTCTGCTAAACTATTTTCCAGGTTGTTTGAACCATACTACATTCCTACTAAAAGCACAGGACAGTGGCTACTTGCCCTTTTCTATGCTTGGTGTGAACTATTTTTGATTTTTTTTTCAAATTTGAGCCATTCTAGGAGCATGTACTGGTATCTTCTTATGATTTTAATTTTCATTTCTGTGGTGATACAGATTTTTGAGCAACTTTTTATTTCCTTATTTTCCACTTGCATACTTCAGTAAAATGCTCACTTTTTCATTGAATTATTTGTCTTGTTATTGGGTTGTAAGACTTCTTTATATAGACTGATGTAAGTCCTACTTGGTTGAATGTATGATTGTCAAACATTTTTTTTTGAAAATTATTTCAGTGTCATATAAAAATATAATTTATTTTTATGTAATATATTTATCCATCAGTCTGAATAAGTGCTAAATTCATTTGTTAAAGCAAATAGTGTTTCCATAAATTCCTTTTGCCTTTCAAATTTACTTCATATCATCTATGAAGGGTAACAATCTTATATCTTTCTTCTAGTCTTTGTATCATTCATTTATTTTCCTTTCTGCATGGACTAAGTCCCTAGAATGACATTATATAGAAGCAGTAATGATTGACATCACTTACTCCTATTCTCATATTTCTAATATTTTACCATAAGTACAATGTTTACTATATATTTGTTGTAAGCAGCTATGGTGTGGACATGTGGTGACACCCAAAAAGCTCATGTGTGAGATGAAGCAGGAGATTTCAGAAGTAAATGAATTAGATTATGAGCAGTGTAACCTGATCAGTGGATGGTCCACTGATGTGGATTAACTAGGTGATAACTGTAGGCAGGCAGGTAGGTGTGACAGGAGAAGGAGGGTCACTGGGATGTGTGCCTTTGGGATTTCTATTTTGTCCTTCATGAGTAGCGCTCTCTCTCTCTCTCTCTCTCTCTCTCTCTCTCTCTCTCTCTCTCTCTGTCTCTCTCTCGGCTTCCTGTTGCCATGTCCTGAACTGGTTTCCTCTGCCCTGCCCTTCCACCATGACGTTCTGCCTCACCTTGGGCCCAGAGCTATGGAGTTGGTCATCTCTGGACTGAGACCACCCCAATAGTGAGCCTAAACTTTTCCTCCTTTATGTTGTTCTTGTCAGGTCTTTTGGTCTCAGTAATGAAAAATCTGACTAAAACAGTCTATTCTGTATCATTTTTAAGAACAAACTCTCCTTCAGTTCCTAGTCTAATAAGGAATTTTGGTAGCTGCATCTTCAACTTTGTTATACACTTTTTCTGTTTCTATTAAGATGATCATATGACTACTATGGGCCACAATAGGATTTGGGGATGAAGTACTGTTCCAGATTTTACTTGTTAAGTTTGTTTTTTTGTATTTGTCAAAACTCACAGCACTATACACTATGAAGGTAAATTTTTCTGTGTATAATACATTTTTATTAGGAAAAAAAAAAAAAGAAAAGTGAGTTCAGGAAGTGCCCCAAGGTCAACCATGACTATTTTTCCACTTTGAAAAGGGAAACTGATTATAAACTAAAAATTTTCCAAATGGCACAAGCCTGTGGTGCTGATGATGGCACATTTTCAGTAACAGGGCACGTTTGGCTGGCTCTCCCTCACACTGCTGACCTTACAACTCAGCTCCCAGCAGAGGCTCAGGGCCTCTTGAAAGTCCTGCTTCTCTGAGATACTTGTGCAACCTCGCACTTCCAGCAATGGAGACTTTGTCCTGAAGTGGTCCAATTTTCCAAGTAAAATAAAGGATTCCAAATTGGAGTCTCAGATAGATTACACTGAATTTATCCATTATCTGGCAGTCCTACCTCATGATACATTAGCTACAGAGGCCAGTGCTGGGGCTGCACATGGGCATCCTTCTGTGTTGACCTTGGACATGGAGGCATTGAACCTGTACCTGAGTCAATTATATGGTTTTCAGGGAGGTGGTAGTTTCTGTACTGCCTCCGCATTCTGTCTCCCTGCATAAGGTGTGGCTGGTCCTTATAAATGTCCTTTCTAAGGATGAAGGCTTGCTACCAGATCAAAGAGACCCTCTGGTGAGTTTCTGCTTTCTGGGTGGAGCAGTCCAACCAGACAAACCTACGCATAGGTAAGACTTCCACTGGAAATTCTACATAGACATACTCACATACCTGGCTTAAAGACTGCCTGTTTACCCCTGAGCTGTAGTATTTATTTATATGATTGGCCCCTCTGTGAAGTTTGCAGAATAGATCACTACAGATGCAAATGCCAAGAGGGTTAAGTCAAAAAAGGGCATCCCAGCCAAAGCCATTCAGCGTTGACTCCATCTTTTTGTAGGATAATTTCCGGTGGCTCAAGTCATCCAACCATGATCAAAGCTAACATGAAAAGGGACTTTCAGTGAGAGCTTATCAAACTGAGAGCAAATGCAAGCTGAGCTTTAAAGATAGGACCAACTTCAGGCCTCCCCAGTGGTGAGAGACCAGGGTCTGCTTGTGTTTTTATCATCTTTACTTCTTCACTTTGCTGTTTTCTACTGGTTCAACTTGACACATGGAACATTCCCCACTCCCAGGACTCTGAATTCAACAAACATCTGAAAGAGGTTCTGTTTACCTAAAGATCATGTACCTTCCACGAGTAGAACTACCTTTCTTTATGTGGACCACTGATTACACTTGGCATTGTCTCAGATAACTGGGGCCAAATGTATTTTCCCTGCCCAGATTTCAGATATTTTCTGTGACCAACTGATTTCTTGGATTTCTATCACCAGAGTCCCAGTGCTACAACTGCCTCCAAGTTGAGCCCATACATGACATTTCCTAATCTATCACCACCAACAAAGTGTACTGTGTAGTGAGCAGTTTAGTTGTGTATCCTTCTGGCTCAGATTCAAGGACCTACAACTCTGCACAGCACTTGGAATCTGCAGAATGCTTTCCCACATGCCAACTCATTTGATCCCCAGCACCTGCAAGGTGGGAAGTGTTAGCTGCATTTTCAAGTTAGAGTTTGGAGATTTAGAGAGGTTAGGGAGTTGCTCAAGTTCATTAACTATCAGAGTTAGGACTCAAATATTGGAGTTTGGGCTTCAAATCCATCCTTTTTACACACAAGAGACTTAAAGGTGGGGATCAGCACTTCCATGTTGCTTGGCACCCATAGTATTTCAGTGCATTTCAGTCAACAGTTTAAGATGTAGAGAAGTCATGGAGAATTCTGCATTTTCACTTCCTTTTTAAAAAAATCTGGTGGTATCAGGCTTGTTTTCCTGCTAGTTAACAATTAAGTGGAGCTCAAGGGAGGCCAACCCTCATCAAGGAGTGCCCACCACTCATCCTAGTATCCTTGACACTGAGATTGAGGGTCAGTTGCCATTTATTATGATGTTCAGGAGGCTTAGGGGAAAGAAATATTTCTTGGTACTCATAACTCTATTGAAATCAGGAAAATGATAATATAGCTTGAAAGAAACTTATGCTTTCAGGAAAACAAAGTTATTTTTATGTAAATGAAGCCTACACAATGATTTTTTTTACACATATACCTGGTATGGTTTAGATCTGGAATGGCCTCACAGGTTTTGGGTGGGGATGTGACTCAGTTGGTAGAGTGCTTGCCTCGCACGCACAAGGCCCTGGATTCAATCAACACCACCAGAAAAAAAAAAAAAAAAAAAAAAAAGAAGAAAAATTTTAAAAAAGGCTCATGTATTGAAGCCTTGGTCTCCAGTACAACAATATTCAGGAGTGTGGATTTCAGGACATGATTGGATCATGAGAACCCTGATCTCATCAGTGGACTAATCCATTGATAGATTTATAACTAAACAGACTGCTGGAAGGTGATAGGAACTATAGAGAGTGGGACCTAGTTAGAGAGAGTGGGTCCTTGGTGGTGTGCCCTTGGGGACTACATCTCATCTTAATCCCGCCCCCTCAGCTTGCTGGCTGCTATAAGGTGAGCAGCTCTTCCCTGTCATGCCCTTCCACCACAGGCCCAGAAACCATAGAGTCAAGTGACCATGGACTGAAACCTCTGAAACCGTGAGCCAAAGTAAATCTTTCCTCCTTTAAGTTGATTTTCTCAGGTATCTTGTCAGAGCAACAACACAAAGCTAACTAACAACACTCTGGCTCACAATCATCAATGATTTTGCTTTTCAGAATAAAGTCCAAGCTCTTCGATTGGCATTAGCAATTTCAGGCCAACACTTCCCCTCCTTCGATTCCTATTAGCCACACACTGTCAAAATCGAGCTGCAGTTCATTAGAAACCCATTCAGTTCAATGTGCATTTACTGCATTCTTGCCAAAAAGGAAGCAATATGCTTGACCCAATAGGAGGAATGAGGGGGAGAACAAGATGCTCCTCAGAGTCCTCCAACTCCACAAGTTAAGATGGGTCTCAGACTCAAAGAACTCCAGGGAAGGAGACAGTGAAGAGCATTAAAGACAATGAAGAGCATTAAAGAGTGATGCCTTTAGGGTTCTAAAGCAGAAGATGCAGCATAAGATTCTCTGCCTTCTATCTTCTACTGCTCCCTCTGTGAGTCTTCTGGCCTTTGCCCAACATTTCATGGTCATCCCATGCCTTTGCTAACTCCTACCACACATTTGCCCTGCTGTTCCTTCTTCAAGCAGCCTTTTGTCTCTCTATTACTGCTCTTCTCTGCTCCCTCATGCCTTCAGCCTAAGGTGTCCCCTCCCAGTTCCTCCCAGGACTACAGGAGCACAAGCTGACCTGACTCTCAGCAGCAGGTGCCAGGACTCCCTTCTTCAACCCAATTGGAAGCTTCTGGAGTGGTGAGCACCTCATACCTGCTTTGGCCTCTCTAATATTGAAAACAGACTATGAAGTCAATAAAAATGCGTTGGCTTATAAATTACACTCACAACAAATCCGCAGGGACACAAACAGTTTTAATGTTGATTGAGATGGCATTTTTTCCCCAGGATTTTCTCCTGGGCCAAACAGATATAACAACTCGCTGAGCTACTCTAAAAATAAACCTTCCAACCTTGGAACCCACATATGTTGTGCATCCTCTGTGGGCCTCCTTTCCTCTGCCTGGATCACCAAAATGCTATAGGTGCAGAATTACAGCTATTTCTGTGACTGATTCTGTCTAAGTGCCACATTTTATTCTGCAGTAGGCAAAACCAGTGGGCAGATTCCCTCTTTTATTTTTTCCCCTTCCTTGACCAAAGCTGCACTTGACTCTAAAATCCTAAGCCAATTTGAAATGGGAATGTATGGCAGTAGGTGTGTGCACAGAATGACAGAACCCAGTGACAGAGAGCGCTAGGTCAAGACAATCTATGTTCCTGCAAATGACCTTCCTGAAGAGCTTCTCACCACAGGATTTCTCTCATGACAGTCAATCACAGGCCAACCAGCAAAGGATGCTGCATAGGATTGATTTCAAGGGAAACACAGCTTCCTAAAGGGAAGACTGTCAAGGAGTAAAGAACTACAGTGCCCTGAAACTCAGGGGCAGAGGATGAGATGATCCAGGCAGGTAGAAGTCACAGGTGCAACAAGCTGTGATTGGTAGGCTAGGGGATAGGTTCAGGGACCCCAAAGGAGCCAGTAGACCATGTCTTCAAAGCCCAGGAGGATGCATACTTGTCCAGTTTTGAAGTTAATTTAACCATGAATCTGAGATTGAGGGCAGTCCATTTCTCCATTTATATACATTATATGTATATATTTCATATATGTTTGTGTGTGTGTGTACATATATATATATATATATGTCATTTACAGAATGATTAATTAATGGTGGACACAGTATATTTGAGATCTGTGGTAGAAGAGACTTGATTAAGTTGGATGTAGCTGCTATAGTCTGATTGTCTCTGTCCCCTCCAATTTCATATCTGGAAATCCTGCCCCCAAGGTTAAGAGATAAGAATTTTGGAAGGTGGTTTGATAATGAACATAAATATCTCATGAATGAGATTAATGCCCTTAAAAGAGACCTCAGGGAACTGTGTGCCCCTTGCACCATGTGAAGACATAGCTAGAAGGAGTCATCCATGAACTAGAAAATGAGCCCTCGCCAGATACCACCTCTGCTGGCATCTTGATCTTGAACTTCCCAGACTCTAGAACCATGAGAAATAAACCTCTTGTGATTATCAGCCACCCTGTCTCTGGTATTTTATCACAGCAGCCTGAGTGAAATAAGACAATGCCAGAGATGGTCAGATGCACGATGAGTTTTGTGGTCTCCCTTGCATTATGTGGACCCTTGCAGTAGGTGGGTTCTCATGCTTATCTCTGGCTAAAGAAATAAGAGTCTTCGGGAATCCCAGGTAGAGGCAAGAAAAAAACCCAGTGTAGTTATCTAGTCTTTCTCTTCCTCTGCCCGTGCAACAAAGAAGGCTCCTGAGTGGTGCAGGTACAACATGGCTGAGCTCCTGCCAGCCTGGGTCTGAGTGACTGTGTGGAGTGCGGCCCTCCCAGCTAACTCAAAGGTGGTAAAAAGACCTAGGTTGTGCTTAGTCACTGAAAATCTAGGAATGCAGCAAAATCTGGCCTCTCTGGAGAGCTACAGTGAGCAATCAGTAGGAACCTTGAGGACATGTTTCCAATGGACACAACTCTAGGAATGGCCCATGGGAGAGGAACTGATGGAAAATAACCACCTTCACTTTCAGTAGGGAGAGCCTTGCACTAATCATCCCTTATTCATTCACTCGCCTTGATTCAGTTAAACCCGTGGTTACTGAGAAGAGCTGACTACCTGCACTAGACTTGGTGATACACAGTGAACACAGAGGGCTGTGTGCCGGGCCTCATCAGTGTACCATCTGGCTGAGAAGGGAAGGCAGGCGTGGAGGGAAGGAAATAGCAGGCAGGGAACTAAGTGCTGTGAAGACCTCTGAGATGGTGCTGGAGAGCATGGCAGAGACCCGGCTGCTTCAGTTCATTGGGCAAAGCTTCTTGCTGATGTGACCAAGGGGCCACATCAATGATTTAATCAATAAGGTGAGGAAGGAAAAAATACTCCAGACAGAAGGAATGACACACAAGTGCTCAGAGACCTGAAAGAGCCAGATCACGTGATTTCTAGGGAGAGGAGGGCAGAGCCCCAGTCACTCATGAGCGAAGGAGTTCAGACAGTGTGCTTCATGCCATGGGGAGATGTGGAAGGATTTAAGGAAGTTATTCTGAGGCATCTGTGAGAATCTTGTTGCCAGACCAGGTTTTCGAGGACAAAATCTAAACAACCATGGTAACAGAGGACACAGAGAAGCAAGAATATTCCTTTCTATTCTCTGGTACTTGTTTTAGTCAGCTTTTTCATCTCTGTAACTGAAAGGCCTGACAAGAACAATGTGGATGAGGAAAAGTATATTTTGGCTCAAGTTTCAGAGGCTCATTCTATACATAACCGATTCCATAACTATGAGCCAGAGGTGAGACAGAACATCATGGCAGAAGGGCATGGAGGAGGAAATCTGCTCAGAGCATGACAACCAGGAAGCAGAATGAGAGAAAGAGAGCGCGTGCACGCATGTGAGAGAGAGAGAGAGAGAGAGAGAGAGAGAGAGAGAGAGAGAGAGAGTGCTCTGAACTCTAGGGACAAAATTTAAACCCAAAAGACATGCCTCCAGTGACCTACTTCCTCTTGTCACACACTGCCTTCCTGCCATTACTACCCTATTATTCCACATAAGTGAATCAATCCATTGGTCAGGTTACAGCTATCATAATCTAATCATTTTACCTCTGAAAACTCTTGTATTATCACACACATGAGCTTTTTGGGGACACCTCATATCTAATTCATAACAATATTTATTAAGGGAACCTTGGGCCACTAGTTTACAATACAGAAAATTCTCCCCTGAAGAACCACAGGCCAGCCTCTTCTCAGCATGCTTTTTAAAGCAGCATGGTCCCAGGAATCCTCAATGTCATATCTTGAAAATTATGTGTGTTCCTCGTGCCCCATCAACCAGGCTGCAGTGGTGGCTGGGATATAAGGAAGACGAAGGAGGCTTCCAGAAATAATCAGATGTGCTCTGTCCTGATGCTGGGTCCTGCTCATTAGTTTATTGTGGAGATCCACAAATCTAGTGTAAAACTGTAATTAAAAATAATCTCTTTTCTTTGGAGAAGCCAGGAGGGAAGGGGTTCAGGATGGAGCAGCAAATAACTAAGCCAATTACCAGTCAGAACATAATAAGCAATTCAACTTTCTCTTCCCGTGTGTAGATTTCTTTTTGTTGGAAACCTACAGGTTTTTGTGTGGAATGTTTTTTCCTTCAGAAAGGTCTATGGTTTCATGGCTTCTTGACTTCATTCCCACCCTCACTCTCATTTGCTCCTCATATCCTATCTGTGAGGTTGGTGGCAAATCTCCCATCTAACAGATAAGGAAGCTATGATCCAGAAGTGTGTGAGACATACCCAAGGCTGGGGACATGATACCACTGTACCCTGAGCATCCAGAGTCCCATTGCGCTTTACTAGGCCAGTACCCAAAGCTCTCCTGAGGCAGCATGGAGGGGCAAGGTGAACATAGGGGGCCACCTATTCCAAGATGGTATACACAGGGTCAGAATCATGAACAACAGTTACATAGAAAAATATGGCCTTCAGGGTTGGATTGGGGAGACTTCATTTGAATCCTGCTTCTATCATTTGCCAGCTGTGTGACTTAGGACAATCAACCAAGATTTCTGAGACTCTGCTTACTCATCAGCAAAATGGTCTGTCATAGTCCTTATTCATGCAATAAATATTGATTAGGGAGAGACTGTCCTAAATGCTGGGGATGGGGTAGAAAATAAAACAGATTTTTCTCCCTTCCTGGGACTTACATTATAGCACAGTGGGCAGTATCTGTCTCACAGGATTGCTTTAGGGATTAAATCAAATAAATTGGCACAAAGTAGATGCTAAGGAAGTGTTCATCCCCTTGACTTGCAAAGTTTCCACCCATAGGGCTGTCCTATAGCAGGCTATAAGTTAGGGAAAGTTTTACTTTGCACCTCAATGGTCCCCAGCCTGATGGTCTATTCTCCTTCCAAGCCTATACCCAGTTCTTTCAAAGACTGAAACCTTTCTAAGAAGGACCTAGACATGGGGATAAGATTGGCCCACCTCCAGGGACCATCCATACTATTAGGGACTCTGCTATTGAAAGCCCAGAAGACTTGAAGAAGTTTATCTGGAGCCACTGATTTTCAGTCACTATAATAGGCCCTGGGGATCAAATTTGCATCCCCTGCCTCCACACAATGAAGGTGGACTTCTTGTTCTCTATCATAATCCACTGGAATCACAGGTGCTAGAGTTGGATGCTAGGAAAACTAGTGACTTCCAAGCCGAGATTCTGGAAGTCCAAGTGGATTCCTGTGGCTCTTTCAAGGGAGGGGAGAGAAAGGACCTGAGAGATCTGAGTTGTCTCCACCACTGCTCCAATCTGCTTCAACCACAACAGCACCAGTTTTGGAGACTAGAGTTCCAGAATTACTGTTTTGGGTTCAGCAACTTTAATTTCTCAACCAGACCTTTCCAGTCTAGATCTTGACATTACATCTAAAACCTAATATCCAGAGGAGGTACAGTCACAGAGACACATGGCAGAATGAACCATAAATTTGTGACCTACAGTCCTCCTGTGCAGGGTTTCCCTGACACCTGCGTTCAGTACAGATGCCCAGACTCTTCCCAAGAGGTCAGGGAAATACTGCCATGGAGGAAGGACTCTGCTGTCAGGGAACAAAATCTTTAGTCCCCAGGGTATTACAGATGGAGACACAGAAATCCCAGGGAGAGGGCACAAAGTGCAGGGACCTTGACTTTTCTCTGAGACCAGAAGCAAATAAGAAGGACAAGGTCTATGTTTCTGACTGAGGAGAGAAGCTGGGGAAAAGGGCAAAGGAAGAAGTCGCCAGTTTCTCCAAAGACAGAGGTCACTTGCTGAGCATCTAGGTACTGATAAAGGCTTCCCTTATCCTTCCTGAAGGAAACACCTCCTCTACTTTGCTTCTCATGGAATATTTAATTCAATAAAGATTCACTTAGTTTCTAGATGGCTCAGAAGACTCCACAGCAGCACACTGACCAATCTTCGCCTTGGAGAGCTGAACTCTCCATCAGAGGAAAACAAGAATTTGGTAGACAGCTAAATATCAACCATTTTCTCTGTGGCATTTTCTCTGGAATTTCAGGAAATGAATTGACCTTCTGTGAAGCTTAGAAACAGTCTTTGCAAAGAGAAAAGAGCCAGAGCTGACCATAATTGGGCACCTATATGCCTGATCCTTACCATGCACCATCATGCTGAATGGTCACAAAAATCCTGCATGAAAGATATTATTATTGCTATTATTCTGTCCATTTGACAGAAGAGCAAAAAATGAAGCTTGGAGAGATTGAATAGCAGCCCAAGGTTACCGATTATGAATAAAGGAAAAAAAATCACACCTAGATATCCTGCCTCAGAGAGACTAGAAAATATTTTCAATGAGCAAACCATTGTATATTCTGAAAGATATAAAAATAAAAGCATCTTTGCTGTAACCCAGCAATAAATACATGTAACAGAATTCACCAACAAACCAAAACGGCCTGCCCCCTACTATGTGCCTGGCACTTCACAATGCTCTTTCTATGTGTTCACTCATTGGACCAGGACCTCCCAGCCACAAGACACAGTAGGCATTCTGGTTTATGCCCAGGAATTGAAGTCTCAGTAAGGAATTTGCCCAAGATCCCACAGATAGAAGAGATAGTGCAGAGACGCACCTGGGTCTGGTGGCACCAAAGACCTGTGCTCCACGCTGGTCAACTTCTGTAGAGAAGCTGGAAGGGATGCCATTTATTGTCCTCAAAGCCAGGAGGCAGTCAAGGCTCCTGGGAGGAGATGAGGCTGAGCCAAGCCCTGATGCTTGACCTACGCTGGGCTGAGGGGAACAGGAGGGGAGGGTGAGCTGCTTTCTCCTACCAGGTCCCTCCCTCAACCAGGTTGGCCATGAACCACAAATGACTCTGGCTAAAGCAGATCGCTTTTTGAAGACACTACTAGCAAACAGCTTAATTGCACCAGGCAATCCTTGCTGTCCCTTCAGTAGATAAATAGCTGTCACAGAAGGCATTAATTGGAACGGCTTAAATAGCTGCTGTTTATTTACTGTCACAGTACAGGCAACTGTTTGAGCATCCAATGGAAGGGCCTGGCTGAATCTGCACCCCCACCTCCTTTTTCTCACCTCCCCATCCAGCCCCACAAGCCCCTCTAATCTGCCCACCTCCTCCCCCTCCCCTCCTTTTGGGAGCGGTGCCGGATCAGCGTTTTTATTTTATGTTGCCTGATTTATCTGTTCTGCGAAGCTTTCATTTCAACTTGGAGAATGTTCAAAGTAAAGCTCACCCTGTTACAGACTTAATTGGACCATATTTCAGTCCCAGTGCATCTGTTCAGTGTGGCTTCCTTATCCTGGGTCCATAAACTTTTATTAAGTTATATATCAGCGAATATACATATATATTCCACTAACATGTTTGGGATCCTTTTCTCCTTTTTCTTGCTTCCCCCCTCCCTCCTTTTCTTTATGTTGTTTTTATTTTCATCATAGGGGAGCAATGCCTATGGGCCCAGAGGGAGATGGAATAGAACATACTCACTTCCCTATCTTTGTTTAAACCAGAAAGGACAGGGTCACATTAACCTCAATTTAGTGCAGCGAATAGATGTCAGAGTTGGGATTCTGCTAATTTCCATTCGGCTTATTGGGTGTGTTTGATATGCTAATTCTCAACAGCCGTCTCCCCAGCCCTTCCAGGAAATCTGCCTTTCAATAGCGCAGCTCCAGGGGGAGGGGGAGAGAGATAAGGGAAGCAGGATAATTTTGAAAAAGAAAAACAGACTTAAAGCCCAACGGCAGAACTGTTTCCTCAATCCTGTTTAGTAATTTGAAATATCATTTTTAAAAGATGCAAAAGTACCATACCACCCAGAGAGAAAACATGCCTCTTCCCTGGGGCCCTGGCTCCTTGCATTCGATAGTCAGGATGGAGGGCTCTGATTGGTTGACCCGGGACTGATGTCACAATTGTTCCAATTTGTTGAAACAAAAGTTCCCTCCCTTGAAAGTTGTTCTAGCTCAACTCCTGTCCCCTGGATTGAGCCCTTGCTGAACCAAGTCACAGAGGGCCAGGGAAGAAGCTTTTCCCAAGAGGAATTCTGGGAAACCATTGAATATTGGCAAGCGAGCAGATCTGCTTGGTTCTAGTGGTGATGCTGCTGCCCACTGGATCCCTGAGACAGGAGAGCTCAGGTTTCCAGTATGTGCAGCGAAACTCACTTAGATTAATTCTAGGTTGGTGTCCACTGAATTTTAAAAGCTCATCAAAATTCCCAAGGCCAAGTGCAACCCTTTCTAGCAGCGCTCTGGCCTGCATATATCCATATATCAGTCAGCTAATTGGATCCGCTGCTCAACTTCAGGCCCAGCGAGAGCGTTTTCCTAATAGAGGTTGGGGTCATCCTGTGCCCCCTCTACCACAGGGCTGTTGATCCTTTCTGGACTCATTCTTCACTCTTTAACTTGGGAAAAGAAACACCTTTGCCTTTGTCCTCTCTCTCCCTGAGAACCTTGGGGATCTTTACACAGCATTCCCACTCAAAATGGCTCTCCACTTCATCCTCCACTATTCTTGGCAACCTTTAAAGTTTGCAGAGGAAAGAGAACTGACTGCATAACCAGGCAGAGGTGGGATTGACTTCCAGTCCACCATTAGTTCTGAGGCTTTAGACAAGTTATTTAACCTCTCTGAGCCTGTGTGAAATTCATTTAACTCCATCACCCTATGAGGTGTCTTGAGGTTTAGAGATAGTATATGTGAAAACATTTGGTTCAGAGCCTGAGCCACGGATGCATTAATAACAACAATAACTAAGTAACATTACCATACCATTATTATTGTTATCATACTATTTTACATTATTGCCTTGCCATATTTTGATTATTTATTGCCATTATTACTTGACTCATAAAGAAACTGATTCAAGAAGTTCATTCACCCAACGGAAATTTTTAAGTTTTATTTAATATAAAAACAGTAGATATGCCCAATTCCTGTGCCAAGTATTAGAGGTAGAGGATGGAGACGGAGTTTGGCGTGCTGAGGATTTCTGGGCTTAGTGGGGGTAGCGTGTGTGAGAAGTGAGGGCGGGAAGGTGCAGACGAGGGGATGCCTGAGAACAACCACACAGCCAAGTTCTCTAAGCCAGGTGCTCACAGGATGTCTCAGAGCGTGAGGAGGAGAGGCTCTCGCGAGATGGGGATGGCAGCCAAACAGCTGCGCTACTACAGATGGGTTTTGATGAAGGAGCATGTGTTTATCAGGCAGAAAAGAAAGGAATGACATTAAAAGCAAGACAGAATGATATATACAAAAGTCAAGGCATGAAAGGTGTCCTAGGGACTAGCTAACAGTTCAGTGTGGCAGGATCAGTGCGTGTGAATGCCCTGGTGGCCATAAGGTAAAGTTGAAGGTAGTTATCTCTGTGTCCTTAGTATATTGCCCTAAAATTTAGCTTTAAACACACACTTTATCATCCTGTGATCAGGAATTCAGAACCACTGTGACTGGTGCCTCTAGGGCTAAGCTTTCTGGCACTTCCTGGTCTTGTCTCTTACAAGTCTGCAGTCAAGGTGTGAATCAGGAATATGGTCATCTTGAGGATGGACTCAGGGATGACCTGTTTCCAAGGTGACCTACGTAGCTATCTGCAGGATTCAATTCTTCACTAGCTATTGTTTCGAGACCTCCCTCAGCTCCTGGCCTTGTGGGCCACTCCATGGGTGGCTCACAACATGGCGGCCACGCTTTATCACAGCAAGTAAACAAGAGGGGAGGGGATCAGAGTGCCAGCAAAATGGAAAGCAAGGTCTTTTTCCAATCTCACATGCAACCTCCATCAGTTTTTCCATGTTCTATCTGCTAGAAAAACATTCATAGGTCTAACAGCAGGGGGCAGATTGCAGCAGGAGGTAAATACCAGAAGGCAAGGACCATTGAGGCCACCTTAGAAGTCTGCCCACATCATGTAGGACGAGGAGAAGATTGTGACAGCATTATTTTGCTTGACCAAGAAACTTGTACTTTACTTTATGAGCAATGAGAAGCTACCAAAAATGTTTCAGGGATGGGGAGTGGACATGATCAACAGAGTTAGATTCATGTTCTAGATTGGCATACTCCAACAGAAGCTAGAGGAAGGCTCCAGTGCGAGAGACTGGAGCAGATGAGGCCAATTGAAAATCCTAGCTTAGGCAGTGGATGATGAGGGCTTCATCCAAGGCAGTGAGAACTGAGCTGGAGAGGACGGTTCTGGTTCCGGAGCAACTGCCAGTAGAAACAAAAATATCTGACGTGGTGACTCTGTTCATAGAGGTGAGAAATGGAACAAGTCAACCTCACTCCATGGTGAGTTAACTGGGTATCTACTCAGGTCAAGGGAGAATATGACCTGGAAACACTTGAGAAAGAGAAGTTCTCTGTTCTTAACTAATCTAAACTTGTTGGGAACTGGCAAGGCAGGAGTGTGCTGGTACCTTGGGGTGAGTGTTAAAGGGTTTGGACATCAGACACAGACAGCTTGGACCAAGTCCTGGTTCTATCACTCAATGTGAACTGGGGTAAATGACTGTCCTGTCTCAGTTTCTTGAGTATAAATGGAAATTGAGCTGAAACATATTTTATAAGATTATTATGAGGATTAAGAAAGAGAGCCTATACAATATACTCAGCAGTCTCTGAGACCTGGTAAGCAATAGCTAGTCTGAGTATTTTCCTACACTGTGCACTGTGTGGGTGTCTGCTATGCTTGGTTTTATTTCTATTCTGCGCCCTTTAACTCTTACCATGTGCCAGTATGTGAACTGGGAACTTTAAGTATAGGTAAGTTATTCTCACAGCCTGGCTCTCTTGGTCAGCTGATGTATACTAATAGCAATCACTTTGAAGTTAGATTCCTGTGTGAGATATTTTATTTCAGGGTTTTCTGCTGCTTAAGAATTCAGGTCTATGGAATATACTTCCTACCTACTCTTGTCCTCATGGAGACAAATTTCAAAATGTCCCCTTACACCACTTCCTTGTGCTCACAGAGCTGAGAAAATCTCATAAATGCCTCCTTTAAAGTACAATCTCTTTGCTGCTTCATGTAGTCAACACGTGTGTGCTGAAGATGGACTGTATGCATGAAGCCCCTTGCTTGGCTTGGGGAAGATGGCTCCTGAGTCACGGGAATGATTTTCCAGTGGGAAAGTAGGACAGGAGCAAACAGACAATTAGTGCCAAGAAGGAAATAAACAGCCTGCTGGACACGGAATAACTGTTGATGGTCAAAGGTGGCCTCTTTCAAGAGGTAACGTGGGGGCCAAAGGATGAGAAAACCAGCCACCTGAAGAGCAGGGCAAGGCCCCTCCAGGCAGAGGGAGCTCAAGGGCAATGACGCAGGTCGGAAATGGGTTGGCGTGTTTTGGGAATCGGTAGAAATCCGTAAAGCAGCGCTGTTCAGTGGAAACGAATGTATGCCTCCCCTGTGACCTCTGAGGCTTCCTGTAGTGTTATCAACAATAAAACAGACAATATTAATGCAAAAATAAATTTTATTTAACTTGGTATGTCAAAAATATTGTTATTCAACATGCAAACATTTTTGCCATTAGTGATTGTTTCATATTCTTTTATTCACACTAAATCTGAATTTTGGTGTGTATTTTACACTTAGAGCAAATTTCATCTGGATCTGGCTAAATATCAAGGGCTTAATGGTGACTACCATGCCAGAGAGCTCAGCCCTAAAGTAAGCAAAGGTGTTATGGTTTGCATATGAGGTGCCCAGAAAAGCTCCCGAGTTAAAGCAAAAATGTTCAGAGGTAAGATTATCTGATGACAAGAGCTGTAACCTAATCAGTGGATTAATCCATTTAATAGATTAGTAATTTGAAAGGACCACTGTACTGGGTGGTAACTAAGCAAGTAGGGTATGACTAGAGGAAGCAGGTCACGGGGGCATATCTTTGGGATTTTATTCTGTCCCTGGCAACTTGTTCTCTCTCTTTTCTTCCTGACTGCCATAAGCTAAGCAGCTGTCCTCTGCCATGATGTCCCTCCTCACCTTGGACCCAGAGTGATGGAGAAGGTCAACCTACTGAACTGTGATCCTCTGAAACTGTGGTCTCAAAATAAAGTTTTCCTCCTCTACGTTGCTCTGGTCGTGTATTTTGGTCACAGCCACGGAAATCTGACTAACACAGAGGAGGTGTGACATGAGATGAGATGGATGGGTTAGGTAGGGCTGGCCGCGTAAAGCCATGTGGAATGCGGCAAGGAGGTTGGGTGTCGTTCTACATGCAGTGGGGACTCCTGAAGCTTCTGTGTGGAGATTGGTGTCTAAATGGACAAGATGAGAACCAGGGACTCAAGTAGGGGTTACTGCAACAGTGTAAGTGAGAGACAGCGAGTTGATAGGGCCTTGAACATTGTGGTGTCATAATGATAGTTGACATTTATTGTTGCTGTCCTAAACTTTTCCCATGGGTTAATATGCTTAAACTCAAATTGACCCTATGAAGAGATTCCATTTTATCCCATTTTCTAGATGAGAAACTGAGGCAAAGATAGGGGCAGAGAGGGATTTGAACTGAGGACATTCCAGGTCTCACATTCTATACTATTATTTTAGTCATTTTTTTTTTTTTTTTTTTTTGCCACTGTGACTAAATGATTTGACCATCACAATTCTAGATAAGGGAAGGTTTTTTTGAGGGTTCATGGTTTCAGAGGTCTTAGTCCATAGAGCGCCGGCTCCATTCCTCAGCTCCAGGTGAGGCAGAATATCATGGAGGAAGAGTGTGGCAGAGGGAAGCAGCTCACATCATCAAGAAGCAGAGAGAGAGAGACTCCACTCTCCAGATACAAAATATGTACCCCAAAGTCACACCCCAATTCTTACCTCCTCCAGTCACATCCTACCTGCCTCCAGTTATCACTCAGTTAATCCCATCAGGGATTCATTTGCTGATTAGATTAAGACTCTCAAAACCCAATCATTTCTCCTCTGAACCTTCTTACATTGTCTCACACGTGAGCTTTTGAGGGACACCTCACATCCAAATCATAATCACTATCTTTGGACAGAGGCAAGAGGACCATATAATATGGATATTGGAGGAAGAACTAGCTGTAACTGTTGAGGGAATAGCAGTGGAGATCAGAAAAATAAAATAATGAGAAGGATCAATGAGAACTTCAGGTTCCTGCTTGAGCAATCGGGTAGCTAGAGATGCTTGTTGGTGATACAGGAGAGGGAGAAATTCGGGCAGGACCAGTATGAGGGGTGGGAATGAAGAGGTGACCTTGTTGAAGCCTGTGGAGATGCCTAGAAGACAGACATATGGGGACACGAAACGGCAGCTGGATGTCAGGTGCATTGTGGTGGAAGGGCTGGTCTGAAGAGAGATACTTGGGAGTCAAGAGCATGCAGATGGCATTTAGGAAAAGGATAAACGCACTTCAGAAGACAGAAGAAACTAGGGCTCAGCCGGAAAGTCTGAAGATCTTCCAAAATAGAGACCAGGCAGCAGAGCCCGAGTGATGAGGGAGCCTAAGAAGCAGGGCCACTCCTTCATTGCTCCTTACCTGTGCTGCTCTTGCGGCCAGGTGCCCTTCCTGTCCTCTGCCTGCCCACTGCCTACTTGACTCGCTGCAGCCCAAGGGCGTCTCCTCGTGAGGGTTCCTCACACTCTCTGAGTCAAGTCGACCACTCTCTCCTATTTTGGCTTCCTAGGGTTTTGGAATAAATTATCACAAACTTGGCGGTTTAGATGACAGAAATATATTCTCTTATGGTTCTAGAGACTAGAAGTCTAAAACCAAGGTGTTGACTCCCTCCAAATGCACAAGAAGAGAGTCCTCCATGCCCTTCCAGCTCCTGGTGGTTCCAGGTGTCCTGTAGCTGCAACCCCCATGTCTGCCTCCAGCAGATGGCTTCTCCCATCTGCGTCTCTCTGTGTGTCTCTCACAAGGGCACTTGTAACTGAATGTAGGGCAAGTAACACTGACAATTTTAGGAGGGCAAGGATGTGAATGTATCTCTGTGGGCCTCCATTCAACTCCCTACACAGCCTCCGAAGCATTCATCTCTCTGTAGTTACCTCCAACAAGTAATGGAAACACATAATGGTTTCTATTCCAACTAGAACACGCACTCTCCATAGCAATAATATCTCCCCAAGAGGGAGCTATTTGTTGGAGAGGAGGAACGATTATTCTTTTCATGGATCACAGACACACATGCACACACACTTTATATATATAGTACATAAGCAAATATATAGTATACAGTATGCTGTGGCATTCAAATGTCCTGATCAGGGCGCAAATAGGGGGAAAATATCTAAGAAGCCTCTGGAATTGGGAGTAGGTACTGCACACACTGTCCTGAAAAAATATTCCTTACAGGTACAAACCATATCATTTTTATCCTTATCCATGCATCCCCACCCCTTACACACACACACACACACACACACACACACACGCAGGTACACACATGTGCACACACACATGCACAAATACACACACCCCACCCACCAGCACCAGTATAGAAGACCTGGAAGAATGAATGACCCATGAATTCGCCTTCCTCGCGCCCTTAAATGCTTCATTTAAAGGGCACCCGAGAGACCCCTGCCGTCACAGCTTAGAGCCAGGTCTAATCCCGGCCTCCCCCCTCCCGTTCATCAGCCCTGCCCCTCTCAGCCCCTCACCCACATGATGGAAGCTTTTTGAATTATGGACTTTAATAGGCTTCTATTTTACAGCCCTAAAGTCACAACGTCTAACGATTTGAAATATCACCACCGCAACCGTCGTTCCCTTCAAACTCTACATATTTAAACAGAATTTCAGTTACCAGAAAAACTCATCTTTAGAGAGGAAAGGGGAGGGATGGGGTGGGAAATCCGCTGATTTAATGTTTTATCAGGAGGAAGGGAGTGTGGCGAGAGGCTTGCTGAACATCAAACGGCTCTTCGCGGTGAATTCGGCAAGGCAGAGAGCAGCGCAAATTGGAAGATTTAAAAGCCTGAAGTTTAAACATCGCTTTTGTTTTCCCAGGCCCTAGATATTAATAAGACTATTGTGCAAATTATACGTCTTCCCTTTTTAGGAGATGGAGGAAATCAAACATTTGCATAAACCAACCGATTGCAATTCCCAAGGCTGACATTTCTGAGCACTCTCTCCCCAGCGCCGGCTCGCCCGGTCCAGTGACCGAGTGTCCCTCACTGTACCTGACCTCCTCGGTTGCCCTGGGCAGCAGTTGAGGCTCTGGCTGCCCTGTCCCCAGCACCCATTGCTCTTGTCCCCTCCTGCAGGGAGCTGTGGTGTCCTGGTCCCTGCCCTTACCACGGGTTTCCTGAAATACAGTTACTCATTAATTGGCCTCCTGGTTGAGCCTCTTCACCTCCCATTCTTCAGCCTCCCATTCTTCATCGGGATTCTTCCCCTCTGCTTGTTTACTAAACTGTCTTTTTCATCATGACACTTCTTTGTTCAGGAGTCTATAATGGCTCCCTACTGCCTGTCAAATGAAACTCTACTTCCTCAGTGTGCTTTCGGGGTCTACCTGTTGGCTGGGACATGGCCTGCACTCTGGGTTACTGGACCCTTACCCTGTTCTCTAGTCAACCCAGCAGCCTCCCTTTCCCTCCTCACTTACCACTCTCCTTACTTCCCCCTCCCTCCTCCTCCTCCTTCTCCTTCTCTGCTTCTCTTTTGGACGGGGAATGATCTGCAACTGAGTTACATCTCCAGACCTATCTTATTTTCTACTGTGAGAGAGGCTCTTGCTAAGTCACCCAGGCTGGCCTCAACCTTAGGATCCTCCTGCCTCGGCCTCCCGTGTAGCTGGGATTACATGTGTGTACCACATCAGCAGGCTCACCACTCTCGTTCTTATCTTGGGTTTCTGTTCCTGCTGGGTCCTCTGTTCCCAAGTGCCTTCTCCTTTCCTTCCATTCATCCTACTCTTTTCTCTCCTTCAAGGGTCGGCTCAGACCTCTGTGCACAAGCTCTGGACTCTCCAGCGCACCTCGAAGGTTAAAGTTGAACCCTGTTCTGCCCACATACTTCACACATGCCATACAGCAAGGAGTGTTCTAAGCAGTAAGGAAATGAGATGGTTTTCCACACTGTGGTGTTTATTGCAGTTCTGCATAAAATGGTAGAAATATTATTGGGGTCACTTTGCTCACATATTATTACTATTAGTAGAATTGCATTATCCCGTTTATTAAGTGTGTACCCTAGTTCAGCTTCCACAGGCATTTATAACTTTTGACCCTTCCAAGCAGCCCTTCGCGATAGTGACATTGAATCTGGAAGTATAGGATGACGGGGAGGAAGCATACCTAGGTTCATCTAATCCCACCTCTGTCCTGCGCTCTTTACGGAGAGCTTCACGATTGTCATCTATGCTGTCATTGGTAAATACACATTTAAATCCTATTTTGCAGGGACTTGGCTCAGTGAGGTTAATGACTGGCTCACATGAAATGACCAGGAAATGCAGAACCAGAAGCACAGGCGCACCTCTCTGACCCCAAAGCTGCCCTGAAAGTGGGCAGCCTTCACGGCTGTTTGCAGTAAATTCCCTTTCATCTGTAGAATGGGAAGGATCACTCTGTTTTGTCTCAACTTTGCTCTAAAGTGAGAATGTGCTTGAAAAATCTCTCAAGCTTTGCATGCTAGCTTTGTTGTGAATGTCATTTGACTGGGACAGGAAATCCGGCCTCCATTCACTCAAGCTGCACAAAGCACTATAAAGCCAGAAAGCAAGCCTTGCTTTCTGGTCTACCGAGACCTATAGGTACAGCTTTCAAACAGTGGCAGCTTGGTGCAATGCGGTTTACTCCTGATGTGACAGGTCATAGACTGAGACAACTGGGTCTGCCACTGTGCCGTTCTGCAAATGCATCTTGGAGGGTCATCACACAAAAGTGTATTTAGGATGCATTTGATGTGCAATTGGTGTGGGAGTGTGCATGTTCATTTGACTAGCAACTGAGCACATTTTCATCTTGATTAGTCACTGGCAAGTACGAAGTCATGAGACAGTGCCACACAACAGGAGAAATCAAATGCTACTGCTTGTACTCAGAGAACGAGCCATCAAGAGAATGTTTAGGGATCCCTCGGGAAATGGCTGGCCTCCTCCTCACCCAGGTGTGGAGCCCAGGCTGCTCTGCCTTTGCTCCAACACCATCACCTTCTCCTTCCTGTCTTCCCGCAGGCAGAACCAGTCATGGACACTAGAAAGAAAGTGTGGTCTATGAGAATGATTTTTTTTTAACTTTTATTTTTCAGCCAAAAAAAAAAAATCCTTTCCTCAAACATAAAATCTAACGTAGAATCCTAATGCTTAAATGGCAATTTTTTTTTTTTTTTTGCTGCATAATTTTGAAAAAAATCCTAATACAAGAGGATAAGGAGTAGAGCACAACCAGTTCTGAATTAAAATTAAATAGAGTAAAATAAAAAACAAAGAAAAAATGGCATTGAGATACAATTGTGTTAATCACAGATTCAGCTATGAGAATTTCAAATACTTCGCAGAAGGCAGAGTGCAAGGCTTTATTCTGATTTAATGTTTTATCAAGAGGATAACATAGAAATGTATTTGTCTAGGAGCTCAACTTTACATGTTGATGGCCTCTCATGCATTATGATATGGCATATACAATTTTAACAGTGTGTATGTTTGTGAGTGGATGTGAATGTATGTGTATGTCTACTGCAGGTTGAAAATGCATAAAGTATTTAAAAATTATAAGAAGTCAGAATCAAATTAATATGGAACTCTCAAATTAATGGTCTCCATTGAAATTTAAAGTCTGGACAACCCATTGTGAAAGTGCATATTCTAAGGTGGCAACTAGAGTAAGTCAGGGTTCAGGCCAACTCAGACAGTAGGACACCTTGAATTTCAAGTAATCAAAAGCTAACAAGCACATGCAATCTGTCCCTCAGCAAGACAGAATGGTCCCGATGCACTAGGAAACAACTTGATTTGGCCACACCTCCAGAAACCCTATGGGATGCCCTTCACCTCCAGGACATGTTCCAGCCTGTCTCCACTCCTAATACGGCCAGATGGGCATCTTCATGCCCTGACCCAAGCATTAACTTGTGCTGTCAAATAGTGTTTGCTTCCCTCATTGTCCTCTGAATTTATCTTCTAATATATCTTCACATTCTTTATTCTTGAAACAACTTTAATGTCATTTTCTCTAAAACTTAACACATCCTTACCAAAATGTCCAGACGAAAATACCATTGGAGTTGCTTTATTCAGACGTGATTACTTTTAATAAAATTCTATTAGCTGCCATTTATTAAATACCCAGGATGGGCCAGCTTACTAAGAATTTATACCTTGTTATTCTCCCAAGCATCCCTGCATGGTAGAGATAATTTACATTATAGGCTCAGAGTAATTACATATCCTACCCAGATATCACTCATCTACAAAGGCAAGGTTAAATTCATACCTATGTCTGCCAACTTCAAAATCTACCATATTTCCATGTACCATGCTGTTTTCTTTATCTGTGCTTTTGTCTGTTAACTCTGTACATACTTCCACGATAGTTTCAATGAGTTATAATGGCAAATAAGTCTTTCCATGTTGTTTGTCTCCCCCATGGAACTCTGTAAATTTGGGGAGGTAAAAATATGCATCTAAGCCAGATCTCTGGGTTCTGGCCTACAGTTGAGCTCAAAAATGTGTTGAATTTAATCTACAGGAACAGAAGCATAAAACTGGTGGCTGGCAATATTATCTCATCTATTCATCTGCCTCCAGGCGAAAACAGGCAACAATTCATCGTGGATGGAAAATGTTCCTGCTTTTAATGATTACTACTATACTTTCCTTCTAATATTGTACTTGAATGAATTTATCAAGGTGAGGCATGACTTGGGTGGTTGAAATAAGATTCCATGCTCTTCAGTGTGTAACATATTCAACTAACCCTTTTGGAAACATCAGCATTTGCACGTTGAAGACATGAGGAAGTAAAGAAAATCAGTTCACTCTGTTCTGCCTAGCATTTCTCAAACTTGTCTGTATACCATTCAGTTTTTCAGGTAACCCCTATTAGTAGTCTCTGAGTCAATCCAGGGTTCTGTAGAACCCTTTCTGCAAAAATGAGGTCTGGACTAATCTTTTATTGATTGACATCCTGCCATGTTCCAAAGAGGCTTTATGGTAGCTGAGTTATACTTTAGTTGGAATCCATTTCTTCTCTGTTCAGTAGAGAGCTGAGAAACATTTATTTCTTTCCTTTAAAAACAAGGGAACTAGTTTTCCCAAGTCTTATTTCATCAGCCGAAGTCTCCCAGGGTCATTTTACTTTCTGTGCACATTAAGGATTGTGGAATCAGAGTGATCCCAAAGGAAATTAAAGCCAGAAAAGCCCCCTCCAGTTTACACAAAGTCCACTTAGGGATGGAGGGCTAATGGCTGACTTCCGGGCTTCACTTGGGTGCTGCCAGTAGGGTGGAATTCTCCCACCAACCGTTGCAAAGTGAGCTTTGGCTTGGCATGCTTTCTTCCGTGGAGTTCACACTCGCTCATATATTTTCACAGATTATTTTGGTTAAGTGATTTCCCTGGAGGTCAAGAGAAATTTATACACATTCATAAGTTATGGGACTTTCCACATAGTCCTTCATCCTATGTATGACATGTATGTCAATGCCATGATTTCATCAAGGGAGAAGGATGTAGGTAGACTCCAAAACCTTGACTTTCTCTTTTTTTTCTTTCAAGCCACAGCCAGTCCATCAGCAAGTCCTGTGGGCTCAGTTTTCTAAATGAATTTAGAAATCAATGATTCCACTAGTCCATCATTACTGCCTCTGTTCCAGCCACTGCTGTCTCTCCACTGGGCCACTACATCAACTTCCAAAACCATCTCCCAGCTTCCAACCTGATCCCTACAGCACATTTTCAATTCCTGAAAACACATGAACTTTACAAGTCAGACCATGTCACTCTAATGCACCCAAGCACCAAACTTCTGGGTTTCCTGTTTCAGAGTAAAAGCACATGTACCTACAAGGGCCTGCTAGACTGTCTGTGGACTTCTCTAACTATCCACCCTGTCTCTGCCTCACTGAGTCCAGCCTTTCTGCTGGTCTCTGAGCATCTCAGGGCTTTGGATTTACTAAAGATGCACCCTGACATGCTTGTACCCTACTAAGTGTGCAGAAATTGCTTTCTTGCACCTGAGTTCTCACTCAAATGTTGCCTTTTCTAATCTTACCCCAGATACCAAATGCCATCTTGTCCCCATCAACCCTCACCTCTTTCCCTGCTTTCTATTCTGGGAAACGCTCATTGCCTTTAATATATCTTGAAATTTGGCTATTAATTTTTTTGCCCCCTCTCCTCCCTCAAGAAGGTAAGCCTACTTAAATCCCCAGCATGAATGCCTCTTAGAGTTGACCAAGAGCTTTGGCGAGTGGACAGGAAGTGAGCAAGAGTGGGCACCAGGAAATACTCAGTCTGTACACCTCTAGGTTTGGGTCCAGGTGGAAATAGGGCATGGGGAGTTACTATTATTATCCCCAAAGTCTAAGATAAGACAGTCTCTCCATCTATTCTTTGTGAGGCTACATAACAAACTAAAGTGTTACACTTCCTTTCTTTGGGTTGGAATTATCTCAGCTCTGTGTGTTAGTTCTGATTATGTAAGTCTGATCAGAATCTCTGGCTACCAGTTATAAATGTCTTTGATTTTTAGACTTGGAGGAATGAATTCATTATCATGTAATACATGCAGATTAGTAGATGTTTTTGAAAACATGGACATCATGGTTGGGAGCAGGGCAATACATGAGTGCCAGCCATTGATCTCCTTCTACCCGTTTGTACAAGATGAGGAATGTGAGGCTCTGGGAGATTAAATGACTATCTCAAGGTGACACAGCTAGTCACTGGGAGAACAAGGACTGGAAACCAGTCTTTGAGTCCCAACCCTGTGTTAGTGTGATCAAAGACACAGTTTGCTGCAGAAGAGACATATACATGCTATATATAACATTTGCATAACATATTACACTAAAGATGGAATCCCAACTGAGCTTCTCAGTAGGAAAATAACAATTATTTAATCAAGGTTCTATTTATACTTTTATTGTGAAGGTTAGGTTAAGATTCACTGGCTTGATTAAGGTTTGCTTCCTACACATCAAAGTGTTTACTGAGCTGAGCTCCCTGGAGTGAAATTCAAACAAACTTGTGACATCCAAAGCACATTTTCATGTCCTGAAAGCCAGGCATATCTTTATGGAGAGCCAAATCTTTTTCTTAAAACAAACAAATGGTTATCCTTAAGGGTAAACTGTAAACAGTCTGTCAACACACAGGGTCCTCCCTCGATGCCAGTAGAACATTTCATCCTTAGTTTCGTCTTTAAACCTAATGAATATGAATACACCTAGATACACAAAATGAAAAGCTTCTGTGTATTCCAAAGCATTATCATGGCATTGTACCACTTGATCCTCAGAGCAATCCTGCAGGGTTGGGAACGTAGATGTTATTCTCAACTTGCTCTTATATATAAGGAAGCTGAAAGCACCCAGGGTTCAAAGACCTGCCCAAGGTCTCCCAATTGGTTAATGAAGGAAAGCATTAAAAATTAGGATGGGAGAGACTTGCTTCCTCCTGTATGGCCCTGCTGCCTCCTGAATGCAGAACCTGGTTACTGAGAAGGGGATGGGACTCAGGGCTACATTGCACTTCATTATCTCTCCTCCATTTAAATCACCAATGTTCTGAGTCCGAACCAGGAAATAGTTTCTGGATTTACAGAGCAGGAAGGAGAATAGAAGACACTCTCCCAGATGGGTCAGTCCTGTGGACTGAGTCAGAAGCACAGGTGGGGCTGAGCACGCTGCCTGGTGTGCAGGGGCCGGCTCTACAGGCTGGTTCGGAACCAAGTGAAGCCAACTCCACCTTTTACTGCATGTGTGGCCTTGGGTCAGTCACTGTCCCCTCTGACCTCAGCTTCCTCGTAGAATAAAAAGGGGCAGCCACACTTATTCTGTGGCATTTTAAGAATGATCAAATGAGAGAGTACCCAGAAAACCTAGCAGTAGGAGCCTCAAAGGGAAACTCAATTGCCTATCTGGTTCCATGACTTCATTTGCCAAATATGTATCGAGGACTCTTCACACTCCAGGCCGAAACATAGTCCCCTTGATGAAAATAGGAGGCACACACATTGGCGATTCAAGACTTAGAAATCTCTGGCAGGGTATCATCAGTTTATAATGGATTACTAAAATAAGGGGGTGATGGCATGATCAAGGTATCAGAAAGTGTCATCGGCATTCTTAGTGCAATAGGCATACAGGGGATAGTTGGGTCCATGGGCCCTGGCACCCCAACTTCTACCCCCACGTCACCCAGCGTGATCCTGAATGAGTGACAACAGGTTCTGTCTGCACCCCTTTCCAGTTGACAGTCCTGAGTACAGCCCGTTTCTCATGTCTCATCCACCCGGCCCTGATCTGGGCTCTGTACCAGCTCCCAGGTCCCCCTACCCTGCAGAGCCCCCTGCCATCCAGGCTGCAGACTCCTCTGCCCCAGGCCTGGGCCTTGACGGGCTCATGCTCTGTCCCTCTGACTTTCACTTTTCTTCTCCCCTCTCTGGGAACTGAAGTTTCTTTAAACAGACAAGCAATTACTAGCGTGTTATCCGCCCTCAACTCTGTTGGTACAACACCCGCTGATGTACAGTAGCAGGCGACTTGATAATGGGACACATTTAAACTGATTGCCACTGGAGATAAGTGACAGCTCTGAATGGCTGCACTTTTCTTAAACTTCTGAAAGCAGAAGGGATGAGGAAAGTTTTATTTTATTTTTCGCTTTCTTTTTTTTTTTTTTTAGGCAGACCTTTTGAGAGTGGCGGCGCTCCCCTGAGATTCTCATTTCAGATTAGACTATCAGGTACACCCCGTGCAATCTGAGCCTCCGCTTCTGCTGGAGTCCTTGTTTGATATTCAAGCCTTTCAGGAGATCCTTCCAGAATGGCTGGCGCTTCTCGCCTGCCTGTTGGCTGGCTCTGTGTCCTTGAAGACAGCTCTATTACATCTTGTTAACGCCTCGCCCTTTTCCTTCTCTGACTTTCTTGTTCTCCTCTTTCCATCCCTTTCTCTTCAATGGCTTATTTTTTTTTTTTCTCCCAACTGGTTCCTCCTTCTTTCCCATCTCCTCCTCTTTCTCCCTCTGTCCTTTCTGTTTTCCCATTGTCTTTCTGTCCTTTTCCCTGAGTCTCCACTTTCCTCTCCCCCACACCCCCATCTCCACCCCAAGTCTCTCTCCTTCCCTATTCCCTCCCTCCTGTGCCCCAGGGAAAGACAGGCCTGGAAAAAGCCACTGGTTCCAGAATTTTTGAGTATCGTCTTTGCAGAGCAAGGGAGCTTGACAAAATCATACAGGTTGGGTGCCTAGCTCTGCAAGGGCTCAATCTGAGGAGGAAGGTGGGTGCAGGATAGAGGAGAGCTCCCGGAGGCTGCAGATCTAGAAAGTCAAGGGGGGAACTTAGGGAGAGGACAGCTGAATCGCAGGGGCCAGAAAACAAAATGGAGATGTTGGCAACAACTGCCTGACTTCGGAGCAAGAAGGAGGGAAAATTCATTAGTCACAGATTGAGCTGCTCTCCAGCCAGTTTCCACTGTTTAGATACAAAGGCACCAAGGAGAAAGCAAAGCGCCAATCAATCTCTTAAAGGGGCCACTGGCTGGCATCTAATATCCGGGTAAGTGGCAGTGGGAGGCAGGTGGTGACCGCCTCACTGTGGGTTCCTTAGGCTGTGAATGGAGAAAAGCATCTTTATAAACACATTACACCTCATGGGGAGTAGGGAGAAATTCAATTAGGTTTGAATGAGAAAGGTAACTTGAATATCAATTAATTGTCTAATTGAAGATAATGGAGACCTGGGGGCGCCCTGCCAGGTTGATTCCCACACCCAAATCCAGAGATTTTCCCAGGGATTAAAGATGCAATTTAATTACACATTTCTATTAGATTAGATGCTGATTGCATTTGGAACTCTGAGTTAATTACATAGTTAATTACACAGCCAATAACTCCCCTTGCCTAATAACCTGCTGACTGCAGACTGGAGCTGCAGAAGGGGATCCTGTTCCCATAATGGGAGCACTGGGAGCCCACGGAGGGGGGAGTGCCTTCTTCAAGGGGACACATGAATACTAATAGGGAATTACTCTAATCATCCCTTGTTCTTGATGAACAGTAAATTATTCTAATTCCATTTGCCATTGTATTCATTCATTATCTAAGGGTAATTAGGAATGAAGGGCTTCTTGAGACACAAACAAGGCTGCTCCAGCGGGACCGCTTCCTGTTGACCGCCAGTGACTCAGGGAGGCTTCCCTTCTTCTTGATTGCCTTGAGACACCTGAGCCTGCACTGGGCACTGCCCTCACTTCCTTCATCTTGGATTCTAAACCAAGCTACAAAGAGGTTTCAGTCTTCCTGTTTTACTATCTGGGAGAAAAAATTTAAAAACAAAAGAAACTTTGGGGTGGGGGAGGGGTGGCCTGGTGACTTGTCCAAGGACACTGAACACACCAAGGTCCAGAGCTCACTGGCCTCTGGGTTTGACACTGAATCCCGCTCTTGTCCCTGCATATCATAAAGACCCTCAACTCCAAATACTTCTCTCTGGGTTTTGTCTTCATCAGGTTAACCTTCTGTGGCAAAATTACTTAGACTTATAAACACCAGAAACTTATTTTGCACAGTTCTAGAATCTAAAAGTCCAAGATCAAGTCGCTGAGAGATTTGGCTTCTGATGAGGGCCAACTCAGCTTATGTTTCACAGAAGGTGTCTTCTCACTGGGTCATTACATGGTGGAAGTGACAAGGGAGATTTCTGGGCATTTTTAATAAAGGGCACTAATCGTATTTGTGGGGGTTCCACCCTCTTGAGCTAATCATTCCCAAAGGCCCCCCTTCCTAATACCATCATGTTCATGATTAGATCTCAACATAGGAATTTGATAGGACTAAACACTGAGTGCTTAGCAGTTTCACTTGAAGGTTGAGTGTGGTTTGAGCTCTTGATTCAGAATAAAATGGAATTCAGCACAGCCAACTGACTGCCTAAAGGAGCAACCACCAGGACTGCAACACTGATCATTCCCAGGCTTCCAGAACCCATTGCTGTGCTGGATCATATGTGGACACGAGGAGATCACACATGGAAGTCTATCTCCTATCTAGCTGGTAAACAGTGTCCATTCAAATGGGCCACGTGTGGCAGCATCCCATGACAGTGTTGGGTGTTTGATCTTCCCTGGCCACTATCAGCTGGAGATACATTCTGTGAGAAAGTCAATGGGCAGGTTGAAGGCAGAGAAAGGAGTGGAAAAACCTGCTGCATGGTTGTCCAAGGAGAGTTTCCTGGAGGAAACAGAACATTAGTAGACACCAGCAATGTAGGCCCAGTCAGTCATGAAATGATAAAGGTACGCATATTAGTAATAATCAAAAACACAGCTATGCTTTCCCTTCCGGGGCCCCCACACCATGTGTATCTCTTATGCATTGCATATGCCTTTGCACATGCCATTCCCTGTACCTGGATCTCTCAACTCTGCTTCACCATCAACACCCATCTTCATTCAAAACTCTCCTCTCAAGCTAATTCCAGGGCTGCTCTCCTCTCCGTCCGTCTAACACCATGTAATCTCTTCTGATTTGGGCATGCATGTCTCCCAAACAGTTCATGTTAGAAAATGCAAGAATGTTCAGAGCGGAAATGATTAGATTATGAGAGCTGTTATCTCCTGGATGGACTGATCCATTTGATGGATTGCTAATGGGAAAGGACTACTGTACTGAGTGGTAACTGTAGGCAGGTAGGGCATGGCTGGAGGGGTGTGCTCTTGAGATTATATATCTTGTTTCTGGCTCCTCACATTCTCACTCTCTGCTTCCTGGCTCCCATGAGCTGAGCCACTTTCCTCCACCATACCCTTCCACCATGATGTTCTGCTTCGCTTCAAACCCAAAGCAATGGCACTGACCAACCACAAACTGAACCTCTGAATCTGTGAGCCCAAAATGAACTTTCCTCCCCTGAGTTGTTCTTGTCAACAATGACAAGTTGGCTAATACATAACGTAGTCTCACTTATCACTCTAGGGCCTGGTGCTTCACTCACATGTCTCCATGGAGAGGCCAGCTTTGCTCTCTCAAGATTGCTGAGTGTCCAGCGTGGCCCTAGTGCATGAAACTTGCTCAAGAAATCATTGTGAACTGAACTTTCAGCATTGCTCTAGGTATTTAGAAAATTGGATATTCAGTCACACAGCAGACTTGACTTTCCTGGATTTTTCTGACTGTGATTTCAGTGATACTGTTCTGGTCAGGATGGTATCTCCTGGATATGAGTCCAGATAGGAATCTGATGCTCCGGACTTTCACAGTTCTGTTGTCTTTGGACATCAGTCACCAAGGGTTTTCTGGCAGGGAGATTTTGGAAGGAAGGAGGTCACTGTCATGGGCAAGGTGGTCTTCCTCTGCCTTTCTCTCCCACCTGCTCCCTTCTATAAATTCCCAAGGCTTTCCAGCAGGCTGAGTTGTGTGTTCCCTGGGTTATAAGCATTTCAACTTGTGCCTCTAATTTCCATTCCCTTAGAAGCCAGTCTACCTGATGTAGGTCCTGATGCTGAGAATCTCATCTTTAAGCTTTCCTAACAAACTAACCTCTTCAATGCCCCATTACCAGAAAGGATCCTGTTTTCTATTATAGAGAGTCTAGCAGTCAAATTTAAGATTTAATGATTTAATATTGATAGTTAACAAAACCTTCTAAATGCATTATTTGCACTGACCAAAGTTTCCTTCAAACTTTTCAACTCACTGGCTCTCAGTCAGATGTGGTAATCAATCATTCAGAAATGGTTGGGAAGTTCTTGGTTGTCATGAGGACTGGCTAAGTTTCAGTCATTGTATGGGGAAAAAGCAAGAATGTTAAATATTTTGTATGATAGAGGCTAGTCCTGCACAGTGAATTATCCCACCCAAATTACTTAGGATCCTTGGTTTCAGGGAACCGAAATTCACACTAGCCAGAAATGCAATTTATTCTTAGAATATTGGATATTTAGCTGATTTGTCAATAATGCAATCAGAACCAGGTTCAGAAAAATAGTCTGGAACAAAAAGAAGTGGGCAGTGTTTCCATAGCCAAAATTGAGTTATGAATGGAGACTTCTACTGCCCTTGCCACTCAGGCTGCCTGGCCCCACTGGGCCCTGGATTCACCACAGCTCCACTGCCATCCCAGCCAATGGGAAAACCTTGATGCTGCTGCTGCTACCGCTGCCCCCATGTCCAGGGCTGCTTGTCTCCTGCCCTTCCTGTGTACAGCAGCCCACACCTCAGGGGCTGGGGTGGATGCATGTAATCCACTGAATGTGAGTCAGATTCCCATGCCCTATTTCAAGGGAGGCTAGAAACTACCGGGTTGTTTTAGCTTCTGTAGTTGAAGGTGGATTCTGCCTCCTTTGAAAATATTGATTGTCTTAGTCCAATTTTTGCTGATATAACAGAATACCTGAAAGTGGGTAATTTATAAAGAGGCTTATTCAGCTTGTGGTTCTGAAAGCAGGGAAGTTCAAGATTGGGAACCTGCATCTGGTGAGGGCCTTGTGCTGTTTCAGCTCATGGTAGAACAGAAGGACAGGAGGGTAGGTGGAAGAGAATTAATGGAACCAAACTCCCACAACAGCTAATCCATTCCCATAAGGAAAGCATTCATGCATGCATGAACTTGACCCCCATAACCCAGACTGCTGGTAGGCCTTACCTCCCAAACTGCTGCATTAAGGAATTAAGTTTCCAGCACTTGAACTTTGGGAAGACACACTCAAACCATAGCACCTGGATAGGAGAGACCACAAACATAGGAAAGAATCAGATGCTGGATGACTCTAAATGGGTAAAAATCTATTACCAAAAAATAAAAACAAAAAAACCCAATAATTCCATCAGACCAAGAAATTTGCATTACTACAAGAAATGCAAATCAGTATTGATAATCAAGACAGGAAAAGATAAGGGAGAGGTGGGATACTAAATTCTTGTCCCTGAGACTGAGACAATTAAGAAAATTGAGATTTTCTTATCCTCCCTCACAAGATCGAAGGAGACTTAAGTGAACTAAAATCGCTTCCCTCTGTGACATAGTTAGAGGCAAGCAGGCACTAAATATACCACCCATCAAGTCCCCTGTTCAGCTTACCAGGTATCCTGCCAACCCTGAAGGTCAACAGTGCCCAGTCCTTTGAAGATGGACGTGTGGAAGGTGGACCCCACTTATCGGGAAGGGACCCAGAAACGGACTACTCTGTGAGCTATGTTGCTTTAATCCAAGGACTCTGCAGCTCCCTCTTATGGGGAAATCCAAAGGGGAGGTCCTGGAGAGAAGACTAAAGTCTGGAATGGGGAGGAACATTTGGTTTTGGTATAAGTAAAACGGGAAAATGGAATGCTCATGAACATGGTGGCCTTGCTCCAACTCTCGGCCACTCCCTGGGTCCACATCTTTGCGTGGCCCCATCCTGGACCTTCATTATTTCCACTGTTCTCTTGTACCTCTGCTATCACCACGAAAACATGCCTGATGTAGCAAACGGTCCAGGCAGGATGACAGACAAGAGCCTCCCCAGCAGAAGCCAGCCTGGACCAGCCCCCAGATGTGTGAACCAAACTGTAGATGTGTGAACCAAAATGGTGCATGGAAGTCTCCAGGCACTGAGTTTGGGGAGTGGTCTGCAGCACATCTGTTACAGACACATACACTAAACCTCAGGTTCTTTTTTAAAATTTTCATTTATTTTTATTTTTATAGACTGCATTTTGATTTGTTGTACACAAATGGGGGTACAACTTTTCATTTCTATAGTTGTGCATGATATAGATTCACACCATTAATCATACATGTTTGTCTCATTCCACTATCTTTCCTTCCCCCACTCCCTCCCCTCCCCTCATTTCCCTCTAAACAATCAAAAGTTCCTCCATTCTTCTCTTACTCTCCCTGCCCCCTTATGTATCATCATCCACTTATCAGAGAAAATAGTCGGCCTTTGGTTTTTTGGGATTGGCTTATTACACTTAGCTTGATATTCTCCATCTCCATCCATTTACCAGCAAATGCCATAATTTTCTTCTTCTTTATAGCTGAATAATATTCCATTGTGTATATATACTGCAGTTTCTTTATCCATTCATCTATTGAAGGGCAACTAGACTGGTTCCACAGTCTAGCTATTGTGAATTGAGCTGCTATAAACATTGAAGTGACTGCATTACCGTAGTATGCTGATTTTAAGTCCTTTGGGTATGAACCGAGGAGTGGGATAACTGGGTCCATTCCAAGTTTTCTTAGGATTCTTCACACTGCTTTCCAGAGTGGCTGCACCAATTTACAACTCCACCAGCAATCTATGAGTGTGCCTTTTTCCCCACATCCACGCCAACATCTATTATTGCTTGTGTTTGTGATTAGTACTCGACTTATTCAGGATCCAGCAGTCGGAAACACAGCCCCCACCTACCCACACACACACTTACTCACACATGTATCCACACGCAGAGCAGAGCCAGGAGGAAGGACTTGCAGCTGTACTTGCTGCTTGGTCTGGAGTTCATTGGACGTCCCAGTCCACTCTCCCTACCCTTGGTTTAGCAGGTTGCTCTCCTCACCTCCAAGCCTTTCAGCCTCTCTCTGGTCCATCTGGCCATGATTCCAGGACTTGTACCCATTCTCCTCCTGTCACAGGTAAGTCAACAGTCAATGATTTGGTCATGGAGGCTACAAAATACCAGATGCCGCCCCTGTTCTTGGGCTTTTCAGCATCCCCACACAGACGGGTCTCGAGAGATCCAGACATCTCTGGGGAGACTTGCTGCAGAATCCCAGAGATTGACACTGATGTGGCGAGAATGCCGAGGGTGTGCAAGGAGAAGAGTGAATGACAGGTCAGTCAGTCAGTTTGAAGACAGCCCCCTGTTGGTGAAGATCATGAGGAAACAAACGAAGGCAGCATTTGGCCTCTGTACAGTGCAGTACTCAAGAGCAGGAGCTCGGGTGACTTAGGCTGATGCATTTTAATGTCGCGGGCCACTCACCTGCAGTCAAGCGTCTGGGTTAGATATGGGCTTGGAAGGACTTCAGAGAAACAGCACAGCATCTCGCCAACACCAAGCACCCCTGACCAAGCTCCGAGGTGAAATCTTTCTTTAGCCTCCTTCTTCTCTGTGAAGGGCTGAGTCACAGTGGTCAGGAGCCGCAGGCTGGGCGCCGTGGATTCAGGGAGCTGGGAGGTTGGTGGAGGGTGAAGCTCTGGCCGTGATCAGAGCTCCTGATGGCTGGGCGTTCTGCAGATCCCCAGGAGCTCTGAAGCATGAAGGAAGCCCGCAGAACACAGAGCGAGGAAGCGCTCTATCACCCGGAGACAACGTATTGATCATGGATTCCAGGCAGCTGACTTCTCAATTCAGGGTGAAGTGGATGCTTTAATAAATTCCTTTTCTGCTGGGAAGATTGAGATCCCAGTTTCTGAAAGCTGGCCACAGAGAGAGGGCAGCCGACAGATTCCTGCCAGAGGAGGAGCGAGGAGAGGCAGGACCCCAGCTGCCCCTGGGACTGGTCTGGGACTTGAAAGACCCTTTGCCAGAGGAAACCTCTGTTTTTCTCAAGTTTGAGCTAACTCTGCAGGCGCATTGTACCTTATCTTTGCATTTCCGTACATTTATTTCAACTTACTCCTCTACACGCTTGTGGGTTTTGGCTCAGTTGCAAAACTTTGCAGTCTCTGAGGTTGATAGGGGAGATGGCACTGACAAGGTGGAAAAGCAAAAGGGAAATTTGGGGAGCAGGAAAGGGTGGGGTCATGCTCTCTCTTTCAGCTGCTGCTTCTCTTTCTCCCTGGGAGGAAAAACTCTCTGCCCATGGATCTTGGGCAGTGGAGAAATCCAAGTCCTTGGATCATATGTGGAGAATGCCTGCTATTCGAGCTGATAATTCATGGCAGCCCAGCAGAGTGATGGAGATGCAAGGCTGTTCCCAGACTCTCAGTACTAGAACTTTCTTATTTTATGGCTCTAGGATCCAGAGAGAGGCAGTGATTTTCCCAATGTGGAACAGCTAATGGGATTCTATCCTAACCCTGCCTTCCAGCTTTGGACTCTTACTAAACTGCTTTCTCTGATGTGGGTGGTTAGAACTGTTAGTTCCAGATGTTTCTTCTTGAATAAAGCATTTATTTAACAGTCTTAGTTTGAATCCTGGCTCTTCCACTTACTGGCTGTGCCACTTTGAGCAATACACATAACCTCTCGGCCTCACCATTCTGCTTGGTAAAATGGGGCTAGCGAGGCTTATCTCACTGTCTCCTTATGTGAGATAGTGTGTGAAGCCTTGGCACAGTACCTGACATCTACGAAGGTAAATACTCAGTTTTAATGACATCCCAAATACATTCTGAGTGTTTTACATAAATTATTTCATTTAACCCTTGCAGTATTTCAAATCTGTAATATCCCCCAAAGGCACCTATGTTAAAGGCTTAGCCCCCAGGTTAGTGTTATTGAGAGGAAGGGAGGTCTTCTGGTCACTAGGGGTGTGTCCTTGATAGGGACAGTGGGTTCCCAGCCCTGTTCTCTTCCTCTATCTTTCTTCTCCTGGCCCCGAGGTGAGCAGCTTTGCTCTGTGTCCTCCACCATGAGGTGCTGTCTCACCACAGGCCCAAAACCAATGGGTCCAACTGACCATGGACCAAAACCCCCAGAACTATGGGCTCAAATCAACCTTTTATCTTTAAAAGTTGATCACCTCAGCTATTTGTTACCATAACAGAAAACTGACTAACACAATCCTCATAACCCTTATCAATGATTCCTTTTATTTTTACCAATGAGAAAACTCAAACATGGAATATCTTACCTCAGGTCACCCAGCTGATTCTTAGAAATGGCAAAATCCAAATCCAGACTATCTGAGAAGACACCTGGGCTTTGGTATGTTCCTCTGTGCTGCCTATACGCAGGTAGTCATGATTATACTAGACATGTGATATTTCTTCATGTTGCTTCTTAGTTCTTTTCATCTTATCTTTGGTTCAAATCTGTGTTCGATTTTTGATAGTATAATAAAAATACCCAAGGAAAAAAGATTATTGGGCTTGCAGTATTGGAGGTTTAATCTGTTATCTGTTGGCCCTGCTATTTTGGATCCTGGTGAATCTGCACATCATGGAGAGGAAGAGGAAGAGACTGGGGGCCCATAATCCTCTTTGAGGGAACACTGCAATGACCTAAGGACTTCTCATTAGGGCTGATCTCCTAAAAGCACCAAGTTTGGAACTTTACCACAGGGGCTTCGGGAGACATTCCATATCGAAACACTAGCAAAATCCTGTCATGACCAATAAGAAGAACTAGGATAGAGAGGACGAAGACAATTCCAAAGGGCATCAAACACTAAAATCAAGTTATCAAAGACTGTAGGTTTGGTCATAACTCAACCAGCTTCAGCTCTGAGCTGTTCTTTGGAAATAATTTGCATCATTGAGGAAGAAAGTCAAGCTGTGAGTGAGTGATATGGCAGCTGGAGAAATTAACTCAACATCTGGGGCTGAGTCCCTGAGGCGTGGGGGCAGGTAAGTAGGTCAGTGCATGGTGTTTAAAGGTCAGCAGACTCAAGTGAGCAATCTGGCCGTGCAAGTCAGAGCCCCAGAAGGCCATGGCATCCGTGTTTTAGATCTGGAATGGCAACACCAGTAACTTGTGTGTGGTCGTCCTAACTCTCCTTCCCTTGCCAGAATTTGCTCAGTAATCACAGCACCATTTTCTATTAGCTCTACATGTGGCCTCTGCATTGTTCCCTTGAGGAGAAACACATCTGCTCTCCTGGCCCTGAGGACTTTGGTACAAGAGGAGAATTTGGCAGCAAGAGGAGAGCTGACTTTGAGCTGAGGCAGGGTTGGGGACTCTAGGGCCACACTCTAGTTCTCATAAGGAGTTGGAAAGAAGACTGGGGGTGTATTTGGGGCCAACATGGTGGTGAGAAGAAGCATGGTCTGTGAGGTAACTTAGGCAAGCAGGACTCCAGCTCACCCAAACCAAATAATGTGGGCGCCATGATGCTGGGCTAATTTTGAGCCATGTTCACATTCTGTCTTTGGGAATCCCATTACCACCATGTCAACATGTGTTGAACTTCAGATCCCTCCCAGAGAGTGGGGCTAACACCCCTGATGTGCACCTTCCCCGGTCCTGGAGAGAGTTGATTCTGCAGCTGGAGACACTAGCCAACCCCACTGCCAGCAGCTAGGTAGGCAAAGCAGAGGAGGCGGGGCATGAACCGACTTTTGTACCTCAAAAAGGTAATGATGCTCAGAGGCCCAAGTCCTTGCCCACCAGGCCAGCCATGGCTGCACGTTCCTGGCACTGGGGACTTAGAGGTCTTTATCTGATTGTGACGTGTCCTATTATGGGTAAAAGGGACAGAGGCAACTGAACTAAAGGTGGAAGTGGCTCTGAACTCTCAGTTCTTCTCTCACACAGCTAAAGCGTGAAGTTCTTTCTAAACCAGTGGAGGCTCTTAGGTAACTATTAAGAACGAACATGGGTTCCGTTCTATCCTGGTTTGGTTACAGACTAACTGGTCACTTTGGCAATTACTAAAACTCTCTAAGCTTAGTATTTTCATTTATAAAATAAAGAATTTTAAAACTCATGTCTTAGTGAGACGGTGAGCCTTAAATGAAGGACAGTTTTGCAAAATGCTTAGCAACACACACCGTGAGTGTTCAATGATTCCTACTAGGGAAGAATTCAAAGAGGAGAAGGGGTTTGAGAGAACGCTGCACATGCGTATTGAGCATCTACTGTTTACAAGGCGTCTAGGCTGTACGCCGGTCTCTTTTGTATTCTGAAGGGATCAGGCAGGTGTGGCCACAAGAGTCACACAGGAGAGGTGCAGGAAAACAAGCCTTATACTCACAGAACCCAGAGACAGAGTTGATGCCCTGGGAGAGACACGGGGAGGAAATCCCAAAGAAGCAGCTCAGCCATGAAGGTGAGGAGCTGAGAAAGAGGATCCAGGGAAACGTGATTTCACTGGGGTTCAGGGTGGAGACACAAGCAAAAGGCATGAGGAAGCTGGGTGCCGTGGTGCACACCTGTAATCCCAGCAACTTGGGAGGCTGAGGCAGGAGGATTGAGAGTTCAAAGCCAGCCTCAGCAAGAGTGAGGCGCTAAGCAACTCAGTGAGACCCTGTCTCTAAGTAAAATACAGAAAAGTGCTGGAGATGTGGCTCAGTGGTCAAGTGCCCTGAGTTCAATCCTCAGTACTTTCCCCCTACCCCAAAAATAAAAAAGACGTGAGGAGCCTCTATTGGTATGTTTGAATGATGCTACGTCTCAGTCAGTTAAGGAAAAGAATGAGGACTTGGGCAGGGGACAGGCTCACCACAGGGGTGACATGATGATGACCTGATGGGTGTTCACAGCCTGTGCTGTGTGGGATGTTGAGGCGGCAGGAGAATACGAAGCTTTCAAATTAACAACTCACCTTTATTCTAAGTGTTGTGCATGTATTAACAAATTTAATCTTAGTAGTGACTGTAGAAAATCCATTACATTGATGACTCTAATAGATACCCATGCAAAATGACGCTTTCCCCTGATACACACACACAGATGGATTCTATTTTTCCATCCCTTGATCCTAACCTGAATTGACGATTTGCTTTCACCAAATAATGTGGGCGCCATGATGCTGGACTAATTTTGAGCTATTCTGTCTTTGGGAATCCCATTACCACCATGTCAACATGCGTGAACCATCTGGAGCAAGCATTGAGCCCAGTTGTTCCAGCTGAGGCCCAGATTAACCCACAGATGGTTAACCCCACACATGGGAGAGACTCGTCTATGATCAGCAAATCCACCACCCCAACCACAGAATGCATAAGTGAGACCAGAAGATCTCTCCAGCTGACCACTAGCTTTATGGGAACATAATGAATATGTGTGTTTCAGTGTACAACGAAGGCAACCTTGCTCCAGACCTGCTCACTTGATTGGTGTGCCAGAGCAGTCCTGTAGAGGAGCTACCTCCCTCTTCTGCTGTGGAAACACAGGAAAGATCTCATTTATGAAATGTCATTCAAATAAGGGTCTAATCACCTTTCAGAGTATTTTTTTATAAATTTTTTGTTCTAATTAGCTATACATGACAGTAGAATGCATTTATGCATTTTGATAAATCACATTCTGAGGCAGAATCAGACGGGAGCCGTGGGCCCACTCAGCAATCCCAACCTCAGTCGCTTGGGTAAATCTCCAGAATGGCAAGATCTCAGCCTGGCTGGATACCAGACACTTTGCATTTACAAGTTGAGTAGCGGTATTTGGAAATAACTCTGCTGCCTCCTACGTGAGACTGCAGATTCCATTCATCAGGGTAGTCTGGGCTTCCCAGTGGTAATGAATTAAGATTCACATCTCAGCAGCTGGGCACAACATAGGTGTGCTTCTCCTTGCTATCACCTGTTGATGTAAAGCAGGCAGCCATGTCTTAAAGTCACCAAAAGAGAGGAGGAAGATTGTGCCAGGGTTGAGGCTGGAAGTGCCAGGGCTGAGGCTGGAAGTGCCTTCCACCATTGCCCAAGTTCCATTAGCCAGATAGGAAACCCAAGCAAGCTCCAGGGGGACCTGGCAAGTGCAGTCTTGTGTGTCTGTGAAGAGGAAACGGTATAAGAAGCTTAGGGCCTTGTCTCTGCCAAGATGTCAAGGAGGGGCTCTGTGTGACCCCTGAAGGTGCCCAGGCCCTCTGGGGCTCCCCACTGTCTGGTTTTCCACTGCTGAGGAAGACTATGGCTTCGTGTGGAGCAGGCTGTGGCTGCGACAGGTGCTCCTCGTTCCCTTGCCACCTCTCCCCTGCAGCAGGCTTAGAGTCTTTGCTGGGCTCTCAGAGCGCAGGTCACTCCTCACAACGGTGCTTCGCCTGCCCTGTTGTCTGACTTGCCGTCGACTTTCACTGCAATTCTGTGATAGGAAGCGTCCTCTCATGTTCAGTCCTCTTGGGAACCTGGCTGCAGGAGGCCATGGGTGCTCACCTCTTCCCACCTGAAATACCCAAGGGACACAGCTCACCTGAGAGCCACTGGGGAAGGCGGTCCTGCATGGGAAACGCTCAGCCTCCCCTCCCCACCTCCTTATCTTATATGCAAGGAAACCACAACCCAGACTAGTGAGGACACCTGCTTACCACCAGTGTTCTGGGCAGGAGTAGTGGGCCACCGTCCTAGAGTGGAAAGACAGGGTCCTGTGGGCCCGGAATCTAACACATGGGGTCTCTGCCCCACTCCCATGACTTTGAAGGTTGCTCTTAGCATGCAGGGGACAGCTGGCCCCCTGAGGCCCATGAACAGCACTCCCTTCCTGAAGTGCTGAGAGATGAGCTGATTGCTGCTGCCTAGAGGGAGGTGTGGGGGATGGAGGCAGGTGGCAGTGGAGTGCAGGGAGGCGCTGGGACAGCCAGGGCCTCTCACCCCAGAAGATGAGGTATTCAACAGGAACAATGGAGAATAACTAGGAGGAGGAGGAGATGGCAGGCCTGTTGCCCAGGAGACAGGCTCACTTCCCTGCTCCCTACACCCTCTCTGTCCATCATCCCCCTCCCTCTGGAGGCATTAGGCCTTAACACCCAGGGACACTGGATGCTCCTCAAAGCCAGGAGTAGCTGGGAAGGAGCCCTTTGCTCCCTTCTCCCTCAGAGCCCAGGGATCCTCTTGTGGTGGGGGAGGGGAGGCCCTGGATCCAGTTCAGGGTCAGGCCTACTTGGGAGAAATTAAGATAAAATAAACACACGCGTAACGGAAGGAAAAAAGAAAGTGAGGAAGGAAAGGGGGTGGGAGACTGACAGGGGTCCAGAATGGATGCCTTCTAGCTCTAGCTGGGACGGTGACAGCTAAAGGAAGAGGCAACAGGCCAGAGATTCCTGAGCATGCACACCAAACTTTTGAGGGGGTTATCTCATTTAGCCCTTGGGCCCATTTCATGGGTGAGGAAACGGACTCAGAAAGAGTGACTTGGCCAGGATCTCACAGAGTTCAGGTGGAAGGAACTTGAGCCTTCTCCATCCAGACCCCAATTCCTGGCCGTTGGGCAGCGTAGGGGAGGTGCATGCAGGACAGGTACTGGTGTGAGCTGGGTTGTCTCTGCAGCCCCAGCCTGCAGCTGTGCAGAATCATCTCCACCCAAACCAGGAGAATCGGTCTTCTCATCTCCAGGGCAACCCTGCTTCCCAGCACAAGTGTGGGATCCCTGGAAACTTTCTGCCCTGTGATGGCAGACCTCACATCGGTGTGTGAATATACATGTGCGCGCGAGTGTGTGAGTGTGTGGGTGTGTGTGTGAAAGAGAGAGAGAGCGGGAGAGAGAGAGAGAGGCAGTTGGGCTGATGGTGGAGTTGGCTCAAGGCCAGCATCAAAGATGGCTGAGAGATCAGCAGAACACAGATACAGAGGGGCAAGGTTGCTCTCCTCCTCCTACCTGCCCCCAAATGCAGAAATGTCAGTTCATTCCTGAGAGGCCAAAGAAACAAGGTGGGATCTGTAAGGACTTAATTACAGTTGCTTTCATCACTGCAGCCTGAAAGACCTCACATTTCCTCCAGAGCCCGAGTTTTTCACTGAATGGTGGAGAAAGACCGGAGGAGGGGTTGGCACTCGCTCTCCATGTGCGCTCTTGCCAGGGCCAAGAGCCCGTGCCAGCCTCCTCTATTGTTTAGCACCTGGAGAGCTCTTCACAAATGGCAAGTGCTTTGTTATCTTCTGATTAGCCTCCAGCTCCTGCGATGCCAGGGACGAGGTCAGCTCCATTTCAGAGATGTGATAAACAAAGGCACAGATTGAATGATAGGAAAATATCAGCTCGGAGGTTGCAATGTTTCAAAACATTTCTCGAGCATCAACTCCGCATTATGGACCAAACGACCCAATCAAATGTCCTTTGGGATGTATGTTGGCATGTGTGCATAGGACTGGCTTCAGGTGTGGTTTGCTGATAGACAAGAATACATGGATACTCGAGTCTCATATGTAAAATGGCAAGTATTTGTATAAAAGCTATGCCCGTACTTTAAATCATCTCAGTTACTTAAATTTCCTAACACAATACAAATGATATGTAAATAGTTGTTATAGTGTATTTTGATTTGTGTTACGTTTTATTGTTGTGCGATTTTTCATTGTTTCTTAAAGAATATTTTCGATCCATGATAGGTTAAATTCACACATGCAGAACCTGTGGATACTGAGGACCAACTAAGGCTTCAAACAAGGAAGGCGTATTTATTTGTTTACTTATTTACTCTACCATTTTACTGACTATCGCAGGTTGTCTGAAAGTCGAGTTCCCTATTATCCTCACTGCAGGACCAGATATTCCACTATTTGAAACACAGCTGGTCACTGTGGCAGAAAGAGAGATGCTCGGGAGAATTACATTGTGGCTCTTCACATTTACAGCTGGATTTTCCACAGGTCACATCACTACATTGGCCAGACCTAAATCTCAGGAGCCAAACAAAGCCAGTCCTATAATATGTCCAAAGAGTCAGAAGTCTCTGTGACGTGCCCTTATGTCCGCCAGTGAGCGTGTATTTGTAAACAGAAAATCATAGATTATTAGAGATGAAAGAACCTCAGAGATCATCCAACAGCTCTTCCTTAATTGACTGAACACCATCCTCAGAAAGGAAGTAACTAGCCCAACTTACAGTTGACTGTGCTGTCACTCCCTGCTTAAAACTCTTCAGTGGCTCACTGTCACTCTTGGGCTAAGCAACCAAGCCTTGTCCTCCAATTCCAGGAACATCAGCCTCTCTCGATTCTTCTTGTGCACCTTGGTCCTCGTGTCTCAGGCCCTTGGTCCTTTCCACCCATCTCCATAGACCAGCCTCATCCCTGCCCCTTCCCCTGACAGGATTTTTTCTCTCCCTTCTCATCTCAAAGCAAATTCCAGTGCCTTAGGGAAGCCACCCCACATCCCCAGACGACATTCGGTTCCCTCCCTGGTTTAGTTCTTTCCCTCCATAGCTCCTATCAGAGTTTGCATTTTGTCTTCGGATATGGTCGGGAAGTCTTCCTTCTCCACCAGCCACGCTGTGTCCCTGCAAAAAGGTGGGGCAGGATAGGGTCTGTGTGCTCCTCTTCGGGCAGCAAGAAGGTTTATTGATGAGAGATTTTGACATTTGTTCTGATCTTATTTCTCAAACACACACATGCATGTATTTAAGTAGCATAGATTAAGCAGTACTCCTCACCTCTACTTAACTGAGGATGCACACAGCAGGGATGAGTAGGAAAGATTTGGTTGTGAACTCCATTAAGCCATGAGTTGATGGAAGGGAGGGCAAATGCCTTATTCACTGGCATCTACAGCATTTACCGGTGTCTGGCACCTGGTAGGGGCTCATTAAGCATGTGCTTGCTGTTGTCATTAAAATCTGGGAGAATAAAAGCCCTGAGGAGTGTGAGGTGTTCTTGTGCCTCCCATAGGGCAGTGGCCAGGCATCAGGCAGGTGCACACCTGGGGCTTGGCCAATGGAACTGAGCTTTTGGCACATAATGTGTACCCAGTCAGCCTGGAATGTCCACCCCTGTCCCTCAGGGATAAAGTCTGATAGATGGTGAGTGAATTAGCTACTACATTGCTAGTAGTTAGTTGATTTGAATAACCATTAACACTTTGGATTGCCATTAATTTTTTATCACCCATTATCACCTGGGTGTGAATTACTAATCACAGACCAGGACCCAAAGGAAAAGGAAGAGGAATGGCAGGTAGAGAGCTGAGACATGAAAGTGGAAGGAAGGAGCCTGTGTGTGCCTAATGGGGTGAGCTTTTCCTGAATACCTCAGGGCAGAAGGTGGAACAAGGAAGGACCCAAAGACAGAACCCCAAGCAAAGACGCCATTTGCCATGGTTCCATTCTCAGGCTCAGTTGCCCATTTTTGAAAGGTTGGGTGACCCAGTGTTTGATTAATCAGATTTCAAACCCCAGTCCTTTGGTAGGGATGACGCATTTCTCTTCTTGAAACTCCTAACTCTGACTTGTAGGAAACATTTCTCACCTTTCCTTCCAGCTACCTCTGTCCTCTCCCAAAAGTGCCAAATGTTTTCAGTTGCCCTGTAAGCAGGCCTACCTTCCAGAAGCATCTCTCTCATTACCCCACGTACACCCAAGGCAATGACTAAGTTATGTGTCAACTTGATGGAGCCATGGGTGCCTAGATGTGTTAGGCGTTGCTGGGTGAGCCTGTGAGGCTGTCTCTGTTAACCTTCGAATTGTCAGAATGAGTAAAGAAGAGGTGTAATGGGCATCAGCCAATCTGCTGACGGCCTAAATGGAATCAAAGACTGAGTAAGAGAGAAATCTTTGTTGACTGTAGTGGAGCAGTGACATCAGTCTCCTCTTGCCTAGGAACTCAGAGGCAGACTGGACTGACCACAGGCACTCGGTTCTCCAAACATGAACTTGGATGGGAACTCTGCTCTCCTGAGTCCCCAGCTTGCTGGTGGCAGATCCTAGTGTTCTCAGTTGCCACGATCACCTGACCAAGTTACTTGTAAAGAATCTGTAGCTGTCTCTCTAAATATTGTCTAGTTCTATACAAGGGAGAAATTTGGACTTGTATTTTGGTTCCAGTCCCAGATAGCCAGCTGAGGACAATTCCTGGGCAATCCACCATTTATACCCAGAATTCCACTTCACACGAAATACTGTAGATTTAACTAGCCCTGGTTTTATCCATGTATTGTCAAATTGAAATTGGGTTTAGGGAAGTTTTTTTTGTTTTTTTTTTTTTTTTTTTTTTTTTTGGTTAATATTTTGCTGAAGACTTACAAGATGTATATAGATTTGGTTGAGTTGTTTTGTTCTGTTTTCACTTTAAAAGAAAACTCAGGATGCGATTGGCATTCTGTTCCTTTGTTTTTCTTTGCTAGTATTTTTGTTATTGAGGTGTATTCCATAGAGTGAAATACATAGATCTTAAAGTGCATGGCTCAATGAGTTTGGGCCTATTTATTACTCTTTTTTATGTTGCCAGTCAAGATATAAATTATTTCCATTACCCTGAAAATGTGTCTACATTACTCTAATTTATATATCCATAGATAAGTTTTACTGGTTGAACTTCATGCAAGTGGTATCACGCATAGGTCCTCTTTCTGCAATTAAACATGATGATTTTGAGATGTATATATGTGGTGTTGTGTGCCGTTAGTTCATTTTTAATTGTTGAGTCAATTCTATAATATATTACAAGTTAATTACCACCCAACTTTTACTAGAATAAATAACACTGGCATAAATGCTCTCAAACAAGTCCTTTTGTGAATGTGTGTTTTATTTACTTTTGGGCAAACCTAAGGGTGGAGTTATTGAATTATAATAAATCCCCAAATGGTATTCCATAGTGGTTATAGTATTCTATGCCTCCAGCAGCAAAGTATGATACTCCCAATTGCCAAGCATCTTCTTCAACATTTGAAACCATTAATTTTAGCCATATTAGCAAATGTGCAATGGAATCTCATTTTGCTTTTTTAATTATAATTTCAGTGATGATTTAAAATGTCAAACATCTTTTTATGTGTTCACTAATATTTTTTGTGAATGTCCCTATTTTCATTAAATAATAATTTTATTATTGATTTTTCTGCAAGTTTTATATATTGTGGACAAATGGCCTGGGTTTTTTTTTTCTCATTTTTTTCTCATAGTCTGTGGTTTCCCATTTCATTGTTTTCTATTTATTTTTTTCTTTTCATTTTAAACAGTCTCTTTTGTTAAGGAAAAAATAAATTTTGCTCAAATTCAGTTTACTATTTTATTTTTCTATAATAGTTTGAATTTTTAACATTTTATCTAAGAAATCTCTATCTACCACCAGGTTACAAAAGTATTTTACAGTGTTTTTGTCTAGGAGTTGCATTGTTTTTGCTTTTCTAGAACCTATCTATAAATCTACCTCAAATTAATTTGAGTGGAGGTGGTGTGTCAAGTGAGGTCTGAATCAAATTCAATTTTTTTCTTTCAGTTATCAAGTTGACCCAGTACCACTCATTTAATTCATTAAAAAGACTTTTCTTCCCCTATTGAATTATATCAACACTTTTGTTAAAAATCATTTGACCTTTTATGCATGGTCTATTTCTGTTTTATGGATCAATTTGCCTCTGCAAATGTTAACGTCTTACTGCCATGATTACTATAGCTCATCAGCCATTCCTAACATCAAATGGTTTTCATCTTCCAGCTGTATTCCTCTTTTTCATGAATGTCTTGGGTATTACTTTACATTTCTATGTACATTTTAGTATAAAAACACTTTCTGGGATTTTGTCATTTTGTTGAATCTGCGAGTCAGTACAAAGAGAACCAACATTTTTGTAGTGTTTTGTCTTCCAGGCCATGAGTATGGTATGTCTTTCCATTTATTTTAGTCTGTCTTACTTTCAGCTATATTTTGTTTTCTTTACAGAGGTCTTTTACCTATTTTGCTAAGTTATTTTTTGGAAGTTTTATGTTTTTGATGCTGTTATAATTGGTACTGACTTTTACATTTTTCTATTGTCGTTTGCTAGTATTTAAAAACACAATTGGTATTTAAAAATTGATCTCATATTCTCAGATCTTGCTGAATTCCCTTATTAGATCTAAGAGTTTATTTTTGTTTTGTTTTATTTGAAATTATTTTGGATGCTTTCTATATATACACATATGATCTGCAAATAATTTTGTTTCGTCTTTAGCAATGGTTATCCTTCTTTCCTATTTCTTGCCTAATTACATTGTTTAGGACTCTATCATTATTTTAATTGACCACATGCTTGGTTCCTGATTCTGAACATTTTTAGTATTTCTCCATTAAAAATGATGATAGCTGTTGGTTTTTCATATATACCCTTTATCATATTGAGGAATTTCCCCTTTATTCCTTTTTCATGAATGAGTGTTGAATTTTTGGTAGAACTTTTGCGTCTTTTGAAATGATATTACGAACTTCCTTATTCCTTTTTTACCTGATCACTTGCATTGATTGATTTTCAAATGTGAAACAAACATCACACTTCTGGGACAAATTTTACTTTGCCAGGATTTATTAGACTTTTTATATGTTGCCAGACTCAACAATTGCTAAGGATTTTGATTTCCTCTCTGTTCTCGAGTGATATTAGTCTTTAATTGTATTTTCTTGTAAGGCCCTTGTCTGGTTTTGTTATTAGGGTTGGGCTGGCCTTGTAAAATGAACTGGGCAGTGTTACCCCTTCTACCTCTTGTGAAGGAGTTGGTTTAATATGGGTTTTTCTTTGTGAAAACTTTAATAGAATTCCACAGAACAGCTAGCTAGGCCAGAGGTTTTATTATGGCTTCTATTTCTCTAATAGATACAGGGTTAGCAAGGTCACCTACCTCTTTGTCAGTTTGGATATGTTTTGTTTTTAAAGAAGCTTTTCCCCTGTCCTATTTCCTATTGCCGTCAGTTTTTTTAGCACTCAGTTGTACATAATTTTGCCCTATCATTTTGATTCCAGAGGTTCTATTTCCTTTCCTGATTTTATACTTCTGGGTTTTCTCTCTTTTCCTTAGCAACTTTCTTAGAGTTTATTAAATGTCTTAATCTTTTTCAAAGAACTGACTTTTCAATTTTTTGATTTTTTCTCTATTTTGTCAATTTCATTTATTTCCACTCTTCATAATTTCTAATCTTTATAGTTTCCTTCCATTTACATATTTTGCCATTTACATACTTTGGTTTAATTTGTTCTTCCTTTTCTGGTTGATTCAGATAAAATCTTATCAGTAATTTTAGATTTTCGTTACTTTCTAATATGAACAATTTAAGGTCAAGATTTGTCTCTCAGCCCTTTAGCTGCATACCATGTATTTTGAGATATTGTATTGTGTTACTGTTCAGTTCAAATGTTCCAATTTCCTATGTTTATTAGTTTCTCCTCGCTGGTGTAACAAACTGCTACAAATTTAGTGTCTTCAAACAGCACTGATTTACCCTACAGTTCTGGAGGTCACAAATCTGAACTTGGTATCCTTGGGTAAAAACCAAGCTGTTGGCAGGCCACTGCCCATTCTGGAATCTTGAGGCGAGAATTCATTTCCTTGTGTTTCCAAGCTTTTCCAGGCTGCCTGTGATCCTTGCCTTGGGGCCCCTTACGGTATCTCAATCCAGGCTGCAGCTCCCTCCCCTCTGACAAGCGGCCCAGTCCTTATGTCTTCCTCTGACTCTGATCCTCCTGCCTCCTTCCCACAGGTCCCTTGTAGTTACATTGGGCACACTGGATAATGTAGGATAATCTCCCTGTAGTAATGTACTTAATGACATTTGCAAAGTCCTTTTTATCACGTAAGGAACACTTTCACAGGTTTCAGGAATTAAGACACGGATTTCTTTAGAGGGCCATTATCCAACTACCATGCCACGTCCTTTCTTTCCCTTGTGAGTTCAAAATTCTTCCTAATTTCCTTGGTAATTTTATTAGCAGATTTTGCCACATTTCCTGCTACCTGTTTTTTAAGGCTTCATGATTGTTGATTGCAATGGGCTAAATGTTTATGTTCTCCCCATATCCGTATTGAAACCCTAATCCCAATATTGGAGGTCAGGCCTTTGGGAGGGAGCTAGGTCATAGGATGAAGAAAAGGCCAGAGAGCTGAACAGCTCCCCTCGTGCTATGCGAAGACACAGCAAGTAGACAGTTGTCTGCAAGCTAGCAAGAGGACTCTCCCGGAGAACCTGAACCTACTGGCACCTTAATCTCACATTTCCATCCTCCAGAACTATGGGAAGTAGACACAGTTTAAGCCAAACGCTTTATTTTATTTTATTTTTTTAGCATCCCAAGGTAATTAAAACATTGATTTTTAATTCAATTCCATTTTGGTTAGAAAATATATTCCTTGTGATTTCAGCCCTTTGAAATGTATTGAGACTTATTTTATGGTCCAGCATAGGGTATATATTCATCAATGTTCCACGTGCATTTGAAAAGATGTGTATTTTACAATTGTAGGGTGTAAGGATCAATACATGTAAGTCAGGTCAAGCTTTGTTGAATGGGTATTCAAATATTTATCCTTACCAATTATTTCCTCTACTTTTTCTATCAATTTCTAAAAGAGAAATAGTAAAATCTTCAACTAAGGTTGTAGACTATTCTCCACTCAGTTCTCTTCATGGCTGCTTCCCACTCTTCGAGACTGTCATTAGGCAAATATGTATGTGCTCACTGTGGGGACAGTGCTGCGTGACCCCAGTACCCCTGTTCAAGGCCATGGAAGAAGAAAGAGAGGAGGCAGCAAGGGTGTTCAGACCAACATGGCCTGGGGGAGCCCACGGCCATCACGTGGCCTCTGCAGAGGAGACTGAGGTTCAGGTATTTAGGATCACTGTTTTTTCTTGATTAATTGACTCTCATCATTATTAATTATTACTCTTTCTCTTTGGTAATACCCTCTGTTTTGAATACAGCTTTAACTTTAATATTGACAAAACAACTTTACGTTTCATACTTTCATAGTATATTTTAATTCCCCCATTATTTTAGCTTATCTGTATCCTTATAGTTAGAGTATATTTCTTCTTATCAACATAGAGTTGAGAATTTTAAAAAATTATTCTGATAATATCTACCATTTAATGCAAATGCTTTGTCCATTTACATCTAATGTAATTACCCATATCATTTTTAATGATTGCTTTAGAGAATATAATATGCACCTTTAGCTTTTCACAATTAACCCTGAATTAATATTATACTGAACACATATAAGAAGGTTAGGACAGTGTGCTTCCTTCACCTGCATCCTTTCCTTTGGAATTTTGTTATATATATGTATATATATAGTAATATATATATTATTACTACATGTAGCATTTCAGAATATAATGTCACGGTATTTCCTTTAAAAGTCAAATGTCTTTTAAAAATTTAGGAAAAGTTAAGAATGAAAAAGTTACCGTGTTTTCCAAACATTTCCATTCCTGCCATTCTTCAAGTATCAAAGATACGCCTGGTACCTTTTCTTTTCTGATAAAAGAACTCAAGACAAATTCTCTCTCTTTTTTTGTTTATCTTAAATGTTTACATTTTATTTATTTTTTGATTATTTCTGTATTAATTTTGTTATTGTTGTTGTTGTTGTTTTTGTTTGTTTGTTTGCGGTGTTGGGGCTTGAACCCAGGGCCTTGTGCATGTGAGGCAAGCACTCTACCAACTGAGCTACATCCCCAGCCCCTGTATTTATTTTTTTGGTACCAGGAATTGAACTCAGAGACATTCAACCACTGGGTCACATCCCCGCCCTGTTTTGTCTTTTGCTTAGAGACAGGGTCTCATCGAGTTGCTTAACACCTTGCCCTTGCTGAGGCTGGTTTGACCTCGAGATCCTCCTGCCTCAGCCTCCTGAGCTGCTGGGAGTATAGCCATTTGCCACCATGCCCCGATCATTTTCCTTTTATTTTTAAAGACAATTTTCACTGGATATGAATTCTAATTGATATTTGTTTTCTCTTAACACTTTAAAGATATGATGCTAGCGTGCGTCTATGTGTGTGTATGTGTGCATACGTGCGAGTGAGCATGTGTGTGCACATGTGTGTGTGTGTGTATCTGTGTGGGTGTATGTTTTCTGATGAGAGTTCCTGAAGCTGATGTGTCACTTCCCTCTGGGCCATTTTCTGATTTCCTCTTCACCTCGGGTTTTACACAGTTTGACTATGATGTGTCTGATTTTAGTTTTCTTACATATTTCGCTTAAGTTCAAAGAATTTCTTGAACATATGAATTGATGTACTTTTTATTAAAAAAAAATATTACCTTGCTTCACTCTATCTTCTCCCTCTTGAGCAACAACTCACACTTTAGGCCCTTTGATAGTGTCCCTCTGCTCGTCACTCTCCATTCTTTTTCCTTTCTCTTTTTGCTTTATTTTTTCTGTTTTCTATCAGGCTGTATTCAACTTCCCGAATCATGTTTTCTGTTGTGCCAGGCTTCTGCCAAACTCAACTAATAAGTTCTGTGTTTCACACATTGTATTTTGTCATGTCAGAATGTCCATTTAAATACCCTTTAGTTTCTATTTACTTTTTCCTGAATTTTACATTTTCATTCAGTTTGGGCCACTTTGTTTTCTGTGTAAATCAAGTGATTTTGAAAACTTTAGCTGCCAACTTCAGTATCTGGATTATTTGAAAACCTTCTTCTATTAAATGTTCTTTCTTTTTCAAATTTCTTTCACTGAATTTTTGCATAGCTAGTAAATTTATTCTATAACAGAATTGTTGATGCAACTCTTAAAAATTGTTTTAGAAGTTTGCATTTAGTTAAATGAGTTTTGAAAGGGAAAGACATTTGAAAATGTTCAAATAGATGAATTGACCATCTGAGATACCAGTTGAAAGTATTGGAGAATTTGAGCAGAGATTCAGGCATAGTGAGGGACCCTATTAAACTTATTTCCTAATCTTTGATTCTAAGTCTGTAGTACTTTGTTTCTGCATTGTCTACTGTGTGGTCAGCCTTGACCACTGTCGAGCCCAGTATATGTGACAAGGTAGCCAACAGATGCTCAGAAAGATTGGCCCTGTTGATGTGGGCACCTTGTAGGGTTCAGCAACTATCAAGAGGAGGGAATGCATTTTCTCATAAAATCACTATCACTAGACTGAGGATAGTGGCTTTTAATGGGAGACTCTGTGGGAGCTTCTTACAGGGCATCTGGTCCAGATAAGGGAGTCCAAGTTCTCTAGCTGATTCACTTTGACATAAGGAATGACGACTACTTGAGTAGTTATAAAGTGGACCTGTTAGCTTTTATTGCAACCTAAGTATCAAAGAACTTAGGATTTAATGTAACAGCCTCTGGTTTCACTTATGATTTTGCGAGCCACCCATTTTGGCTCAGCTGGATTGTTCTTTCTCTGGTCTGATTCATTAGCTTCAGTCCTCTTCTGGGCCCTCTGGAGCCTGGCTGGCAGGGCAGAGCCTACAGGAGACCACCTCACCTCTCTTCCCTCTGGTCTTTCCTGCAAGCACACTTGAGCCTGCTTACTGCAGAGAGTGACTGCAGAGGTTGAGAGAGAGAGAGTGGAGTGTCCCTGGTCACCCGAGGCCCAACTGGACACTGATACTTGGTCACTTCCACTGCATCTTATGAGCCAAACCAAGTCAAAAAAACAAGCTCATATTTAAGAGAAGGATAATTGGTGGGGATAATTGAAAAGTCACATTGAGAAAAGTGTAAGGAGGTATGAACAACTTCTGTGATCTAATATATAGAATGAAGAGATAGGTTCCTGAAAGTTTTGGGTTAGGCATGTGTTATGGTTTGGATGTGAGGTGTCCCCCAAAAGCTCACATGTGAGATAATGCAAGAAGGCTCAGAGGCGAAATGATTGAGTTCTGAGAATCTTAATCTAATCTGATTAATCCCCTGATAGGGATTAACTGAGTGGTAACTGAGGTGATGGGGTGTGACTAGAGGAGGTGGGAATGGGGGGTATGGCTTTGGGGTATATATTTGTATCTGGTGAGGGGAAATCTCTGTCTCTGCTTCCTGACCATCATGTGAAATGTCCAAGGACTGAGACCTCTGAAACGGTAAGTCTCCAAATAAACTTTTCCTTCTCTATAATTGTTTTTGTCAATTCCTTTAGTCACAGCAGTGAAAAAACTGAGCAGACCACCATGGTTGAAGTGTTTGATGACCTTCTTCCAACAATTGGCTTTAAGCCTTGTTGGAGAGGAACAGAGAACCTTGTCCCTGACTGGAAAGTGTATGGACTTTGGAGTCAGACAGACCTTAGTGACTCGCTGTGTCACAATGAGAAGACTACACAACCTCTCTGAAGTTCACAGCACATGAAATTAAAATGATCACGCCTACCTCAAATGACCACGGTGAGAATCCATCAGCCAATAATACTACATGCTCAACATAAAAGAATTTTGGAAACAGCATAACATGACCATTATTCCTTCCAAGTCTAGTTTCTAACTCTGCTGTGAAAACAACATTGATTCCCACAACCCACACAGCCCGCTCTCTGGTTGGAATGCTTATTAGCCATCTTAGTGTACAGTCGGAAGGAACCTAGGGACCTTTTATCCCAGATCTTCACTTACAGGTGAGAAAACCAAAGGAAGGATAAAAGGACTTCTCCTATATCTCAAGGCTTAAATAGGACTCATGCTATCGATTTTCTTTATTTGTCACTTATAACTAGTTTTATATTGTTAGCTCTTAGTTACCATAAACTTGTCTTCTCCCAGAGCTTGTGAGCTGCTGGAGAATAGAGGTCGGGCCTTATTGTCTAGTATCTGACCAGCACCTGAAACTGCAGCCAGCTCAGAGCAGGCCCGTGTCAAGCGTGGATGAAGGGGATGACAGTAAAGGACAGCAGCATCTTTCAATGTGGCCACAATGGTCAGTGGGGCAGAAGTTATGGATGGGCCTGGTGGAAATTAAGATACCAGAGAGTCTTATTTATCTGTCATGTTCTCCAACCTGACCATGAGGTTATGTACCAGGATATTTGATACAACTATCAATAATCATGAGTCTTTGTTCAAGTTTCCAACCATTTATTGGGGTCCTGTAGGATATGCTTCCTGGTTACACTTCCATATTTACTACCAACTTTCCTGTCACCCCAGGAGACCAGCCTATATGAACTGCTGCAGAGCTAGTGTGACCAATTATCCCAGTTTGACCCGGACTTACCGATTTTAGTACTCAAAGTCTTACATGCTGGGAAACTTATTTCCTCTCCTGACGGCTATTGGTCTCCCTAGCCCATACTCTCTGACTTCCCGTTGGGTTTGGCCAATAGGAGGCACCAGCAGATCAGAGGTTGGGAGCTGATAAGATCCATGCTCTTTCGGCCCTCCCTTTCCCAAAGCCACCATTTTTGTTGGATGATCTTCAGACGTCTGTGCCTCCAAGATTCATTCAGCACTCCATCTGCTCCTCAGGCCCAGGGGTAGCAATACCCCTCTGGGTTGCTAGAACTGGGATTCTGAACTTTCTCTGGTTTGGTTTGTTAAACTATGTCCAGATTTTTGTAAATAAAATTTGGGGACACATCATTTCTCATGGAATTGAGTTAGGTCTATGAAGTCTGGATTAGTTATCATGAAAGTAGATTGTTTTAATGTGAGTCAGCCCACACCTATGTGCTCTGCGAATATGATATCATCTACCATGAGGCCCTCATTAGTAGCTGAGCAATGTTGGTACCATGATCTCAGACTCTGAGCCAAAAGAAACTTCTTGGTTTTATAACCTACTTAACCTCAGGTATTTTGTTATTAAACAGAAAATGGAGTAACAGCCTTCAGATTTATGAAGAAAGCCACTCATTTCCTCATGAGATGTGACTTACAACCAGGATCCTGAGAACTGTGCTTGACATTGTGACAGATACAAGAGAAATGTAAAATATGGTCCCTGTGTACAATCTAACGAGAAGGAATAATTTGTAATAAAATCATTGAAAAGCGATAGTACATCTGCGCCTCAGTTTTTCAGCTATGAAAAGAATGAACTCAAAACATGCTTTCAGGAATTCCACAAAGTAAGAAAATATTTTCTGCCAAGTTTTTAAATCTTGCTAATCATCTTTATCACCGTTTGACTGGTATTTTATTAAAACATTTAAAGGCTTTTCAAGCTAAGGTAGTTTCTGACTTTGTGCACCAAGACTATTGATATCTTAATAAAGTGCTAGATTAAATATAAAATTAGAGACAATGAAGGAGAGGAACGAGCCATCATCGTGAATGGTGTCAAGGAGAAGATGGATACAACAAACCACACATAAGGGTGGGCATTTGGGATAAAGGAAACCCAGAGGGTTGAAGGCATTACGGGCTCAGTCAAGATGATGAATTCAGACAAGACCTGAAGAGAAAAGCCTGGTATGTGACAAGAGGCAGGGAAGAGGCTAACGTGATTGGTTTGGGATGGAATTTTATGGAACCAGATTTCATAAGCCTCCAATACCAAGAAATTTGGTAAGCACAAATGTCAGTCAGAAGAACCCAGTCATTCTAAGACTCCAAGATGTTAGCAGAATCTCTTTTCTTCTTTTGCGAAATTTTCTTTCCTTTTGTGTGTGGTGAGTTCAGATAGGAATAGTACTCGTGGTCACAACCTGCCCGTGCCCAAGGAAGCAGAGAAGGCCAGGCTCCCACCTGGAGCCACTGGTTTTGTTCCAGACCCTGTTTAGGAAGCCATTGCCTAGAGAGGGACTTCAGAATCGGGCCGATTCTTCAGATTAGTGGCATCCAGCGGGACCAGATCCGCCCTTGAGAAAGGCCCTTCTCATCACGACCTGTTCCCTCGGGGGGAGAATTCCCAAAGCAAGGAGTTCCCTTGATGGAGTTATTTGCTGACTGTTTACACATTTGCACAATTAACATGCCTTTTATCCGTAAATAGAAATCAGCCCAGAGAAACACATGATTAAGTAGCAGGCGACGTGCAAAGTGTTTTAAAAAGGCTGCCAGTGAGGGGTTAACCCAGTCCCTGAGCCTCACCTAATGCATCAACAGTGGCACCAGGCCGAGGCCTGCTGAATAGCTAAGCTCCCAGAATGCAGTGGGGAGGCCAGCACGTTGAGTTATTCCCAGGTGACACTGTTTGAATGTCATTTAAAGTTCACTTTCATTATTTTAATTGTCACTGTAAAAATTGCCCATTCAGGACTGATTATGTTCTAAGAGAAATCAGAACTTAAATTCCAATCAATCATAATTGAACGTGTTGTTGCAAGTGGCATATAAAGCTGTGTCTCGGATGTGATTAAGACAAGTATTAGTTACTTGTGAAAAGCTGCGGGGAGATTTAGGAGCAAGCAGGATTAATTCTGAATAATTTACATGGCCAAAGCCATCAGAGGAGGAATGGAAAAGCTTTGGAAGTGAAGTGCTTTTGCAGGCCCTGGGAAGGGTGGGGCTGGTTCTTGGAGCTCAGATAGGAATCAGCTCCAGAGTGGTGGGAGGGGACGTTTTGCATGGAGGCCTGGTGGGATCTGGTCCTGGACTTTCTGGTTACTGGCTGAGTTTGGAGAAGGCACTTAACTTCTTTGAATCTCACCTTCTTCCTCTATAAAATCTCTGCCTTAGAAATTTCACAACAACTTTAGGCCTAGATATGATAATATAAAAGCAGCTTAATAACCCTAAAGTGCTCTTAAGCACGAACTTAAATTGGTTCCAGATGTTGGCTTCACACCAGGTAGAGGTTTAGCCAGACTAAGCACCATCAGGGTGGGAAGAGATGCCATTAACACAGCCATTAAGTGAGCCAACTGGAGATGTGGGGTTTCTTTAAGAGGGATCGTCTGGGACCAGGGTCAGAGTCCAACAGAGAGGGGGCTCATTCTTCCTGTCCTTTTCCCTTCTTTTTTGCCCTTCCCCAGATACACCTGGGCACATGGACACCAGGCCTGAGGCCCTTATTGGGCAAGCAGACCTTGATTCCTTTCATTGCCCACCACCAGGAACACAGTACCTTGTCACTGAACTGACACAGATTCAGTCCTTTGAATAGAGGAGAATTTAAACTCAGACTTTGGAGTTAGGCAGAGCAATTGGTCAAATATCTTAATCTCTAAGGCTCAATATCCAGACCTGGAAAACAAGAATTTGGGGTACCTCACGGGCCAGTGGAAAGGATGAACACTGTAGCCTCCAGACTCGAAGTTCTCACATAAGGTAGTAATCAAAGCCACAACCCGTACACTTCAACACAACTTTAGGATTTGTCCAGGGGCTTCAAAATGAAGCCAAAGACCAGGGTCCCTGTTCTCTGCTTTCTAGACAGTTTCAGACTGATGCAGTGGCCACTGGCCTGCAGTCCCTTAGTCTGAACTTGTAGAAGAATATGTCTGAACTTGCAGAGAATGAAAATCTGCACATGGTCCTGACTTTCTCAGCTCAGCAGGAAGTGGTTCTTCCCTGCCTGGGAAGCACCAACAGCCTTTGGTTCCGGAACCTCCCAGAAAAAGGAGGAACCCCTACATCTTTTCCTCCCCCTCCCCCATGTATAAACCAATTTTCTTGGAAAGGGAAGTCAGGGGAATTGGCAGGAACCTAATAAAGGTCTCTGAAAACAATGTTTCTGCATTTGAAAAATAAACCATGTCTTTAAATGCATTAACTCTGTGGGGAAATAAATGTAATAAACCAAATTCAATCCCTGCCAACATTTGTTTTCTTATCTATGTAAAATCAATATACTTGTTGCAATTATGTCTTTCAATAAATCCTCCCAAAGTCTTATTTTCTCATAAGATTTCCTGCCGCACTCAGATTCATTGCATTCATTTTCCATCTAGAGAAATTGTCTCTTGCGTTTTCAAGCCATCCGGTTTCCTTGAAGGATGCTGTGCCCCACCCTTGTCTGCAAGGGCCATTTAGGAGACAATTACTTCAGCTGGATTATGGTGCCTGGCTGGGATTTGCGCTGATGGGAACAGCTCTCTTTGGTATAGGGGTGATTTTTCTGGCCAGAACTGACCTCTTCCTGCTCCGTGGTCCTCACAGTGCAGCTGGGAAGCAGTAGTCCTTTCTCCTTTTGCATGTGAGTGAGCACATGGCTCTTTTGTCAGGGAATGCATAGCACGGTACCAGCAGATTCTGCAAACAGGAATATTTATTTTATTTTTTAATGGATATGTGGGTACTTTGGGTTCTCCTGCCCCTGACATGATGAATCATAGTACGCTAGAGCCAAAAGAATCCCAGAGAAGGGCGGTGCGCCCCAGGCCTGGTTCCGTTGTAGGAATTCAGTGAATGAGGTGTGCCAGTCCTCCTCCATGCCTGACTCTGCAGCGCATCAGCATCACTGAGGAAGCTGCTTCCCTCCCTCTCATTGCAGAAAGAAGGGACGTGAGTTCAGAGAGGGTCAGCGACTTGCCCTCAGCAGTCAGCACTCAACTCGGGCCTGTGACTCCTGGCACAGTACTGCACATTACTCCACTTTGGTTTTCATGTCTCCTAATCACCTGCCTTCGCCCGCCTGCTTTCCCAGGTCAGGATGCAGAATGTGATGGTTAATTTTATGTGTCAACATGTCTGGGTGAAGGAGTTGGTAAAGCATTACTTCTGGATGTATCTCTGAGGGTGTCTGCAGAGGTGGTTGGCATGTGGATCAGTGGGTTGGGTGGGCACCAGGCAAGACACTAGGGGCCTGTCTAGAACAGAAGAGGAGAGAGAAGGACTTTCTCTCTCTCCTGGAGCTGGGACAGTCTCTTCTTCTTGGGCATCAGAACTGCAGGTTATCTGGCCTTGAACTTCAGGTCGTATACCAGCAACCCCCCCACCCCCCCGCAACTCTCAGGCCTTTGAACCTGGACTGAGCCACTCACCCCTGCAGCAACCCAGGACCTTCAGCTTGCAGACAGCCTGTTGTGGAATTTAGCCTCCAAAGTCCTGCGAGCCAATGTCCCTAATACATCTCTTTGCATATATTTAATATGTATCTTAAAGAACCAGGATACATCTCGTTGCTTCATCTCTCTGCAGTTCTCACACATACACAGCACTCACCTGTGGTTCTCGTGGCTCTCAGGTCTCACCCATTCTCCCCAGATATGTCCTCTGCCTTCCTTCCACTTCCCATGGGTCCCTGCTTCCTTCCCAGCTCCTCCCCAGGACACCCGCTCCCAGTATCTGAGGATACTCCCAGCCTCCCCACCTGCCCGCTGCACTCAGGGCCCACACTGCAAATTGGCTGCTTGTTTCAATGACTCCACTGAGTGATTGTGAAGACGCCAAGGAAGCACTTGAAACGTCTCTCGTACAAAATGCTGTTTGCCGTGACAGGACAGGAAGGGGCTATCAGCCCTTAGAAGTCCTGGCAGCGGGACGCAACTTGACACGCTGAGGAGACGGGAGATGAATGAGCTGCCAGCAACGCTGAAGAGACTGGAGACTTTAACTTATTTATTAAGCTAAATTATTTACATTAAGGAGTCGGCTGTTCTGAGTAATTTATCTCAAGCTCCAAATCCAAACATTATTTTGAATAGGAGTGGGTGACCCTTCTAATGAAAAAAAAAAAAAAAGACTTTAAGACAATTAAAAAACAAAGAATCTTCAAACCTTCTTTGTGGACCTTTGCTCCTCCCAGGGGAAAGGGACATTGGCATAGAAAGGGCTCCGGGGCGGGTGGTACAGGTGCCCTCTGCCATGACAGGGACATTTCCAGGCTGGGCAGGCAGTTCTCACCACTCCCCTCTGCTGATTGATTGAGGCTATGACTCTGACCGCCAGGGGCTATTAAGTCACCAGGTCAAAGGGGATCAAGGGGTGGCTTCCTGAGATGTGGCTAGAGGCTGCAGAGTCTTACAGCAATGAAAGGATCTTGATTCAATATTTATAAAACCCCAGGTAGGATCCTCCTCCCATATAGGAATTTAGTAATTATCACTGGGAGGAGATTTGCTATTCATCTCTTTTTAATTATTAATCGGTAGAAAAGGCCAGGCGTGTGTAGAAACCCAAGCGTGAGCACTGAACCGGGTGTTCCCCAGTGTGGGGGCCCAGAAAGTGCTAAAGGTAGGGCAATGTGGAGGTGGCCCCTGTACCTCCCTCAAAACTCACCAGGGGCCTCTGAGTCCATCTCCAAAGGAAGTTGGTTCGGTTTAGACAGGAAGTCCACCTCGGCCTCTGCTGGCTACGTGGAAGTGGTCATTTTGCTATTGTTCGAGTGCTCCTCGAAGACTGAACATCCTCTAAAAAGAAGAAAACAAGTATTTTCCCAGGAATGAGTCCTCTGTGTCTTCCAGTAATGGGAAAGGGCTCGGGCCAAGCCTCCAAACTTTACAACTGGACAAAGTTGAATTTTGGTTCTCTTTAGTAAACAAATGCCCCAAGGCTATGAACTGACCTCCATTTCACATCCATGCGATGGGGATGAGTGTCCACCTCACAGGGCTGTTCTTAGAATTCACGTGTAAAAGAGACCTCATGCTCAGCATGCAGTATAACAGTCGCTATTGTCCACATTCATTGTCCAGGTATCATTCTCCATGTCCAGCCGCAGTGCTTTATGGTCTTTGGTTGTCCTTGCAGTCCAGTGGAAGAAAATGAGAAGCACCTTAAACTCTAGAAGAGCAGGAAGCACTTCAATTTTTTTCTCATGTTCTTCCAAAGAACCTACCTAGCACCATTGCCGCCTCTCTGAAGTTGCATCTCAACCGTGCCTGTTAGCTGTGCAAAGGTAATGTGCTGTTCAGAGGCACGTGGTGTGGTAGAAAGGGTCCTAAACTTGGAGTCAGAGGTCTTAGGTTTAAATTCTGTTTTCCCACGAGTGGTCTTGGGCTGTTCACTCTTTTCTGCTCTTCTCCCTGTTGACACTGTGAGACAGATGGCATTACCCAGGTCACATAGATGAGGAATTCGGGCTCAGGAAGCACTGGAGGGCAAAACAATGAACAATGTTAGCTTTTTGTTATTAAGCCATGATTGTGCCATTCAGTCTCAGAAAGGTGTACGTTAGGTCATTTTGGAGTGGCAGATGAATTTTCACTAACTGTACACCTAGGCAAGGAATGCTCAGCAGACAGGAGGCTCCAGGTTGGAGAGTAAGCCCTGGGGTCCACCCAGGGAGTGTGGTAAACCTGGCATAAGTTCGGAGGGAGATGGATGACCCTTTAAAGTAGGTCAGGGAGAACTTAATGTAAGGTCTATTTACAAAGGCAGGGGCAGGATTTAGGGAAATCAGTGCAGATAGTCAGCACCTCAAAATGGGAAGCTATGGATCTCTGATCGTCCCGCTATCAGAAAGAGCTTTGGGAGGAAGCAGTTCCTGGACCTTAGACAATGCTGTGTGTCTAACAGGACCTGGAACCTCTGGTCAAGTGATAGAGCTACCCATGGCCACCCCTCAGGGAGGGAGCTGGGGAATAAATACACCTTCTCTTCCTCTTCCCACCTGAATTCACTCCAAGGCAAGGCAACTGCTTATGAAGATCTAGGTCATCAGGTAAAGAACAGGTGCAGAAGAGAGGCAAGTGGACCAGGAGGGCCCTGCAGAAGGTGCTCGGCATGTTAGCCTACTGTTAACTCAAGATGCCTGTGGTGGGAAGCCAAATAGGGTGCCCTGAACAACCCAGATGCCAGGCATTGATCCCGGGCTTCCAACATCTTGTCTATTTCAACAGATGATCTGTCACTTCTCTGACTCTTGCTTCCAAAGCTCAGATATTGAAAACCAAGCTAACAAATTGGACCCCAACAGTGAAATCTCAATGGTCTCTCCTTTAACTCTTCAATGCACTCAAATCGTCAATGCTTCTAACAACACATCTTTAGACTTTTCTTCTAAAGACTCGAACTCTGTCAATACAATCTCAGGACACTTGGTCCATGCAGTGGGGTGAGAAGCCTTAATGGCAATCTGTCAATTTTTGGAAAGCCAATTGATTCAATTCTCACTCTTCTGTCATTTGCCTGGAGAATGGCCCACTGCCAGTTACTGCCTGCCATCTGCTCTTCATTCCTGGCTAGTCACCACCTCCTGGGTACTAAAGCTCACCTCCCCAGGCCTGGCTGCCGTCTAATTCCGGCTGAAGCTGCAGTACACAGAGAACCTCGCCTCACTTGCTAGTGGGGTTTAGGATTAAGTACTCACTTAAACCTAGAATCTAGGACACTTGAGCCTCTCTCTCTTACATGCCAGCCAGACTCTATCTTCAAGAACACTTGGGATCTAGATTTTCCAAAAGAAACAACTTTCTCTGTGTCCTCCCTCTTGGCAGACTGTATCATCTCAGTCTGTGTGGCAAGTCTTCTGCCTTGATCTTTGCACTCACTCATTCCTTCTATGTGAAAGATCTTTGGTGGGTCACTCAGTCCTACTCAGTCATCTTGCTAGGTAGTTTTGGTTGTCCCTCTGGGAATGGAGTTCTGCTAACCCCCTGTAAAGGGATGCTTGAGCCACTTGAAGCTAATAGGAAGCCCCAGTACCATTTTTTGCCTACTCACACCCATCTTCCTCACTGCCTTCCCACTCAGTTGACCCTGGGATCTGCATTTACAGAAAGTCACACCCAGTTCTCAGTCACACCTTCTTCTGACTGTGAGGTTTGGAGTCAGCCATCATGGCTCACCTGGGAGCCCTCATTCATGATAGGGAGCCTGAAGCATCTACCAATTCATAGCCAGGGACTTTCGGGATATTTCTATGAAGGCTTTTCTGTCACCCCTTGATAGGAAATAACCATTTCTGGATATTTTGTTTTACCTATTTCTAGATATTTGCTGCATTTATTTCTTACATATCTTTCTTTCCCTAAACTCTGTGAGTACAAGGGCAAGTCATGTTCTCAGGACTCATAGATGGTAGGTGAAGGTATTAGACTGAATGACTGCCCTGATAATGGTCAGTCAGTGGGAAGAGAAGAGATAATGAAGGCATGCTCCCTGGTCTCTGGAGTTTGCAATCACTGATACTAATGACCCAGGAGAAATGGACATGAAGAATCTCCAGTCAACTGTACATTTAACAGAGGTAAGTATTAGGTGAAGGCAAAAGCAAGGAGCCCCTGAACCTGAAGGAGCCCTTCTGTGTCCAGAAAGTCCAGGAAGAGCTTACAGAATGAAGAGACCTGCAAGAGACATGCTTTCACTCTTCCCTGCCTTTCTGAGGAAGGACATAGTGCACACTTTTGGAAGGTTCCAGAAGGTCTAGGGATTATGAGTTACATTGGTTATTAGATTTTTCTATTCTTAGGCTAACTTGGTATGATGTTTCACAAATAGGTATATTCTAAGTGAATCAGTGTTCTCTCAAGCTGTAACATATTGCTTTCACTGTACCTTTTATATCTTCCTCCCCAAAGCAGTCAGTGCATGCAGGTCTGACTTCCCACAAGCAGTTCAGAATGAATTATTTGCTTGTATATCAAAGAACTCAAGGAGAGAGAAAATACAAGGAATGAGTCAATATTGATGCAATTTCAGACACTGTGGAACCTGGTTGGTATAGGAGGTTCTTATTGTGAAATAGAGGTACGATACTTCTTTCAGTCTCTCAGATAACACTAGGTAGAGAATATACAATAGTACCCTTGCAGAGGAGACTCCTTTTTTAATATCAGTATGTGAATGGCTTTGATTGTCCTTTGCTTTCATCCTGGGAATGAATTACACAGGCACTTACCCCACTCAGAAGCCAAGGGTCCCTTTTTCTTCTTTGCTATAAGTCAGGTGTGACCAGGGAGGGTCTTTGGCATAATTAAAGAACTGCTGGACTTTATGTATTGGGGAGAGACATCCCCTTTAAGTTAGAGGCCCAAATGACTCAGAGTTTACATTTTTATAGAACAGTCACTCCCACTAGCCTAAAACGATCTGTACCTAATAATAACGGAGCTGGTTGAGTTGCCGCTCACATCACCCACAGACCATCTTGGAGATCCCTATTTTAAACTCTTGGGCATGTCCCACCCAAACACAAGGAAAATGCCATCCCTTCCCCAACAGCTTGTTATCTGGAGTATAGGATGTTCCCACTAAAGACCAAGAAACCCTTGAAATCATGACTCTTCTCTGGGGAAGGAATTCTGAGATTTTGCATAAGCTTAAGTCTTATCTTTTCCACTGAGCTTTCTCTGATCACTCTAGTTCCTTTGCTATTTAGCCTCATGAAATTCATTTTCTGCAGAATTCAGTTGACAACCATGAAATGTTTTGGGACTTTGCACATGATAGTATAGTCTTATTTTTATATAAAATATAACTGTTTCATGTGTTAATTTGGCATCTAATCTTATCATAAGCCTTTAAGGGTACTCTAGTTCTTTACAAATGACATAACTACATATGTAACACAACTATAGTCCCAGCTACTTGGGAGGCTGAGGCAGGAGGATTGCCTGAGCCCAAAGTCTGAGGTCGGCCTGGACAGCACAGTGAGACCCATCTCAAAAAATAAAAAAAGGAAAAAAGAAGAAAAATGAAAGATGAGATAGAGGGAAGGGAAAGGAGGGAAGAAGAGAGAAGAGGAAAAGAGAAAAGAGGAGAGAAGAAAAACAGAGAAATGAAGAGAAGCATGGGCTAAGGAAGGAGATTGAACTTGAAATGATTTAACTTTTGTGCTCTTGAAGTCATCTGAGTACCACTATCAACTTCCATCTCTAGAACATTTTTATCTTCCCCACAGAACTCTGTACCCATTAAAAACTAACTTCCCATATCCCAGCTTCTTCTTAAAAAAAAACCTATGGGGACTTGAGCAACACATAATAAGAAGCTGCCCCTAGTGTACAGTACAATATTGTTAGCAACATCCACATCATTGTATAGATTTCTAGAGCTTTTTCATCTTGAATAACTGATACTCTATATCCACTGAACAATGCTCCATCCTCCCCCATAACCATCACCTTCTTCCTCGTTTGGCCATTTCCTTTTTTTGTAGGGCTGGATAATATTCCATTGTGTGTGTATATATATATATGTATTTCACATTTTCTTTACACAATCCACTGATGGATATTTAGATTGTTTTTCTTCTTGGTTATTGTGAATAACATTGCAATTGAACATGGGAATGCAGATGTTTCTTCAAGATCCTGATTTCCCTTCCTTTGGATATTGAAACTCTGTAACATATGTAGCATGGTATAGGCTGGACAAGGGTCTATTTTTAACGTTTTGGGGAACCTATATACTCTTTTCCATCCTGACTGTACCAATTTATTCCCACCAGTAGTATGTGAGGGCTCTCTTTTTCTCACATCCTCACCAACACTTGGTATTTTTTCTTATTGGTAATGGTCACTCTAACTAGTGAGAGAGGTGAGATCTCACTGTACCTTTGTTTGCATTTCCTTGATCATTAGTGATATGGAACATTTTTTTTTCATACACCTATTGGGCATTTGTACATTTTCTTTGTAGAAATGTCTTTTCAAATGGTTGCACATTTTTAATCCAGTTAATTGGTTTTTTTTTATTTTTTTATTTTTATTTTTTTGCTATTGAGTTGTGGGAGTTTCTTATGTATTTTGGACACTAACCCCCCATCAGAGATATAACTTCCAAATATTCTTCTGTTATATAGATTGCCTTTTCACTCCGTTGATTTTTTTCCTGTGCTGTGCCAAAGCTTTTTAATTTGATGTACTCTCATTTATCTGTATTTAATCTTATTATCTTTTGACTTTAGATATAAGAGAATCTTAAGATTTTGAAGGAACCAAACATGAGTATTTTGAAGTTTGGGATGCACGTGAACATGATAGTAGTGTTGAATTCCTTCTTGTGTTTTTGAGGGAGAATACCTTGCTGGAGTAGTCTAACCCAGGAAGCTGAGTAGGGATTATAAATGGAGACTTTGGAGGAGACGATGAGGCAACTTCTTCCCCAAGGAACTCCACAGTTTCAGGATCTGCAGGAAAAGATACTTGAGTTACAAAAGGAAGCAAATGGACTGCATTAGAAGGAATATTGGGGCATGATTTCCTGCCTCTAAGAAATTTGACTACTCCATCAGTGATCTGCAAGGAGTCAGTGGGATGCTATCCCCAGAAATCTAGGCCCATGATTCACATGAAATCACCACATCAGAGCTGTTGCAAGTAGCAGGACTAGACATGCAAGAGGACCATGGAATTAAGACCTCCTCCAGTATATCCTGTCCCCTTCTGGCAGCCACCAATGGCAACAAAACAGCATTCAGAGGAGGAGGAGGAATAAAAGCACACCATCCCCAGCTACACTGAAGAGTACTTGGGCCAAACCTGAGAGGCGATGTGTTCTAAATTCCACGGGTACTGTATTAAACAAAGAAAAGCAGCGTTTGTTACTGAGTTTTGACCAGACATTGGCCTTGGCAAATCTGGTGGAAGGAACAGAAAGAAAAAGATATTGTTTAGTGTTTATACCCCACTATTTTCACTACTTGATAAAATGACCATATTAATATTAATATTGAGCTCAAATCAAATTCCCTGTAATCTCCACCTATCTATCCTGTCCCTTCCTATTATGCCACATTCTTCCTACTCTTTCACACAGGGACCTTGTAGCTACCAGAACCACCCATCCGACTGAGAAGGATCAATTCTCAGACCTCACACAGGGCCGAGAGTAGTGTCTCCTCCCCTGAGCAAGAAATTCATATTCACAAAGTAGTTTGGGAAAGTCTTCTCAGAAGGATCTTTGCTTAGTAGTAGGGGAAAATTAGCCCTCCAGTAAATGTTTTTCATTTCCTGAAAGAGTCAACCTATTTCTATGTGACTTAACCATGTCTCAGAGCAAAGCTCAAAAATGTTTATAGGACTAAAAATTATTCAGTACACAATAAGGAAAAAATTACAACATCTGGCATTCAACCAGATATCACCAGGTATATGAAAAGCAAAATAGTATGATGTTCCGATGCGTGTGTATGTCACATCTTCCTTACATTGTCCACTGATGAATAGTTAGTTTGTTTTTCTTCTTGGCTATAGTAAGTGATGCTTCAGTGATGTTTTCTCATAGACCTATTGGGAGTGCAGGTATCTCTTGAAGATCCTGATTTGCCTTCCTTTGGATCTTGAAGCTCTGTAACATAGGTACCATAGTGTAGATTGGACAAGGACTGATGAGATGAAAATCAGTCAGTTGACACAGTAAAGTCCCCACGATGATATAATTAGTATACAATAGGGTTAAAAGAGGTATCATAGCTATATCACATATGTTCAAGGAGCTAGAGGGGGGAAAATGAGCTTATTAATGTGGAGATATGGAAGATGTAATGAAGTCCAAATAGCAATTCTAGAAATAAAAATTATAAAGCCTGTAAAGGAAAAAATGAAAACAAAGCAAAATAACAACAAAAACACTGGACAGGATAAATGGCAGATCATACATTGTACAAGAAAAGACAAATGAACTTGGATGCATAGAATATGACTATCCAAAATTTAACACACGATAACAAGAGATCGTGAATAGAGCAATGGTGAGGTATGGGACAGCTGTAAGCAGCCCCCCAAAAGTAGAATCTTTCTTATTTAAATCTATTTAAGCAATCATTAACTGTTGAGAACTAAAATAATAACAATGTGCTATAGGGTCATAACATGTAGAAGTAAAATGTCTGAAACAACAGGTGAAATGAAATATTACTGATCCTATGTCATACATAAAGTGGTGTAACACCATTTGAAGATTGACTGAGATAGCTCACAATATATACTACAAACCCTAAGGCATTTGCTAAAAGAACACACACACAGAGTTATAACTAATAAGCCAATGGAGGAATGAAATGGGATCATAGCAAACAAGCCAAAGGAATACAGTAAAGAAGAAAACAGAGAACAGAGAGAAAGCAAGTAGTAATAAGATATATTTGAATTCAATAATATCAATTGCATTAAATTTAAATCTTCTATACACTCCAATTAAGAGGCAGATATTGTCAGATTCAATTAAAAAGAAAAAAGCAAGACCCAGCTACATGGCCACAAGAAATCCACTTGAGATCTGTTACCCGTAAAAGAATGAGAAAGATACAGCATGCTAATAAGAATCAAAATAGAAAAAGGAAGGAAGGAAGGAAATAAATAAATTAGCAACATTTCTATCAGACAACATCGATTTCAATCCAAAGAAGAGTACAAAGGATAGGGAGAGTCATTTCACATGCTAAAAAGGTCAATTCATCAAGAAAACACAATGATCTTGAATGCTTATATGCCTACCAAAAGAGCTTCAAAATATGTAAAACAAAATCTGAGATTACATTTGGAGATTTTACTATGCCTCTCAATAGTCGGCCCAACAAGTAAAAGAAAAACCACTGAGACTGGGAAAGATTTTAATAACACCATTAACCAACTGCACCTAAGAGACATTTACAGAGCATTCCACCGAAGTAGCGTATGGATTCTTCTCAAGCGCACGTGGAACATTTACTAAAACAGATCATATTCTGGACCATAAAAACGTCTCAATAAATCTCAATTAAGCCGTACAAAATAGGATCTCTGTTCACAATGAAATTAAATTAGAGATAAATAAGAAATGTATCAGGAAAAATTTTAGTAAAATACTTGTTTACTAATTTACATACTTCTAAATAATCTTTAGATCAAAGAAAAATCAAAAGACAAGTTAGAAATCATTTTGAATTGAATAAACTAAAGCACAACATGTCACAATGGGTGGAACAAGACCTTCTGTGGTTGAAGGATGTCACTCCCTTGCTAACTCACATTCACACTCTGTCCTCAATGCCCCAGTACTAAGAGATGAGCCATTGATGTGGAACACTCATGAATGGGATTAGCACCCTTGTAAGAGGGCTCCATTAAAGGGAGTCCTCTGCCTGCCCCACGGTGACAAAGGACCCTCTTGGAAATGGAGAGCGGCCCTCTCAACACCATTGCTGGCAGCTTTTTCTTGGACTTCCCAGGTCTGAAGTTCTGTTCCTTACAAATTATCCTGTCTAAGGTATTTTGCCATAGCAGTACGAATGGATGAAGACAAGACCTAAATGTAAAGTCTGAGACCACGAAACTTGCAGAAGACAACATATGGGCATATCTTTGTGCTCTTCCTCTATTATCCATGAGAGAAACACTGATAAATTGGACTTCAGCTTTAAAAAAGAAGGAACTATTAATATATGCAACAATATGAATTTCAAAATAACTCTGCTGAGTGAAAGATGCCAGGAACAAAAAGAGTGCATATTCCATGATTCTGCTTATATAAGATCAAAGAAAATGCAAACAAATCCACAGTGACAGAAAACAGGTCAGCAGTGGCCTGGGGCAAAGGTGGAGGTGGCCAAAGGTGGGAGGAAGGTATTGCTACCCAGGAACCTAAGGAATGACTGATGTGGTCATTATCTTGATTGTGGTGGTAGTCCATGGGTGCACACCTACCTTAAAACGTATGCATCATACACTTGAAAAACGCGAGGTTCAGTCATTTCCAATTACACATCAGTGAAGTTATTCTAAAAACCCTTTAGGTGAGTTCTTTCAGTAAATCCTAGGTGTGACTGAGCCAACAGAGTCACGCGTCACTTAAGGACAGGATGTTTCTAGAAAATGTGTCATTAGGAGATTTCACAATTGTGCAAATGTTGTAGAGTGTACTTACACTTAACCTAGATGGTGGAGCCTACTAGACACCCAGGGTACATGGTGGATGTAGGGTACCGTCCATTGCTCCAGGACCAGATGAACAGAACAACATGAGATTAAACCAGCACAGGAGAAAATGGTTTAATGGAGAGACGCAGTAAACAGATGTATGAGGCTGCTGCTGGTATGACAAACCACACTACCTTATATAAACTTTTTCTAATGTAGAAGAAATACACTCTGAAATAATGATAAAAAGTATAGGGTAGTAAATACAAAAATCAGCAGCGTAGTCACTCATTATCATTATCAAGTATTATAAATGTACAAAACTGCGCTATACTTTTCTATGACTGGCAGCTCAGCAGGTTTGTTTACACCAGCATCACCACAAGCACCTGAAAAATGTGTTGTGTGATGACTTTATGATGACTCTCAAGTCACCAAGCACCAGGATCATTTCAGCTCCATCAGTGTCTTATGGGAACGCCATCACATATGTGGGTCACCTCTGATTAAAATGTCATTATGTGACACATGCCTGCATTTGAATTTGGTTCTCTCTGGCCATTACACTCATCTTTATGCTAGAATATTCCTTTCTACTGTAGAATGAGTTAGCATTCTGCTATGTAAAGAAGGATTTTCTCACATGTACTGCTTTCAGGTCTGGACTCCCCCACACAGTGACAGAACTAGGAACATGTGAAGAGGATCTTTTCAATTCTCTCACTGTTCTCTCCCTAGGGGACATTAGTCAGTCCTTACCTTTAAACACCAAACAAGACCTCTATGTTTGATAACTTTCAAATTTGGAGCTTGATCCCTGAGTCCTAGACTTGTATACCCCATACCTTACACAAAGAAAAAGACGACCCCAGCAACAACAAAAACAAGACTGATAAACAATCTATTCACAGAAACTTGGGGGGCCTTCCATTGACCCTAAGGCATGTTGGTGTCTATGTAGCAAGAAACAGCTGCAGAGACTTCATCTCAGGAAGACTACCTAGAATCAGACAACAGAAAAACATTTTCTTCTTCTTTATGTTTTGGAGACCCCTGTCCTCTCTTGATCTGAGAAAGGGATCCTGCCAGCAGCAAATGGGTACACACTGGGGAAGAGGGCCACCCGCCTACCCTGTGTGTTGGCAAACACTGATCGTGGAGAGTTTGCAGCATGTTTGAAAGTTGCACTGAGAACAAGTCAAGAAAACATCTCTTGATGACTCAGAGAACGAGCGGTATTCCAAAAACATCTACTGTGTGATGAGAAAGAAATTTCAGGAAACTGCGTGACATTTTCAACAGAATTGCCTTCCAAAAAAGTAGGGGCAAATAATCAAGAGGTAATAGGAATAGCAGCCGAAGAACCCAAATGGGACAAGATTCAGTGGGATGAACCGAAAAGAGAAATGGATATTCGGGGAAGAATTATAAGAAAGTAAAACACAAAAAGACAAAACTGAAATTCTTCTTCCAGTCTGAGAAACTGCCTCAGACCAGAGGAGGCTACAGCACAAGGGCTTGGGTTTCTTGTGAAATCCTGGGTTGGATCCTGAACAGAGAAAGAACGGTAGTGCAAGACCAGTGAAATTTGAATAACTGGAATTTCATTAATAATCATGTAGTATTTCATAGTAGGCTGAATAATGTCCAACTCCTAATCCCTGGAATCTGTGAATATGACCTTAAATGGCAAAAAGGACTTTGCAGATGTGATGAAAGTAAGGACATGGAGATGAAGAGCTATTTTGGATTATGCAAGAATAAGTTTAGTTTGTGATAACCCATTGCAACAGCAGATGGAAATTAAAATATTCAGCAATGTTGGTTTAAGAATGTAGCAAATATACCATGGTATCCGGGCGTGGTGACTCATGCCTGTAATCCCAGTGTTTGGAGGGAGGCTGGAGGATGGCAAATTTGAGGTCAGCCTTGGCAAGTTGGAGACCAGCCTAGGCCATTTAGTGAGACCCTGTCTCAAAATTTTAATATGGCTGAGGGCTAGGGATGTAGCTCAGTGGTAAGACTCCCCTGAGTTCAATCCTCGGTACCACAGAAAATAAAAGAGGACAGAAATTGACACTGCAGAAAATCACTTTATTAGTTTAGAGGACAGCTGAGAATGTCAGAGTATAAAAGAAAAACGATGTAAAAATGGCCACTATTAAGATTACCAACACAGAGAATAAGCAATTGTCATGAAATGTCTGGAAAACCAGAGTTTCAAGAAGAAACTAGAAAAAAAAATAATAGAAACAATCTATTGTGCTAGAAGAAAACCTTTTGAAAAGAAAAACCTAAAGAAAAACCTGGATTTAAAAAAAAATAACAGGAATGAAAGAAATTCTATTATTTCATGCAGAAGAAGTTCAGGTGCCTCTAATGGGCACAGGCCAAGCTGGCTCCCCAGCAATCAATGGATCCTCTTGTTGGGGAGGGGTAACAGTGCTGGGTTCTCTGTTTACTGAAGCTCAACATCTGGCCAGTCCTCTTTGATATCCTGGTGAGGACCTGGTTCCAGCTGGACCAGTCTGACTTTCTCTCCCAAGAATGGGAAACCTGAAGAAAAACGCCAGGATGTTGGACATCTGCCTGCTGCATCACTTTGATAGCATCATTCTAGAAAGATCCATGAAGCATCTGTAACTGTTTTGTTTCCTGACCTTCCCAAAGCTTGAATTTCAACTCTCTCTTCAATTCTGTAACATAATCTGTTCACAAAATCCTGTTTTCTTAAGTTTGTCAGGAACACTCTCCTTTTCTTACAGCCCAAAACAATGGTAATACACAGAGTTAACAACAGCACATCTCACTGAACTTGGGATTCTTCAGGGTAACATTAAAACCAGAAAGAAGGGAGCATCCTTCCAGAATGTTAAGGGAAGGAAGTTTATGAAGCAATAACTTTGTTGTTATTACAATTTTCTTCTAGTTATGCAAGAGTCCAGAAAAGGTAACGCCCATAGATGCTTCTAGGAAATTATTCAATGATAACATTACCATGCTGAACCAGAGTCTAAGAACGGAAGAACTGCAGGAGAGAAGGAGCAGCGAGCCTCCTGCAACTGCTGAACCGAGGAACTGAGTCTAAACATCACGCATCTGGTTCTAAAGGAAGGCACGTATTAAAATGCTTCATGAGAAAGAGGTTACGGCATTAAGACTTACCAATCTGAAACTGATAAAAATAGCTGCAATTTCATTAACAAATTATACGGCAGTGATGAAAGTATCTCAATAAAGACTGCAAGGTTGATGAGAAGAGTAGAAGGAGCAAAAACATTCCCAAACTCTTTCCAGAAAGGTACACAAACAGAACGCCTGTTCATTTTTCACCTCAATAATTCAACATACACAGATTTGGAAAACGCATTTGAAAAACTTCAACGTGTAATAACAAGTCATATAATTTCAGAAATAATGGACATGATAAAGAACCTGGAGAGAAACATCAAGTTGCTGGAAGGATCAGGCTAAATTTCTTGAATAATATCGCCCTAGAAAGATCCATGAAGCAACTGCAATTATGTTGGTTTCCTAATCTCCCATAAAATATATAACATAAATATCTTGGCTCCTGACCTTCTATATTTTGTCAATACAATGAAAGACATTTGAGAAAGAGATAAAACAGTTTGGAAGACCACAGGATAGACAAATTAAGACTGAACTTTTTACTCATGCAATAAATGTAAGGTATAATCCCCTCAATTAAGTCAAGATTTAAACAGATTAGCCTCAATAGTAAAGTATGTTATACTGAATATTATAAAGACACTTCCAAGACAAGACTAAACCAAACTAAATGAGAAGAATTTGAAGAAATGAATAAACATATCAAAGAAAAATTTTAAAACAGGAAGTGTCATAGTTGAATATTGATTTTTACCTCAAAATTTTAGGGCAAAAAGGTATTAAGTTGAAATTATGCAATTTCTATGTGTTAATACCCAAACTCTTCATCCTATTAATGGAAAACATCTCTTTTTTCAATGCCTATGAAACATTACAAAACTTAATCACAAAAGGGGTAAAAAATATGCAACAACTATTACTATAGGCAACATTCTCTAATAGCAATAACACAATTATTCTAGAAAACAGTAACAGAAGCTTGTATTTTAAAAACCCATAATTGCTCACAAGTTAAAACTAAGAAAAAACTCCTAAACACCTCTTAGACGAAAAGGAAAGCAAAATTTGAAGGAATAATAAAACAAAATCTTTTATATCAAACTTATATTCAAATTCAAATTTTTAGCCTTAAATGTTTATATTATTTTAGTTTTTAAATGATGAAAATAAATATTCAACTCAAGAAGCTTATGGTGGGACATTTTCATATGAAAATTGAGAAGAAGAAATTATACAGATTTTTTAAAACTGCCAAATTCAAAAACAAAAAAGGAATGTAGTTGAACCCAAAATATCTCAGCCATCCCCAAGTGTAATCTAGTGGATCACTGGCCACCTCCTCACCCTATTTGTCTGTTACTTGGTCTTATCTGTCAACCTTCACAAATTAAAATAATGCTACAGTAGTTGTGATCTATAGTATAATAAGTGTTATAAAATCTGTTAGCCTTTTATCTCTTTGACAAATACCTAAGAAAAACAATTTAGAGGAGGAAAGATTTATTTTGGGTCAAGGCTTAAGCTTTCAGTGCATGATTAGTTGGATCCATTTCTTCAGGCCTGAGTTGAGGCAGAACATCTGGTGGAAGGGTGTGGAGGGGGAAAGCCAGGAATTGCCCTTCCAGGGCATGCCCACAGTGATCTACTCCCTATCGCCTACAGTTATCACCTCTTCCAAACAGTCCACCTGGCTATCCATGGATTGACTCCATCAATGGGATCATGTGGCAGGTTGACAGATTTGACTCCATGGAAATGTTATAGACCAGGCTATATGGGCGATGACTAAACAGACTCCATTTTACCTCGGGACTCCATGTCTGCAGGAAATGCTTCTCCCTTGGGAACACCCCACCTCTGTACCCGTCAACAGTTGCTTAGCATGGCTTGTTTGGCAAGACAAAATGACAAAATGGCAATTTTTGTATAATGAAAAATTGTTCTCTTTTTGATTCCTAGTTTCCTAAACAATGTACCATGTTAACGGTGATGTCAACTGTGATTATTTAGATGTGAGTAACCATTCTTTAGTTTGTACCTAAGTAAGGTCATTTTGACCCACTTCCCTCTCTGCTAATGATTTTGGATCCCATGATGTTAGTTTGTAATTTTGAATCATAGCAACAGACACTTATGATTGATGTGATTTATGGTATAAAAACCTCTGCAACCCTATGGTCAGGGTTGTTCTCCCAATAGCCATTTTTGGGGGCATTGTGTGAGACAGTCAGCTGGCTGGCTTAATAAAGACTCTCAAATTTGGATTTCTCAGTGGTGATGGGTCTGTTCTTAAGTTGCGCCCTATAACAGTCAAAGCCCTCATGATCTGAGCACTTCCCAAAGGCCCTGAACATCTCTGCACCAAGCCTCCAACACGAGACTTTGGAGGACGCTCCAGATCTGAATCATAACATAAAACAATTGTGCCCCATGTCTGTTAACCTATGTACACCCTGCTGTGCAGAATACCAGATCATCTGAGTAGACTGAGAATAGGCTCAGAGCAATAGTTATGAAAGGGCTCTCCAAACCATTCATTGGTAAAATATCAGACGTCTGGCATTTCAGAAAAGTTGTTAAATTGTCACTCAGTTTTTGTTGGGCTTTTCGACACTTGTTTCATGGTTTGGTACTGGTTTATTGCATTACATAAGGGGGATATAGTTTCGATTCCAGGACCAACCAAAGGTCTTAGCTGGGCTGTCTTTGTGAACATGGTCTCATCCAAGGTGGAAAGTGGGAACACTGTGTCCTTCGGGCCTTAGAGCTCTGGCTTGCAGTCTAAACCCCACCAACTGCAACTCGTGTGACCTTGGGGATTTTCCTCTTGATATATGGGGTCTGTGACTGTATTGTCAACTGTAAAAAGGAGACCATATAATCTACCCCCTATGATTCTTGAGGGAGTTGAACGAGGTAATGAATGTAAAGCGCCTGGTACGGAGCAGGAACCCATGCCCATTCATTTCCTTTCTGCTGATTGTCACTACATTCTGCACTCCGGGTGTCCCCTCATTTCATGGGGGACATGGATGCTGTAAAGATGAGGAATTCTAAGCCTGTCGTGATACTCCCAACAAAGCTGAGGATATGGTGTCTCACCCCAGCTGACCCACCTTGTCCTCATTTTGTACTGTCAACTCTAATGCCCCAGCAGTTCTTGGCAAGTTCTTGTGAGAATAAAGACCTGGAGTCCAAAACCCTGCTGTCAACAAGGTGATCCCTGCCGTGCCCTTGAACTTTGGCCTCTTTCACCAGACAACACACAGAGCTCTTCTGCTGCCACCCAGCCTATCCCCTCCCACATGTGCTCTGGAGCTCTGATGACCTCACATCATTGTGGATCAATCATCTGGGAGCACGGTGGCCTCTCCCAAGGTATGGAGCCCTCAAGTCCATATCCATTCTGCATTTTCCAAAACGAGAATGAATTTTCTGACATCCCGGGCTGTTAAAACATCTCAAGGATGCTTCTTATGGCAAATAGTTCTAGAGAACGTTTTAGTAAAATAATTTATTCTCTACTTTCAACTCTTTCAGTACCCTAAGTCCATAAATTCCGAAAAGAACCAAAGGTGGATGTTAGAAAACAGAGGGATTTACCTAGAATTTTCCTTCCTGGACCAAGATGGCAGGCTTGGACCTTGTTCTATAAGGATGAGTTCTCCGCCAGGAGGAGAACTAGATTTCTGATAGGCCCTAGCACATCTGAATCTCCATGGGAGATACAGTCGAATGTTGTCATGGATGGTACAGGCCCGTCCTACTGAATCTCCAACCCTAACAAACAGATCTCCCTACAAGAAGGCTTCCACAAGCCTCTGGGAAAATAACTTAAAATTTTATATTGAAAAATAGGAAACTGAAAGAGAAACTAACCTAGAGATCAGTGTGGGGTTAGACAGATGGTTGCTGTTACCTGTTAACCATATCAGCGTCAAGAAATACAATATCATCAGGCCCCAGGAGTCTCTGCATCTCTTCCTAGTTACAACCCCCCTCCCCAATGAAGGTAGCTCGTACCTCCACTTTTAATGATAATCATTTCTTTGCTTTCCTTTTTATTCTGTTTTGGTTAATAAATGGTCCCGAATAGGGCAGCTTGAAACAACAGGAATTTATTCTCCCACTGTTCTGGAAACTGGAAGTCTGAAATCAACGTGTTGGCAGGTCCCACCAGCTCCAAAGACTCTAGAGAAGACTCTGTCCTTGACCCTCCCAAGCTGATGGTAGCTCCCAATAATCCTTGGCATCCCTTAATTTACGCACACATCACCGCCATCTCTGCCTTCATCTCCTTGGGACTTTCCTGCTTTCATGTGGTGTTCTTGCAAGGACACCTGTCATTGGATTTAGTTTCTACTTTAATCCTGAATGAACTAATTTTAACTTAATTGCACCTTCAAGAACCTTTTTCCAAAAAAGTTCACATTCGCAAGTTCCAGGTAGACATGAATTTGGGGAGGATATTACTCAAGCCAACATGGAACCTTCCTGTTTATTCCTAAGTATTCTTGCTTTATTCGTCTGCTTTTGAACTTTGTAAAATGGAAGTCCTTTTGCACCTTGTTTCTCTTACTCAAACTTTTTCTTGTGATATTCAACCATGTTATTACCATGTTATTACTATGTAATAAACATGTTATTACAAGCAGTAAGAAATATGTTTGTTTCCATCCTTGCATAATATTCTATTATATGACTCTAACTTTATTTATTCAGTATGCTCCTGACAGATATTTGGGTCTTCCAAGTTTAGGTTTATTAGTAATATGAGTGCTATACATTCTTGCATATATCTCTGGTGTACATGTGTGTGCACGTGGATCTGTAGAATACCTACCTGTAGCAGGCTGAATATAGAAAAAAATGGAACCAAAAGAGTCACCCTATTTGGGAAAAGGATCTTGGCAGATATGCTTAAATTAAAGATTTTTGGATGAGCTGATTGCCCTGGATTATTTGGGTGACCTAAATGTGTTCAACCAAGGTGCCCTTATAAGAGAGAGGTAGGGTGCGGGGGCCAACAAGGAAGAAGAGGAGGCAATGGCACCAGAGAAGCAGAGATTCAAGAGGTGCATCCAAGAGTCAAGGAATGCCAGCAGCCATGGAAGCTAAGAAAGTCCAGCATCTGATGTTCCTCTCTAGAGACTGAGCTCTCTCCCGAGGGCTTACAATGCTGATTTGTGACTTCTGGCTTCTGGAACTGGGAGAGGACAAATTTCCATTGTTTTGAACCACCAAGTTTGTGGTGATTTTTTAAAGCAGACATGGGAAATAATTCAATACCTCAGAGTAGAATTGCCCAAGCAGGGACAATTTCAAATTGCACATTTTCAGATTTAGTGCAGTGTTAAACAGTTTTCTCAAAACTGTCGTAGCAACCAACTGAGGAGATTGCACACTTCACATCATTGATATAGAAAAGTCTCTGTTATTCCATGTCCTGAGAGCAGCTTTTAAAGGCCCTAAGATGTAACTTACTTATTCCGTGCAGGCTGTAAAGATTTCAAGCTGAAGACACCTGCTCAGCATTTCATCTACATCTTTCTGAGAGTATTATCTTTCAGCATGAGAATGCTAGTTGGATTAATGAGATTCATAGTATTAGGCCTCTGAGAGAAGATGAGCTTTCCTGTCTGAAGTTAGGACTTGAGTAGGCACAGGGGAGACAGAATGGGCATCCACAGTGCAAATCCAGTTCAGAGCATTTGGCCAAGATAGAATTTCAAGGATTTGGCTTCATTCATTTTGGAGTCAAAAGTATTTCACTAACACAAAAGGTGATCTCTAAATTACTGGGCTCCAGTAGCTAGTAGCTTCTCTACAGAGGACATGAAAGCAATTGGATATATATTTGGCAAGAGCATGAAAGGATCCAGGAACAAATACCCTGTCACAAATAGTCTCACAGAATTAATGGCAAGAATTGACTTAGTTCAGATGCCACCCTGTACTTTAGAAGATGCCAGTAACCAGGTAGAGGTGTTAGTACCCAGAAGTTCATGGATAGAATCCCTTCCCCTAGAAAAGCAAAATACTGTAGCAGGAGGTGAGGGTAAGAAGGAAGCCTTGCCCACTGTTGGTGGGAAGATGAGTGAGTGTAGCCATTATGAAAAGCAGTTCTAAGTTTTCTCCAAAAGTTAAAAAAAAAAAGGGTGGAGACGTCAGTGCTGGGATGTGGCTGGGTGGTAGAGTGCTTGCCTACCCTGCACAAGGCCCCGGGTTCCACCCCAAGTCCTGAAAACACAAAAAATGTAAGCACCTACTTTAGAATGCAACCATCCCACTTTTGGGTATTTAGGCAAAGGACATGAAACCCATATGTTGAAAAAACATTTGCCCTTCCAAGTTCCTTGCAACATCATCCACCATATCCAAGGTACAGAATCAACCTAAGAGCCTATCAATGGATACATGATGAAATGTTGTATCTGTAAGTGGGGGGATACTATTCAGCCCTAAGAAGAAGGAAATCTGTTATCTGTGACATCATGGAACTGCAGGGAGGTTATGTTAGGTGAAATAGACCAGGTATAGAACCACAAACTGCATGATTTTGCTTATATGTGGAATCAAAAAAAGTGAAACCATAGAGATCCAAAGTAGAACTGTGTTTGCAGGGTCCAAGGAGGGAGCATTAGGGATGATGTAGGATCAAAGGATACAAAATGTCAGGTAGACAGGAGAAAGAAATTCCTGAGTTCTGATGTACAACTAGTGGATATATATAGTGGCTATTGTTAATAACGATGTATTGCATACTTGAAAATTGCTCAGAGCATAGACTTAAGAATTCTCGCCATAAATAAATATGTACAGTAATGTGCATGTTAATTAGCTTGGTTTATTGGTGGCCCATGCAAACATACTTCAGAACATCATGTTGTATACCATAAATACATATAACTTTAATTAGCCAATTAAAAATAAAAGGATGAGTCAGGCACAGTGGCACATGCCTGTAATCCCAGCAGCTTGGGAGGCTGAGGCAGGAGAATTGTGAGTTCAAAGCCAGCCTTAGCAAAAGTGAGATGCTAAGCAACTCAGTGAAACCCTATCTCTGAATAAAATACAAAACCGGACTGGGGATTGTGGCTCAGTGGTCCTGTGACCCTGAGTTCAATCCCTGGTATGTAAATAAATGAATAAATAAATAAATAAGGAAGGAAGGAAATGGGTGAGGTTTGCAGAACTCAGAGAATAGGCCCAAGGCAGTATTAAGACATGACCAGGTCATTTTTTAGTCTCTTTTGAAACTGAATGGTGGTTGGGGACAGATGCTCTTGAGGATGATAATAGGGGTCCTTTAAAGAGTATCTGTTATTAGTAGACAGAAATAATAAGCTCACCTCTACCATCTATGAGCTGTATGACCATGTACTAGTGATATTGGCTTTTAAAGAGCAATTGTTTAGTTTTTATGATTAAATGGGACAAGGTATTCAGAAAGTGTCTCATAGTGCCTCTGCATCACCTCTTTACCTGCCAGCTTCCCCCAGGTATACAACCAGCCAAACCCCTCGGACCAATAAAGACTATGGTGTGATGGACAGGCAGGTGTTCACCCTGGGAACACTGGCTTTTAAGTCTGTAGCAGCTAGATTCATTTCATACCTCATTCTCTGAAAGGTTGAAAATTCTAATTTGTTTTCTCTTTCCCTAGTCACAATAAATTGATACATTTGGGAAGAATTAGATGAATCAAGAGACTGAGGTTATTCTGACCCTTTAACACCAGCCAGCGGGACAGGAAAGGCAGAAACTGCTGACACTGGGTAAGTTAAGAGGGGTTTGAAAGACCTTCCATAAAAATACCAAGCAGTACTGGGAGCTGATGGACATTTAAGCATTGCTGAAGAGAGCTGAGGACCTCAGCAGGCAGACCCTCGCTAGTTAGGACACAGTCACAGAGACCATTTGCGTCCACTGGAGAGGGCTTTCCAGAAGATGGGCAAGTTTGTTTTTTTATTACTATTTTTTGTATTTTCTAAATATGCCTCCAGCAAGGCATGATTAGTCTACAGTTTTTAAGAAATTCAACAAGGAATTTCTAGGCACCTCAATTTGTATTAGTAATTTGAACCAGTAAAATCAGATGAGTCTTCCTACCATAGACCATTATTCATGGCATGAGGACCAGTCAGGATCATTCCCTACCTCCTGTTCCATCGGGTAACTTCATGTGTCCTATCCCCAGAGTCTGAGTTTAGAAGGACTTTAGCCCTTCCAACTAAGACCCTTGGACCCCCAGCTGTGGGGTTTGAGTCCTGCTCCAGATAAGACCTCAAAGCTACACCAGTGCTGACCAAATTCCCTTAAGAGTAACAGCATCAAGGTCAAAGTCCTGAAAAGACAACTGTTGGGTGGAACAGCAGCAAGAAGTCAATCTGTTTGGCATCTTGTTACCTCTCTTCTGAGTGCAATATGGGAGGTTGCTAATTGCTTGATTTACTGTATAGTCCCTCTGCCAACAGCAATAAATAAAGTTAATTAATATAGGGTAATTCGCTGCCAGGGAGGCTAGTAATTACCAGGAAATTGAAGGGAAAGTCTCTTCATGATATGTTTAGAAGAGAAAAATACAATTTACCATCCTACTTCTTGAGTATTTTTTTTAATAATATGCTTAACTTTAAACTTCTGTAGCAATAACCTTGGATTCTACTATTGGTTTTCTTTCCTTCCTTCCATCAAGATGACTGCACATTTGATGAGAAAAAGTAACGTGAATGACATCCACCTTCCACATTCTATCATGGGTTCGGGCATGTGGTCCACCTGATGGAGCTCCCGAGTCTGCTGTTTGAAGGAATCCACCAGGAGAAATAGGGCAGAATGTCTTGCTCTCACCAGCAAATTGATTTTTGTTTAATTTTTCCATGCCAGGGCTTTTAAAAACAGAACTTAGAAGCAGTGTGCTATAATAGAAGCAGGATGATTACGGAAATAAAGAGACTGAGGTTTAAACTTAATAGCTGAAGAAATTTAAAAACATTTCTTAAACATTTTAGACACCTAGTTTCCCAATTTCTAAAATCGGAATCAACACCTTTTCTGTAGACTTTATATTGGGATTAAATGGAATTGTTGCCGAATAAATATTAGTTTCTGTTTCTCCAGTCTATTCTTACAGCTTTTCTTTTAAAATATAGCAATTTTTCTTTGTTTTCCTTCTTGAGTAGGATGCTAGATAGTTTAGAGCCAAATTTCCTTCTTTCTTTACTAAATATATAACATATATCATGTGTGCTAAACACTTGCCACATCTTATTTTTGCTATTCTGAAATTTCCTTTCTACCACTTCCTCACTTGAGTATTTTACATTTCATATCATTTTTTGTGTACATGTTTACAGAGCCACATGAAATCCTCTCTAGATTAAAAGTGTGTGAATACACATATGCACACACATATAAAGTTTGAACATACACAAACAGTGAGTTCATTATTTCTGTACTCTTCTCTCTTTCTCCTAATTGTATACAACACAGTTTGTTGTCTAATTGTTGTCTTGTCTCCCGGCCAAGTCCTAAGTCCTGTGAAGACACAACTGGATTTTAATCTCAAATTTTTACTGGATGGAATTAGATCATATAGCTTGGGTGAATCCTTTATTCACAGTAACTATGTGGTCTAATCCCCAAATTAAGGCAAGCTTACCCAAAGAATACCAGAACTAAGACTCTGAGAGCTGAGGCTCTTTCCAGTGAGTGGAGTGGCCATTCCTCTGTGCGATAACTACCATAACCATATTTCCTTTCCCCATTTCCTCAAAAAAAAGCAGAAATTCATTTTTTTCACACACAACCAAATTTGATGCTACTTTTGGTAAGGCAATCTGTGATGCATGAGTCACTGAAAGTGGGGACAACTATTTTGGAGGAAAATGTAGGACGTTTAGTCTCTATACCTTTTTGTACCTGAATAATCACATCTTATATGCTCAATAAAGATTCACTGCATGACTGGCACCTTGCAACATCTTGGGGCCAGGACCTCTTGAATCCTCATCACGGTGCACTCTGGGATGGCTCCTATTAGCCTGCCTCCTATAAGGTAAAGGACTGGGAGATTTTCATTTATCCATTTCCTATTGGAGCCAAAATCTGAAGAGAGTTCTAATGCTGCAGCAGAGAATTTCTTGAAGACATAGATCAACCAAGTAGTAATTTTTTCCCCCATTTCAGTTATGATCAGGGGGCTATAGCTGTGGATGTAGAGAAGGAGGATCTTGTGACGGCAGCAGGTACACAGGGAATGGAAGAGGATTGTTTATGCACATTATGTGCACATGCAGAAGAGACTTGATGGTGTTCTCTTATATGCTATCTCTCTTGATGCTGCAGTTGTGGGGCATACTGAAATTCATGGTTCAATGGATAACATAATACCCAGTTTATGATGGGCATGTTATTATATATCACATGGTCCTTTCTAGTATGCCAACAATGTTTCCTGAAAGGTTCAGGAATCCTTCACTGAAAAGAGATGGCATTACTCTAGAATTCTTTGTCCCAACCTTGAGTTTTGCTCTCAAAGCTTACTGCTGAATCCCTAAAGCATCTTAATGTATCTCTGACACTTTAATCTTGGATCTACAGGGTTATAATAGTCAAGTGGTAATGTTGTTTATACTGTATCTCAAAGTTGATAACCTTGGGGATCATCTAAGAGTGTCAACTGGTTTGTGAATGAGAGTAGTATATCCAAATAATTTTTATTTTATCTCCCAAATCCGTAGATGGCTTCCAAGCATTGTGCATCTCTCTTAAAGATAGGGGAAGCAAAGATGACAGCAACTTGTTCCTAGCACTGAAGAGATATTTCACATGTCTCTGATTGAGATGGAAAGTCCCTGCATTATCAGGTAATTTGTTTCCTTCACTCTGACACGCATGTTTCTCTTCAGGTTATATGCTTCCTTTAATTCCATGAGTTCTATCAGTTTGATGTCATCAGGGTAGTGGACCAGAATGATGTCCTGGGGGAGGGTGAGAAAAGTGGCACATCTGGTGGATTAAATTATTATACTGAGCCAGAGTTACTGTGACCCTGGGTATATTGACATTCCTGCTGGATATATTCAAACTTCTAAGTTTTGTGCTGTCTGATTTGTTGTTCTTATTGAAACAGATAAAAGCATTTTCCGGATACATAGTTTGAGTTAATTTGCTCCAAAATGTAAACCACATCTGGAGCAGCAGCTCTGATTGGAGTCACTCACTGCCTTACGGAGCTCACAGCCAATCACTGTCAGCTTCTCCAGATCACTTTTCTTTGCTGGATGAGCAGCAAGTGGAGCAGGGACATTAGGAAGGGTAGTATCTTTGGTAATATGGTCATTTTGACAATATTAACTCTGCCTATCCAGGAGCATGGGAGATCTTTCCATCTTCTAAGGTCTTCAGTTTCTTTCTTTAGTGTTCTGTAGTTTTCACTGTAGAGGTCTTTCACCTCTTTTGTTAAATAATTTTTTTTTTTTGAGGCTACTGTGAACGGAGTCGTTTTCTTAATTTTTCTTTCAGTGGATTCATTCCTGATATATAGGAAAGTGTTTGATATTTGGTTATTGATTCTATATTCTGCTACTTTGCCGAATTCATTTATTAGTTCTAGAAGCTTTTTGGTGGAATTTTTTGGATCTTTTAAATATAGAATCATGTCATTGGCAAACAGTGATAGTTTGAGTTCTTCTTTACCTATTTGTATACTTTTAATTTCTTTCTTCTAATTGCTCTGGCTAGAGTTTCAAGGACAATGTTGAATAAAAGTGGTAAAAGAGGGCATCCTTGCCTTGTTCCAGTTTTCAGAGGGAATGCTTTCAATTTCTCTGTGTTTAGAATTATGTTGACCTTGGGTTTAGCATAGATAGCTTTTACAATGTTGTGACATGGTCCTAGTATCCCTGGATTTTCTAGTTTTGAAGAAGGGATGCTGTATTTCATCAAATGCATCTATTCAGATGATCATATGATTTTTATTTTTAAGTCCATTGATATGATGAATTATGTTTATTGATTTCTGTATGTTGAACCAACCCTGCATCCCTGGGATGAATCCCACTTGATCATGGTGCACTAGCTTTTTAATATGTTTTTGTATGCAATTTGGGATGAGAATCCCAATGACATTCTTCATAGAACTGGAAAAAGCAATCATGAAATTCATTTGGAAAAATAAGAGACCCAAAATAGCCAAAGCAATCCTTAGCAAGAAAAGTGAAGCAGGAGGTATCACAATACCAGAACTCAAACTATATTACAGAGCTATCATAATAAAAACAGCAGGGTATTGGCACAAAAACAGACACATAGACCAATGGTAGAGAATAGAAGACACAGACAAACCCATATAAATACAATTATCTCTTACTAGACAAAGGCGTCAAAAACATTCACAGGAGAAAAGATAGCCTCTTCAACAAATGGTGCTGGGAAAACTGGAAAGCCACATGTAACAAACTGAAATTAAACCTTTATCTCTCACCCTGCATGAAACTCAACTCAAAGTGGATCAAAGACTTAGGCACTAGAACAGAAACCCTATAACTACAGAAGAAAAAGTAGGCCCAAATCTTCACCATGTCAGCCTAGGATCTGACTTTCTTAACAAGACCCCTAAAGTGCAAGAAGTTAAATCAAGAGTCAATAAATGGAATAGATTCACACTAAAAAGCTTCTTCTCAGCAAAAGAAGCAATCAATAATGTGGAGAGAGAGCCTACAGATTGGGAGAAAATCTTTACCAAATGCTCTTCAGGTACAGCATTATTCCCTAGGATATATAAAGAACTGAAAAAAAATCAAAAAAAAAAATAATAATAACCCCAAACAGACACTTCACAGAAGGAACTGGACAGACACTTCACAGAAAATATACAATCAATCAACAAATATATGAAAAAATGTTCAGCTTCTCTAGCAATTAGAGAAATACAAATCAAAACCACTCTAAGATTCCACCTCAATCCAATCAGAATGACAATTTTCAAGAATACAAGCAACCAATAAATGTGGGTGAGGGTGTGGGGAGAAAGACACACTCATACATTGCTGGTGGGACTGCAAATTGGGGCAACCATTATGGAATGCAGTATGGAGATTCCTCAGAAAACTTGGAATGAAACCACCATTTGACCCAGCTAATCCCACTCCTTGGTTTATACCTAAAAGACTTAAAATCAGCATACTTCAGTGACACAGCCACATCAATGCTTATGCCAGCAACTCACAACAGTTAAACCATGGAACCAACCTAGGTGTCCTTCAACAGATGACTCAATAAAGAAAATGTGGTACAAATACACAATGGAATATTACTCAGCTTTCAAGAAGAATGAAATTGTAGCATATGCTGGTAAAAGGATGGAGTTAGAGAACATCATGCTAAGTGAAATAAGTCAACCAAAAAAACCAAAGGCCGAGTGTTTTTTCTGATAGGTAGATACTAATTCACAATAATGGGCAGGGGGCATTAGGGAAGAATAGAGTTATTTTAGATTAGGTAGAGGGGAGTGAAGGGAGGGGAAGGGATATGAGGGTAGGAAGGATAGTAGAGTGAAACAGACATTATTACCTCATGTACATACATGACTGCACAACCCATGTGATCCTACAACATATACAATCAGAAAAATGAGAAATTGTACTCCACTCATGCATGATTTATCAAAATGCATCAATGCATTCTACTGTAATGTATAATTAATTAGAACAAATAAAAAAAGAAAAAAGAAAAGGAAAGGGTAATATCTGTGTTAGTCACTACTGCTACAATAATGTTGGATAAGAACCTCCTCCAAAATGTAGCTTGATGGAAATTTAACTGGCAATGCTGGTATCCAGGCTTTAGGATTAGAGATGGGGGTCTGTCCCCTGACCCCCAGCTCCAGGCAACAGATGGCCTCTGATCCCTCCTACATGTCTCCACACTCTCATGAACCAGGAACCATCTGAGTCAGGGCCTATTTTGGGTGAATCATAATGGCACACACTGAATTAAATCTTTCAAGCACAGTCTACTGGGCCCATGCTACTAGCCAAAACAAGTCATGGGGACACACCCCAGAGGAGAAATATGGCGATTTCGCTATCCCATGGGACAGAGGTTTCTTAGTGAATACTTGCCGAACAAGCATTTGGTCTCTTGCCTTGCCCCATGCGATACAAAGTTTGGTGATGTATTATGTTTTGTGATTTCTGTAGGTATGTGGCATTATTTATTATTAGAAGAAAGTTATCCAGCCCGTTTAACGTAAGGGCCTTTATTCCATTCCACTTGGTGACATGCTGGCTAGTGACTCAAGTTATAGGTCTTGAGATTAGGAAAAAGGTGGGTGTGGAAAGTGAGAGGGACTAACTTCCTTTTGCAAGGTACTTCCTTCATTACAGGGTCTTTAGTTAAGGCAGGACCATCCTAATCAGACAAGAAAAGAAGGTGCTATTTAATGAGGTTTACAGGGAAACGAGGGGCAGAGCACTTTGATTTATTTGAACCTTTTTATACATCCCAGTGCAAGGTGTGAAGGGCCAGCCTTGGCCAATAAATGTCTTAGGTTTCCTCTGAGAAGCATAATGAAGCTGTGAATACCTGATACCACCAAGAGCAAACTCTAAGCATGATTTTGGTTGTCTCGATCCTAATATGGAAGAAATCAGAGAGTCCTTTAGCACTTCCCTGGAAAGTTCTAGTTTTTCGGTCCATGACTCAAAGTTGGAAATTAGGACTCTGATCTACCTTTCTTCCCTTTGTGTTGCGACACTCTTTGAAAGATCTTGTCCCCTCCCCAACAGTGAGGGACAGATTTCCTCCGGTCATTCGCAGTGTTTCCTGTAACTGGCTACTTGAGCCCCACAGATTTTGCCTTCCATGGATACATTATTTAGAAGACCGCAGATGGTAACTTGAGAAGCAGTGCCACTGGAAGCCACTGCCAGAATTCTATCCTGAAACAGAATGTAGGTATTCACTGCCCTCAAAATTAATAAGGCCAGATAATCACACCCAGGTCCACCTTCCATTTCCCTCAACAGCTGTCGTCTTTGATCATTCCTGGTATAAATTTTTGTATCAATCATGGTTCTTAATTACAAACAACAGAAACCAACTTTGGTTGGTTTAATGGAAGAATAATTTATCAAAAAGAAATGGAGGGCAGGGAGGTAGCTCACAAAATCTCCAGGCAGACTAGAGAACCAGAATCAATGGCTCCAAAGTAAATAATAGCCCCATTCACATCCTCAGCTAATCCAGAGAAAACACCCTTGCCATACACTCCCTTCCCCAGGGCACTAGATGCCACAGATTGCTCCTTAGTTTGCTTCAAAAATTGGACATGAGTCATGAATGTCACTTTTGCCCTTGGATGTAGGTGTGGCTGCTGCAGCTCCTGCTATTGTCTCCACTCTCTACCAAAACTAGATTTCTCACCGTTTGTGTTTCTTTGTAGACATTTCATAATGAGGACACCAAGACCTGCATCTCTACTCTAGTTGAAAGAAATCTAGGGTAGTGGTTACAGGGTTTTTTAAAAAATTATTATGTTAAGGGAAAATCATTATTTAATGGCAGACAGCTTCTGCCTTAGAAGATGGAGATGGAATTTGGTATGAAACTGGACCATGAGGATTCTACAGAAGAAAAGAAGAATTTCATCTGGTTGTGTGAATTTCAGAAAACATATTTTTTTTCCCAAATGTCTGTTTCTTTGCCAGTGTGTGTGTGTGTGTGTGTGTGTGTGTGTAAGTGTGTGCGTGTGTGTATGTGCATGCATAAGAGCACGTTGTAAAATTTCTGGAAACGCATCTGTATCGTACACAAATACAGACCGGTGCACACACTCACCCCCGCAGGTACAAACCATACTGTTTCACAATACCTTTATCTGGCACCACAATGGGTTTGTCCCCAAAGTACTTCTTGTCTGGTTTTTAAAAGCCAAACAAAAAGAGACATCTCATCAAACCCAGACCGCATGCACCTGGTGCTTTCCAGGCAGGCTGGACCTGGGAATCACCCAGGGGAGAAGACAAACCGCAAAGCCCGGGCTCTGTAAATTGCCGAGTTCCAGGCTTGGCTGGTGGTGATGGATTTCGATCAGGGACGAGGCCCAGTGCGAAAGCACATGCCATACTAGCCATATGCCAAGCGTTTTCCCAGCTCAGAAGCGTCTCCACGAGCCTGAGAGATGGTGACCGCCGACAACAACTGATACAGACAGATTGGTTTAGAAAAAGGGAACGGCAGCTCTTAACGACCCTATTCCAGCAGCGTTGAAATGACATCTGATCTTCCTGCTGACTGCGGGAAGAGGCTTTAATCCGTGCACAGGTGGCATCAGCGGAGACGCGAATCCTTGCAGCCAAGGGGGCGGGGGTGGGCGGAGGCAGAGGCTTGTGTAGAGCAGGGGTCGCCTCTGCGCATGCGGCACAAGAGTGGGTGGAGTAGGGGCTGCGGCGGCTGGAGGCCTGCTTAGTAGTTGCTACCTTGCATTCCTTACCTCGAGCCATGCAGGCCCCCGCTGCCCCACCTGACTATGACATGGGATCAGGTAGCGGGCATCATCTTAGGACCACCATCTCACCCATCAGGAGGGAATTGTGGACACTGGCCCCCCACCTTGTAGGAAAGTGAAGGCAGGGAGAGAGTTTGCACTGACCGCAAGGGCAGGCCCCACCTCTGCCCCACGCCAGGTGGACTTGGTAGTCTGACCTCCCTCTTCAACCTGCTCTTGCTCCCTTCCATTCTTTCCCACGTTGCTCCAGCCTTGTCATCCTGCGTGACCACTCTCCTCAGAAACCGCTCCCCCTGCCGTGCATGCTTCACTTCAGTCCCACAGGAGCTGGTCAACGAGAAATGAGCAGGTACTCATTCCTGGACCACGGATGATCCAGGTCTGGAAGGTTTTTGAGAAGGAAAATTTTCACCTCCTGGGAGACACTCTCACCAAACTGCATGTTCCCAAAAGTTTAGAAAAGCTTAAATGTTGCCGTTAACTCTAGAAAAAGCCTCAGGCCATTTTTAAAATATTGGCCTGATGACAGTCAGAAATGGCATTCCATGTGGTTCCAACCAAGCATCTTCTATTTATTCCATCCCTTCCACTCCCCTCCCTTTTCTACTTCTGTTTTCCCCTCTGGCCCTGTTTCCTCTTCTCTTGTCTCTCCAGTAGCCCCTTCTCCAACCAATCAAGCCTCTCCTCCAGTCAAGGCCAAGTTCTGCACAGCCTGCTCTGACTGGAAAGGACTAGGACTCCATGAGTGCCAATCTGTTGCTTAGCACCAAGGTTGCTTGGTTACATCTCTTGGTGACAACTGGCCTTTGCCTTTGACTCCTAATGCATAGAAGCTATGCAGTGAGCCTCTGTTTGGAGGGGCATTGGGCCAGAATCTACTTTCACAATCTCCTTCTGGGGGCGAAGGGAATAGGAGTTTGTTTTAAAGGAAAAAGAGATCTAAATTTTTCATGTTGCGCTGCAGGTAAGATTTAACAGTTATGAAGAACCCACTCTACAGTAGCAAATAGAACCAATCTCCTGGTGACAACAGCTCCACGCTGTCTTCATGCCAATGTATGAATGAGCCCGGGGGGAATAGAACTGGGGTCTTCAAGAGAAATTATTTCTATTCTTATTCCCCATGAATTGCCATCAGGACCCGTGATTCCTATCATTAAAAGCGTTGGGGAGTGTGTATGTGTGTGAATGTGAAGAGTGTTTGAAGGGTGGTGAGGAGAGAGAAAAGAAGAGAGGAAATAGAACATTTTGTCAAATGCCAAGGCAATGTGAAGTAGTGTGATTTCTGCATCCGAAGCCAGCAGGGAACTAGAGAAGGCACTTAGACCTTGGAGAGGCCAGGATTCTGTGGTTGCATGGGGTTCCCAGATGCGTCCTCCTGGGTCTATTTGGCAATAGATTCTCCCAAAACCATGTTCTTCTGTGCAGACCTCATTTGGGTCCAGAATTCTTTATTCAACTTCACTGTTCCATCTGGTCAGAGACTGCATTCAGGGGGGAGAAGAACAGGGGAAGATGGGTAAGAGTAGATGTACAGAGGTGTAAGTGAGGCCAAGACCATGCAGGAGAATCAGCTGAGGATGCAGGGTGGCAGGGCAGGGCAAACAGAGACCTGGGAATCAGGTTCTGGAAGAAGGAAGAACTCCAAGGTTGGTGAAGAGCAAGACCCAAGACTAAGATGGAGTGAGATGTTGAGGGAGGTACAGGCTGATTAACAACCCATGGGGTTTGACAGGGGAGAAGGGTGATGTCCAAGGTGCTGGCAGGATGGGATGATGGAGAGAGCACGCTGAGCTCACGTGAAGAAAGCGACACGGATCCATGCCTCCTCAGATGCTTTGTGAACTTGCTACACCTTTTTTTTTTTTTTTTGGCTTCTTTGACAAAAGCAATAGCCATCACTGCCTTCTTCAAGATATGTCTTTACTGAGCATCAACTAGATGTAAAGTATCACATGCAGAAGACACTTGAAAGGGGCAGTCCCTGCCCTGTTGACAGTCTGGTCAGAGGACAGGATGCATGGGAACAAAAAGCAGTAGGAATGACTCTCATGGCATCATGAGTATTGCAAAAATGTTGCATGGGTTCATGTGATAGAGGGATGGGGAGGGTTGGGAAGGGAAAAAAGACATTGAGAGAAGAGAGAATGAGTTTTAGTGATGTGGTGTTAGGCAAAGACTCACTTTCTGGGCTTTAGAAATGAGAAGGAAGCTGGGATCTCTAGATGACCTCTGGAGCCCCATACTTCATATTCTGTGATTCTAAGGTGGTACCATGCCCACTGAGTGAATCAGAAAGATAAATGGACCTTCATAGAACTACTGTGGCACCTGTCCTTCTAGGACCTTTCTTTGCACTTGCATGAGCTAAGTTTGGAGATTGATTCCCAAGGAGGAAATCACTCGAAGAGAGAAGTCTATGAACATCAAAGGAGAGAGAAGAAATGTCTTTTACCAATATGGTGGCCGGGGGAAGAGGGAGGTCTAGGCATCTCCCTTCCCTGAGCCATATCCTCGTGACTAGACAGTGTCTAAAGATTTAGTAGTATGTGTTTGCTTGTACAAAGCCACAAAGGGCTGCACTTTAAAAGGGCTGCCTGTCCTTCAGGCAGAAGACCCAGGAAGAACTGGGCTCCAATCCTTGTGTTCTGTCCAGCCTCCTAACGCCCAGAAATTCTGGATTCTAAGACCCAAGGGTAGTAGATGATGACTGACTGAAGTACTTAGAAATAGTTTGGATTTCAGTGGGTCTGAATGTCAAGAGGAGAGGGAATGTGGGCGGGTCCCCTCCACACACGTACACATGCTTGTGTCTTGTCTCTGGGACCTTGCTCCCCAGCCCTGGAGACAAACTCTTTAGCAGAGAGCCAGAAAGGGACATTTCACTTGCAACCTAAGGTTTCCTGTTCTTCCTAGGTTCTGACAAGATCTGTTATTAGGGTATCAGGATGACATAGGACATTAACAAAAATCTTTCTTGTGACATTCATGTAACCTTGAACAAGTCCCATCTAGGGCCTTAGTTTCCTTACATATATAAAATGTCAGGAAAGCACATTATCTCAGTCACTAAATAAAAATAGCATTTCCAGTGCTTTCCCAAGAATATGGAAACCAATGTCTAGGGATGGTCCCAGGAATCTGTTCATAACAAGCTGAACCTGATGAGCAACCACTCTATTAGACCTTCCCTGACTTTCCTACCAGCCTTACATTTTGTGTGTAGGCAGAATATGAGGAAATATTTCTCAAAGCCAGGAGGCTTATATTCTTTTGGGTCTTTATCTAGAATAAAAGTAGAAAAAAAGTAAACATCAGATCTAAAGGTGATAATTCCCTGAGGCATCTATTTTTTCTTCCTAAGTTCCCTATGTAATGAGAAAGTATCACTTCCCAGCCTTGGATCATGCCTGGCAAACCAAATGGAATCCATAGTGCTTTTGTGCTCATTTACCTTTCATTTCCCCATGCCCTTTGGCACAGTCTTGTATAAATGCTTAAGTCTGGTTGCAGCTGCTATGAAGCAGTATGGGTTAAGTCTGAACACAGATAAACGGAAGCACAGCCCAGCTCCCACCCTTGCTCCAACTGAGGTCAGAATGGTGTGACATCATGATCAATGGCACCCTCCAAGAAGGCCAAATTCAGTTGTCAGAGGCAAAGCTGAATATCTACTTGTCCTCTCCCCAAAGAGTTTCTTCTTCCAATATTTGTCTTGGAGGTCATAAAGCATATTTCCATGAATCATATACAAAATAGTGGCTTTTCTTTCTAGGGATTCCCAGAAGGTAAGGAGGTCAAAAGAAGCAGAGCTCTTCTGCACACTCACTGAGACACCGGCATGCCATCACCAACCACCAGGAGTTCCATTGGCTTGGTGATGATTTATGAGCTTGAGAGAACAGAGAAGATTGTGTAGTTGATGGATGGAACCCAGTCACTTGGATTGAGCCTTCCACAGAGCATAATCCAGAGGAGCAGTTCACACCCCCGAGGCCAACACACTGGCCTTGTTCCTAGGTCACGGACTGGGAAGCCAAGATGTTCTCCCTGCGACGGCCTCTGACCTCTCCCAGGATAGCATGTTGCAGATTTTTCCAGAGAAGAGGGACCTGTCAGAGTGGAGACCAGTCTGTGATGAGAAGTCAGGAGCAGTCGGAGAACTGGTTTCCCTGCCCCAGAGAGGGCAATGTAATGGCTGGGACAAAGGCCAGATGTGCTCATGCACCCACCACATCCAGAAGCCTCCAAGCACGAGCAGCTGGGTGTTGCAGCGATCACTCTCAGAGGGAGGATGAGCTTTGGTGACTCGGGGCTGCTGATCATAACACGATAGCTCTGACTCTTCCACGGTCTTCTCCAATATCTGGAGCAGTGAAGCCAGCACGGGATCCTCTAGTTCTTCTCAACTACTCTTGGTCCCGAGAAGGTAGCCTTCCCGAGGGCAGGGAAATGCTGGAGCTGATGCAACCATGGGAACCACTTTCCAGAGAGAGCATGGTCCCTGGAAGACCACGACTTCACAAGACTGTCGTCAGCCATGACCTGTGGCGCCCTGCGTGTGTCTGTGTGCATCTGTGTTCACACACATCGGTGCCCATGCTTGTGACCCCAGCACACACAGGCTGCTCTGCACGGTGGATGCTCCTGCATCAGTGCCCCTGCCTCTGCTGGTAACGGGGCCCGCAGGCCTGCCTTCTGCTCGGGGTGTTTCCCCTCCTGTATCATTCTCATTAAATGTTACGGGCACTTGACTTTATGACTCCTTCCTTCTGCATATTAAACAGCCAACACAGCCTCCTGTGGCATTATTTCAAGTCCCATCTTGAGGAAGGAGAGTCAGAACAGGGTCTTGCCCATGATGCCAGGGAGCCCCTTAGACCTCAGTAGGATTCTTCTCATCTCAAAGCTGTTGTTCCTTGGTCAGGAACGAAAATAAGAAAAGAAATAAAGGATCAGGGTCTGACTGCTCACCACCCCTGGCAGAAGCTGACCTTCAGGGGCTGCACGCACTGGTTCTCTTAATGATGCCCTAGGCTGCACATTACCTGCAAAGGTCAGGGGAGCTCTTCCCAGGAATTCTCACCCTGCCCTCGGATGTGGATGGCGTCACGTCTCGATGTTGGCTGCTGCTTTCTGCTTAGAGCCCTCTGGAAGGCAAAAAACCTGCCTCAGGGAAGCTGCCCTTCCTGATTCCCAGATTAGGATCTGACTGTAGAAAACAGAATTCCCTCCTCCACCCTGTTCTTATCTCCGCTTTTATCCTCACCTCCATTTTGATCATCCTCCTCTCCTTGGTTCCCCTCTTCTGACCTCTGAACTGCACTCCTTCTACGCCAGCTACTAATTCTGCAAAGCCTATAATCTGAGTTCCAGAATTGACAGGAAGGTTCCATCACTCATCTCAAAGGCAAAGAAACAGAGCACCCGAGAGGAAAAATGCCATCTCACATTGGCACAGCTGTCTTCCTGTTGACCTTCCAACCTGGCTCCTGTTGCTTCCATCCTCTGCCTGCAGCCCCCCTGCCTGGTCCCGGTCCCCACCCCTCTGCCTTCCCTGGCTGCTCGGTCCGAGCATTCCAGCAGCGTCAGCGTCCGGTGTGATTGAGAGGCTGAGACCAGCTGCCACGGAGCCAGTCTAGCTTCGCTTTCCCATTTCCCTTCCCTCCTGGCCCCGCAGCCAGGTATGAAAACACAGCGTCCTCCGTTTACACGGAGCCTCTCATCCAGGAAATCTCAAAACGCTTTTGCTAGCCAGTCTGATTACACTCATTTTTCTGGTGGAGAAAAGTGTCTTTTCTAGAAGGAAAGTCAATTGCCAACGACTGTTCTAACTCCCCCCAGGAAGGGCTGCAGGGAGGGCCAGGCGCCCCTCCCGAGGGTATCCTGTGTCACCTCCTGCCAGCCCTGCCCTCTTAGGATGTGGAAATTCTGATCCAGAGAACCAGGGGCAAGAGGCTCCTCCAAAGCCAGGCTTCCCGCCCTGAAGCCAGAGGTTGGGGAAGGGCAGGACCTCCCTACACGGCAGTTCCTTTTTTTCTAGTGAAGTGAAAGATATTTATGAGCCATTACAAACCCCGAAGTCTCTATTCTTACCATTCCAATTCAGTTAAACTCCATAATCCTAAAAGAAGTGCTCACCATCTGGGGCAGCACAGAGTCTCACCTGATTGTTATTCTGTGGATCTGGCAGCCCAGGGAAAGTGTAGGAGTCTTTCTTTTGCCTTTTATATGGACATAAATGTCCTTAAATAGTTTCCCTACTACAGGTCTCTCAGCTCAGGCTGAGAGGGTCCAGGTCTATGTACCCTGGATGAAGAAAGGTAATATGGAGAAGGAGAAATGGGAGGAACGGGAAGCATCTCAGACTGGGCTAATCTGTTCAGGCTGCCATAACAAAGTGCCACAGACCAGGTGGCTGAAACAACAGGAATTTATTTTTTCACCATTCTGGAGGCTGGAATCTGAGAGCAAGGTTTAGCATCATCGACACCTCTCTTCTTGGTTTGCAGATGGCATCTTTTCAGTGTGTCCTCACATGGTCTTCTCTGTGTCACCGTCCTAATCTCCTCTTCTTATAAGGATTCCAGTCATATTGGATTTGGGCCCATCCTAATGGCCTCATTTTAACTCCATTACCTCATCAAAGGCCTCATCTCCAGATAGTCATGTCATGGGGTTTAGGACCCAGCGTATCTCGAGAGGCCAAGGTGAAATCCATTACAGACACATCGTTTCTAATCCATGTAATACCTTTCAAAAATAGGAATAACCCCATTCCAAAGATGCAAAAATGAAAACAGAACAGAAATTAGACAACATGTCCAAAATCACTCAACCAGCACCAACAGAGAGGAAATGAGCGCTGGGCCCAGCTCTCTCCACCACTGAGCACCGGGACCATGCCAGGCTGCCTGTGGGTTGAGGAGGGACCTCCAGCAGGGATGAGAAAGAATATGGCCTTAGAGTCACACCAGCCCAGCTCCCTTGCCACCCCATGCCCAGGTGCAAGTTGATGCACATCCCTCTGTTTCAGATAGCTCATCTTCAAAATGTACATCAGACATACAATAAAGGTCATCATTGGCAACACTTTTCCTTTATTTAAGTCATGCGTGTGTATGGGGTGGGAGGTGAGAATCTAAGGCAAATACCTAATTATGTTATTGTATAATACAACTTTCAGAGTTAGCATATGCACATGTGCCAAGATACAAAAGGTGAGCATAGAGGCTTAAATGCCTAACAAGACTCATTGGGCATGGTGTGTAGTCACCATGACTCAGCTGTGACAGACGCCATCTTGAACTGTGGTTGTTTTATTACCTATTTACACAGATAGTTCTCTTCCACTTCTTCTTTGTCTCTACAGGGCCTAGCATTATGCTGAGAGGTAGTACCTGCCTAGAAGGTCTTTGTGAGTGAGGGAGATGTTTGTGGAGAGAGGATTTCATGGCCCTACAAATAGGTCTTGGTTTACAAACCCACAAAATAATTCAGTGGTGAGAAGCAATGAGCTTTGACCTCTTCCTCATGAGTTTCAGGCTCTGTGTCACCTTGGGTGAGCTGGGTGGCTGTCTCCACATGTTTCTGCCCTTCCCTGGAGCGGGTGGGCTGGCTAGGGCATGTTTCCTTTTGGAGTGGGCAGGAAGCCAGCCCCACTGCTGGAGTACATTTTCAAGACCCTGCTACATCATATCTGCCAACATCTTCCTGACCAAAGCAAGTCCCATGCCTGATGTTGTGAGCAAGCTATGCCATTAACATAGGCCAAACACATTTGTGTCTTTTCACAACGTCAGAACTTATTGAATAACAATAAATTCATAGGCTACACTACTTCCAGTGATGGCAGTTCACCAAATACTTGTGGGCCACCTGATAGTCATAAGCTGGGCAATCACAAGTTCTTTTGTTCCAATCTTAACTAATAATATCTGTGACACTCAAGTCACACATCACACTCACAGAAATTACATATATATAATATATGTAATAATATATATAATAATGAATATATAGTTACACATATATATTAATACAGAAAGACTAAGGAAGGGTTAAGTCAGTCACAGGGGCTCAGAAGGCTGAACGGAGAGCAACAACAGAGAGCAGACAAAATGCAGAGTCCCTGTAAGTGGTCAGATAAGTTTATAGAACTAGTTAAAGAACTTGTCCAGGACACAGAGCTATCAAAGCACAGGAACTTATTAGGCCAGGGTCCAGATAGATGACAGTTTCAGAGTGTCAGTTTGGAGTGGGCCATGCATGGTCATCACCTGCAGGAGAATCCAAACTGTGCAGGAGCCCAAGGACAGAGAATCACAGGTTCGTTGCTATGACAATTTTTCGGGGCAAGGTTTACATGAGTGACCAGGTGATGGGGTCAGGATGTTGCTGTCTAGTCTTGGGATGCTTCTCCTTTTATTAGTCTTGGATAAGGGAGTTGTTTCATTTGGTGGCCTGGTATGTTTGATAAGCTCCAGAGCCTAGTTTTTCTGATATGGGGTTAATATACCCATGCATCCATGCACTGCTGATTAATTCAAGAAATTTACAGGTGGTCATTTTTATTAACACAATTTATTTATCAGTTTATGCCTTATGGTTGTACTAGATGGTGGTTATTTACTTGTATAAACAAGGTATAGAGTCATTCCACCTCAGTACTCAAACTCAAAATAGAGAAACTCATGAGAAAGTACTGTTGTATAACATGGAGTAACTCAGGGTTTGGCACAGCCTCAAAACCACTGTTCTCTTCATCTTGAAGTAACCCAGAGCAAGGCCCAGCCTGCTGTCCACAACTGAGCTCTTAAGTCAAGGGGAAAGGAGGACTGCTCTGTCCGTGCCAAGCCATATGGCCAAGGTGGCACCTGGGTTAAGAATTGAGCTGACAGTCTATCCGTCGTAATCTTGCTTCTGACTTCCCTGCCATTTTTAAGATCCTGCCATTCAGCTTCACCAAGAATTCATCATCAATAAAATTTGTGGAAGAATACCAACCTTTTTCATCTTTCTGAAGAAGCCACATCAAGAAGGTATTTCCTAAGTTCAGGGTGCCATGGCATAGTTGGTGTTGGGAATGAACTTATTCCGAGAGCAGACAGAGGGTCCACATCCCTAATATCTTCAGCAGTCACATGACATCAGTCTTGACCTCCTCTGCAGGATCACCTAAGTCTACCCCAAACACTGACTGTGACCCTCACTTCTAGCTCAAGAGTAGAAAATAGCCTGGAACCCCAGTGATTCTACATGAATGCACACACACACACACACACACACACACACACACACACACATCAGCATTTTGCTGCTCAGAGAAACCTTTCAATTTAAAAAGAACTTTGAACAGAGTCTTGGGCAAACACCATCACAAGGAGGTTTGATAAAGTGATTCTTTAAGAGGACAACCTGAGGCTGAGCCAAAGGGCAGGCAGGCTGTGGAAGAGCTTCCGAGCAAGCAATTTCAAGGAACTTCAGATTGGTGCAGTTTTCAGAGGCGAAAATCTCCCTCCTACCTACCGCTACCCGCAAACACTCGGCAAAACTCAGAGTCTGGTGGACACTTTCTACCTTATTAATGGCACGTTTTTCCTTAGCACAGACATCTGTGGGTGGGCTTGGGGAGAAGAAACCAGGTGGAATGATGCGGAGGCGAGAGATTATATCTGTACAGTGACAAAACAGTCATCCATCTGTTAATCTGTGCAGTTGTTTAGAGTTTCCCAGTTGCTCACGAGCGGATTTGCTGTGAGTGAGCAAATGTCTAGAACTACAAATCAGACACATCACTGACCCCATAATGGTTGACACACTGTGAATCTGAGCAAACCTCTCAGTCCTGCTCTTTTGCATGTGAACTTGGGAGAGTCACTTCATCTTTCACAGTAAAAACTTTTCATCTACAAAAGTTGGATTAAAGACCCTTGGTTGGGGTGATGAATGACAGAGATGATGGACTTGCATTTGGCAAGCAACTTTGCAAAAAGTTAGTTTCATTTCATGTGATGGCGATGATGGAAACGCATATGGTCAATGTGTCTCGGAGACCAAGGGTCAGACATCTGAAGGGTTTGCCTCCCATCGAACTCCTCAAGGACAGAGGCCATATTCCTACAACCCTGTGGAGAATCTGCAAGACGCAGGCCTTTCCAAGGAAGAGGCAGACAGGGAGGAGAGGAAAAGATGTGTAAGGATGCACTGGACAGGTGTTCCCAGGTGTCTTCCTGGGACCATCCTTGCATCGAGTCCTTTGCTTTCAGAGTAAGAATATAAAACCCACCAGCAAGAAAGTAAAATTTATTGAACTCTATTGGATAAATTATAAGGAACCCAGAAGCACCCACACTGGAAAATAAAGTGGGGAAGATTGGCCACCTGCTACCTGCTTTAGATCCTATGACCTCCGCATTTGGAAAATTCATTGGTCCTTAAAGTGAAGAAAAAATCCTTGCCCATCATTCTGTTTCAGTAGCATCCAAGGTTTTCAAGCCCTACTAAAATCTCTTCTCCAGGACCTCAGTTTGGGAAGAAGACATTTCATCCACCCATCTTCCCTTTCAAACGAGATGACGTCTAATACACACTAGACATTTGATAAATAGTTGTTGCATGATTGACCAAAAATGCAAGCAGCTCGTGATCAAGCGGGGAATCCATTCCCAGGAGGATCCAAACTGGTTCAAAGCTCAGGTCTCCTTCCTGTGCCTTAGTCAGATTTTCTTTCTAACATACCATTCAGCCCACACTGCAACTGCTGTCTCTCGGCAACTACTAAGTATAACAATCACATTCCTATTGGTGCTATTTTGATTTGAAAAGTAAGGCACATATACACGGTGATGAATCATTGAGCAACAAAAAAATATGCTCCATGGGTTGGAATCCAAGCTTTTTCCTCTATCAGGTGAACAAACACCATTTATTAAGTATAGGCACGGTCCCCCGCACAGCCTGACTGATTCTTAAGCACTGGGATCTTGAAGCAGCCAAGGCTGCCAGGATCTTGAAGGTATGAGGTGTGTTCATAAAGGTGAGGGAGTATTTGTGCGTGGGCGGGCTGTAGAGAAATGGAGGCCAAAAACCTCAGACTTCATCTCTTATTTTTGTTTTAAATATTTTATTGAAGTAATAAAGGCCGTCCCATAAATCTGAAGGCAGAACAAAGTGTTTTGAAAACACATAAAATAATATTGTTCTCAAAACCCTGATGTGTCCTTATAAAAAGATCTCTCTCCTCATCCATTTCTCACCCCAGTGTAGGCAGTGGGTGGATGGCAAGGGAGGCTTTTGGTGAAGTACCTGCACCCCGTAAAGAATGAAACCGGGGTGTCACCTCGGTTAATGGAGACAGAGAATAGGGAACACAAGCAAGCAGCAGCACAGGTGGAGAAGAGCTGCTTCAGGCCAGCCATCAGGCTTGGGTGGCAGGGAGGGGATTCCAGGGACACTGTGCTGGAAGAGGTTAGTGTGGTCACAGGCACATGCAAACATCCTGTAGACAGAGGTCACTGGGCTGTCGTGATAGTGTCCTTGTATGAGAGGCCAGGAAGACTCAGAGCTCCATCATGACCTAGGAGCTTGGTCCTTTGGAAGCTGGGGCCATGACTCTATCCTCAGTCAGTCCACTCTAAACCAAGTATGCTGGCCACTTATGGCTCCAAGCAATAGAACACATGGCAAACGCATGACTGCTTTCCGGGCTTCGAACTCTCTTTAATGCCTCCTAACTCCTGTTCCTCTACCTCGCTTTCCTAGCAACCTTATTCCCCAGAGCCCAGGCCATTTCAACTGCCTCCATCTTTCTCCTTTATCCCAGTCATTTCTAAGGAGAAGAGTCTGATCAATAAATTCACCATGAGATATAAAAGACTAATAAAGTTTAATAACTTCCCTCTCCCAGGAGTGTTTGCATTTTTAACAGGGGAATAGCAGCCAAAACTAAAGGGATTAGTCTATAATGGTACAATTTCAGGCACCATCAAGCAGCTGAGGGAAGGATTTGGCGGGGAGGGAGCACCTCCCACACCCCTGGGCAACCCAGCAGGAGGCCGCCTCCTCAGAGGTCAGGTGAAAGGTCAAGAGGGAGACAGAGCAAGCACACCATTGACCCTGGACTCTTCCTAGAGCTTTGCTCCTGCTCACTCTCACAGGCTTATCTTTCCAGAAGGGTCTCCTCTTTCTTCTGCCCCCATATTCTCTCATTTGTTCAATCTGTGAACATTGACTGGAGATCCTCCATGCTCGTTGGAAGTTCCAAAGACTCAGCAAAAGCTTAGGGGTCAGGAACACAGCCCTGAAGTCAAGCTGCCTGGTCTCCCTTGCAGGCTCCTCTGTCTGTACCCGTGTGGCCCTCCTAAGCTTCTTTTTCTAAAAATAAGGTTAAGAACATTATCTATCTTTAAATGCTAAGTGAAATTCTATGTGCAAAGTTATATAATAATTACATAGTAAATGTTCAATACAATTATCAAAATATTAACATCAAAAGATTCCTGAGAACCTATAGCCCAGCAGCAGAGATAGACATGCAAACAAGTAACTTGGAGGCATGTTGGAATTTTCCAGACTAAACAGAACAAAATCATGCTGCTGGAGTGGTTAATTCTGATGAGAGGCAGGGGAAGGGAAGGTCCAACGAACAGCAATCTGTTATCAACAGACCAAAGGCAGGAAGTAGGTTGTGGGTAGGTTTCACAGAACTTTGAATTCCAGGAAACATTCAAATTCTTCTGGAACGGGGACTCCATGTGTGTTTGAGAAAACCATTCTGATAATGTAAGAGACGAATGAGTGGCTAAGAGAGCAAACCACACAGGTCAGACTTGAGGACTTCAGTGGAGGCAGGATGGACCCAGGGCAGGTGTGTAGGGCAGTACTCTTCCCATGAGCTTGCAGCTCCCGCTTTCATACTGTTTGAACAATTGCCCACAAAATGCATTCCTATTTAAAGGCCTCAGGGCTGTGGAATTGAGGAACTTGGAGAAGTTGTCTCTATTCAACATATCTTTTTTTTTTTTTTGCGGTGCTAGGGATTGAACTCACGGCCTTGTGTTTGCAAGGCAAGCACTCTACCAACTGAGCTATCTCCCCAGCCCTATTCAGCATATCTTAGGGCTTCATTGAGTTCCCGTCCACCCCTGTTTGTATTTGGTTTCTCATTCTCACTATCTTTTCTGTCATTTCCAAGCTTCTCCCTGCATGACTTTGGGACCAAAGCACCTATTTTTCAAGTGCCACATAAAAGAGATGCTTTCTTTGTGTGCGATTCTTTGCCATTGTCAATACCCCTTTCTACCTCTGGACGCGACTTCTGAAAAAGTGCCTCCATTCTTCCGGAAGATGGACGCGTCAGCTCCTGTCATGCTCTTCTGAGTCCATGAGCTCCTACAGGTGCTCAGGAGCCAGGGAGGGGCATGCGGCAGCCCGTATGGTATACACCACACAGGGGCACTGGTAGGATTAGGAGCCGCAGTGCCCGCCCTCCGCCACCCTGTCGTGCCCTCAGGAATGGAGCCAGGGGATGGGATCTAGAATTCTCCCCAAAGAATCCTGGGCACCTGTTGGAACCCCCTAAATCTGTCTTTCCTTTCTGGGCTTCCCTGCCCCCTGTGACTGGCCTCTGCTTTTGTTTGCTGTCTGATCACTCAGGTTCCTGGTGGGTGGAGGTCTCTATGTCAGTCTTCTCAGTGAGACTGAGTCCCTTTCCTGAATAAAAAATGGACTTGACCCTGGCTACCAAAACAAAGCACCAGCTGCATCTGGCAGAGCAAGAGCTTCCATCTCTCATGACCTGCTGCCTCCTGCAGTTGCCACCTGAGCCCTTACAGGTCCTGCTTACATCCCCAAAGAAGCCTATGCTGTCCCCAGGCCAAAGGAGTCCTGGATTCAACCAGGCGTAGTCTGACCTGGGACACGGCACAGCTGACCTGCTCACCTGCCTGCACTGACACACTCATGGGACTCGGGGTTCCATGGTGAGGCTTAGAAGAGGCAGGGAGAGTCCTGGGAGATATGAGCTCCCCTCCCTCTCTAGTCTGAGATCAGCACAGTCTCCTGGAAAGGAGCAGTAATGGAGTTTTTATTGCTTGTGCTTCATTGCATTTGATCCTAAGGCCAGGAGGTTATTGTTCAGATTTTTTTTTTTTCAGGGCAAAGCTAATTAACTTTATTAATGCACTTTGGGAGAAGGAAAGCAATAGAGCTGGGTTCTGCTCATATTTGGTCCTGACCATCAAGTGGCATTGGACTAGACAAATCTATTTAGAATCTGGAACTGGGGGGCAATGACCTTTCTGGATGGTCCAGAAAAATCAAGAAGCAAACCCAAGAGAGGCTGTCTCAGGAAAGGAAGGAGAGGGGAAAGCAGCTCAAGAGATAAAGCAGAAACACTATGGGTGAAATGGAAGGCAGGGCATCGTGCTCACGTGAGCCCTGAAAGAAAGGCCTGGGTTCAAATCCCACTTCCGTCCCATGTGAGTTATTTCTGCTTTGGGCCAGTCACTAAGTTTTAGTTTCTTCCTCCATAAAATCCTTGCCTGGAATTGTTGCTAGAAGGATAAATATTCCTGAAAGTGCCAAATAAAGTAAATAGTGTATAACTATGTAAAGTAAGCTCTTAACATAGGTCAGATAATTTTAGTGGAATCCGTAGGTCTAAGGTGTAGGGTTCTAGCTTCGTTCACTCTTTCTTTAAGTAAATGCATGTTTAGCCTCTATTATAATCTAGGCATAGCAGTTACTGCAATTCAGCACAGGCAAGAAAGACCTAGACAGTGATAGACTGCTATACTCTGCAGGGGATTCGGTTCTGCCCCAGAATGATCTTATGACAATTACTTATCACCTTAAGTTGTTATTGGAATTTTTAACATTGTTACCACCAAAAGTAGACTTCGATGCCACTGGGCAGGCACCATCGTGTCTTACACTGCCGATGCCCCATCTCAAGCCTCTGACTTATATGTATTATTCCGCCAATATAAACACACAAACCCACTTCTACTAGTTGGAGCTCCCAGACACTGTGGAGACACAGCCTCTAGAGAAGGAACTCAAATGACCCTTCTAGAATTTAATTCAAGATCCCTCCCGCAAGGCTTGTTCTTTGGGGGATGACCTCTGCCCTTTGGGCCAGGTCCATTTCAGTAGTGTTACTCCATAGAAGTCAGAACTAATCCTACTAGTTCCACAGAGGCAGGAGTGGGCGGGTGGGGAGGCCAACACAGACCGAGAATTGTCTCCCTTCAGATGGATCACAACTGAGGTCAGTTTGTACCTTAAATTTTTGGATTCCACCGTGTCGGGGGAGATTCGAGCTGTATGGGTGTAAAAGCCTTGGAATAATTCCAAGAGATAAGCCCGCACTTCGTGAACCACCACACACGAGTGAGTGGAATGTCCTCCTCGGCCTTGCAAGCAGGTGGGAGAGTCATTCCCAGGACAGGGTAAGTGGGTGCAGGGGGGCCCCTAGCTGAGGACAGAGTATAGTTCACTAGAGGAGAACATCAAAACGGGCACCTGTGCAAATGGAATCCTAGGACTAAAAGAGCGTTCTCGGTCCCTGAACATTTTCACCTGGGATGAGTAGAAGAAGCTCATGCGTTACAGAACAGGCATTTCAAGTGGGCACATTCTCAATAACACACACAGTGACTTTACTTTTTTGGGTACTCAGGCCCTACCCTGACAAATACAGTTACTAGATTCCTTAAATATAACTCGACAGAAACTCTCGCCAACCCCAAGTCTCAGAGCACGGGACGGAAGGAGAATGGGAGACCAACACACAAACACACTCGCTGCCACGCAGGCTGAACCCCAGGAGGACATAGTCACTGGGGTTCTGCCATATTGCTGTTCCCATTGATATTTTTTCTTTGACAAATACATAAATAATAAAATAGTAATAAAAACTCTATTACAGTTGTTCACCTGCTGACATGGGATGACTCATCTCTGTAATTTCTCTTGCCTTACCCAAGCGGTTCCATAGATCACAACACAGATTAAATATCCTCGTCTGCCATTTGGAACATTTGTTCCACTGATACTGAAAACACACAGAAAGGCCAGCCTCTGCCGATTGACCGGCAGCAGGGCTTGTGGGCAGAAACTCCAAGTTCAAATCCCTGCTCTGCTACTTCCATCCTACCTCAGTTATGGAGTCCACCAGCCTCCATTCCCTTGGGTAGGATGTGAGAGCAGGAGCTTAGTTTGCAGGACTCTGAGGCCTCAATGAAGCTCTCTCTTGCATGTTAAACAAACGAAAGCCCCAGCACATTCCCAGTGTCTCTGAATACCAGCATTGGTGACCTGGGGTCCCCTATTCCATTTCAACAACTCTCTCCCACTTTTAAGTGTGGTTTGTCATTCATTTGTTTGTTTAGATTAAAGAGATTAAAGATTAGTTATCTTGAATTCTTACAAAAAATTAAGGACACTCCAGGGAGTCTGAGAATGTAACCTAAGAAGATTAAGACTTTGAAATCTTACCGATAATAATCCCTAATATTCATACAGAAATTTTATTTTTAAGACAATTTTTCACATAGTAGGTCCACAGGACCCTCTGGGACAGGGAAAACCAGAACACTGAGGTTGCCAAGCTTATAGTTGATGGTGACCTGCCACCCCCAAAGTCTGCAGAAGCCATCCCATTGGTATCTGGTTGGTATCTGGTCCAGCTCCCAACCAGACTCGGACTCCAAGAGTACAATTTTGACAACTGACGCTGTAATGGCAGGCCCCATGTCCTCCAGCATGTGGGACTTCAGCGTCACCCCACTCCAGGCAGGGACAGCCTCAGGCAAGGGGATTTTGTTCACAAAGGACCCACAGATACACACCACTTACAGCTTCCTGGTTTCAGACACCCCCAGGCTTCCCAGGTAACTCCCAGCCTGCATCAGACTAAGTTCCTCAAATCCCACAATTCCCACCCCCGATCCTGCCACACATAACCTGTTTCTACGTCTTTGATATATTCTTGGAAGTGGAATTTCTGGTTTAAGAATATGGTTAAGTTTTTGATACAAATGTCTCCAGTGCTCTTCCTATCCAGTGGCACAGGAGAGCATCCGTTCTCACTCCTTACTCCAGCACTGCAGGGGGTTGATGGGAGGGATGGACGGTGAAGAATCCTAATTAGAGTATCAGCAGGAAATGAACCTGGGTCCAGCTTCTTGAAGCAGCAGAGGGTAAACATGGACAGGAACATATTCTTTGGATATTGAAGATCCAGACAATAGGGGGATTTTTTTTTCTAGATCAATGCTATTACAAATGGTTGTCGTTGGTAAGACCCAAGTCATTCTCCAGGGTTGGAGGATTGGCAAGTACGTACCTGGGCTGAAGGTGAAATGCCTTCTCCTGCTTCTCTATACCCAACTAAGCAGTGATCACGTGGGGAAAGTTGAGGCAGCAGGGCTGCTCTCAAACTTCTCTTTCTTTTGCTCTTTCAGAATGCACTTAATACAGGAAAACCTTGATTAGCCAGAGAGCAAAGAGATGTGTTTTCTGGAGACGTAATTTTCTGATTAATTGAGCATTGGCTTTATCGCTTAATACGTGCTGGTAAAGTACTTGTGCTGTTCCAGGCACTGTGCTATTCACGTCGCAAATATCAACTCACTTAAACCTCACAGAGGACCTGTGCAGAGGTCCTATTTAAAAAAGAAGTAAATTGGCGTAGGACGCTGCTCAGTTACTGGACCAAGGTCACGTAGGTAGGAAGAGGCATGGCTGAAAGTTGAAATGGCCATTCCAGCTCCAATAATAGCCCATGTGCTTAACAGCTCCACTAGACTTCACCTAACGCACTTTGTTTTAGTATAAAATCTTGTTATGGAAAAGCTTTAAATTTTTTTATATGAACTTCAGCTAGTGAAGTGTAGTGGAAAGAATAGAATTTCCCTGGGGTTGTTTAAAAATCCCCCAGGATCCTGAGGTTATTTTGATGAGTTCTGGTCTCAGCATACAGGTTCATGAATTGTCTAATAATAGGTTCGGGAACCTAGGAAAGGTGTGCATCCCCAGCCAAGACCCCAGCCCACCCCTCAGAAATTATTTTCTTGTTCTTTTCCATTCCCTACTAAATTGCTGCTGTACCTTTGCTTTCAGAACATGAGAGCACATTACCCCAACCCTTGTTCAGAACTTACTTGCCTTTTGTAAAAACACTCATTTTTCTCATCTGCAAAATGGGTTGTCACATGTTGCACTTGGATGGTTAAAGAAACCCTAACTTATAACCACCTGAATCAAGTTGGCAAATGCTCTCTGTAAGGAACCAGACAGTAAACATTTTGGGCTACAGATCAGGAGGTAAAATTGAAGCCATCGGGCAGGTACTTAGGTAACAGGAGAGGAAACAGATTTGCTGTTGACCAAATTCAAAATCCAATAATAATGTATAATTAAAATGTATAATAATAATAATTGAGTATAACAATTATACAGGTCTATAATATGAAAATGGAATTCTTTTTTGAGAATGGGTTGCATGTTCCTTCATCAGGGTTTGAAATGTTTGCCATGTTATCAGATGGCTCACAAATGTTCATCTGGAGAACAATTCCTTGGTTCCCAGAGTGTACCAATTAAGTCAAAGATCAGAGTTGGTCCCAGTGGCTTGCTGGCCTCTGACCCAAACGTTTGCTGGCACACAATAGGTATTGAACTGAGGTTTAGAATTTCTCTTTCCCTGAAGTAAGTTGGTTTGGTTTGCTGGATGCCCTCCCAAAAGGCTTCATTTTAAGTGGAGTGGGGGCTTCAAAAGCATTCGGAAACTTCCTTCTCAGTCAAGTCCCATGCATGCTTCCAGAACGCCATGATACTAGAAGCCTCAGGTGTGTTAAAATATCTGTATCTTGGTTCCTCTCTTCCAGAAAATGGAGCCAGAAGTGGGTTTTGTATTTTGATAATCCTGTCAGGCCCATGGTAAGAAGTGGGAACTGCATTCAGAAATAATAATCTGTTCAGAAGTTGTTTACAAAGTCCATATCAAAAACTTTACCTAGTGTTTTAAAGAACTCCTAACATTCAACAACAAGAAAACAAATAATCCAGCTTCAAAAGTTGGGTTCAAAGAATTTGAAAGACCCTTCACCAAATAAGATAGACGATGACAAAGAAATACTTAGTAGGGTGTTCAACATCCTAAGCCACTAGGCAAATGGAAATCAAGGCCTTGGCGAGTTAGTGCTATGTACCTATCAGAATAACTAAACTTAAAAACAAACCAACATAAGAAACTAGCAATACCAAATGTTGGGGAACCACAGCTCTCATATCCTGCTGGTGGGATTAGAAGAAGCTATGGAGAACAGTTAGGTAATTTCTAGTAGTTAAACATATACTTACCATACCATCTGATCCTGCAAATATCCCAGCTATTTACCCAAGAGAAATAAAACCCATGTTTACACAAAAATTTATATGTCATAGTTACAGCAGTTTTATTCATAGATACCCCAAACTAGAAACAACCTGATGTCTATCAGACAGTAAATGGAAAAACTGTGATACAGTCCCGTAACTAAATAATACTCAGTAATAAAAATGAGCAAATTATTGACACATGCAATGGCATGGATGAAATGCAAATGTGTTTCACTAAGTGAAAGACGTCATACTCAACAGGCTGATTGCTGTGGGAGTTCATTCATAGAGCTCTCTGAAAGGGCAAAAATTAAAAGGCAGAAAGCAGAATTGTAGCTGCCAGAAGCTGGCTTGAAGGAGAGGTTGGTAACCAAAGGGAGGCAGAGATGTTCTAGGTGGTGGTAGTGACATGCCTATATGTGTTTGTCCAAACTCGTAAAACTATGCACCCGAAAAGGTGAATTTTATTGCATGCAAGTTTATTCTTAATGAACTTGACTTGAAATAAAATAAATGTGTATTGCAGAGTGAAGGTCTATAGGTTGCTCCTCATGTGCTAGTGTAGAGCAGACTGATGGTCAGACTGGGAGAATGTAAGCCATCATTGGAAATGCTCCTTCTAGAAGACCACGTCTGCTCTCCTCTTCCCTTCTCTCTGCTCCTTTTGGTCTCCCCCTCACTGGCCTTCAGCCCCAGCTCTTCAGAACAGCTCCAGTTTTCCTATACCCAGAGCTGCCCGCCACCTAAACCCCCTCTAGGTTGTGGGTGTCATGGGAAAGAGGCCTCCCTGTTTGGGCCCACAGCCCGGACAGTCTTCCTTTGTGCTTAGGAGGAGGGGGACTAGATTACAGATACCCCAGCCAGAGGAATCGGGATGCTATTTCTGGCTAGGAAAACATAAAGTTTCAAAGGACAAGAGGTCTAGGCCAAGTGTAATCAGGAGGGCCCAGTTTATATTTAGGATATACCTGATAGACACAGTTGGAATTATCTGAAGATAACCTAATAAACATCTATGTCTCCAACTGAATTAATGGCCAAGAACCAAGTCAGTAGTCTTCCTCTCTGTAACTCGCAACCCTTTGAGCAGAAGGCTGGGTGGGACAGGGGTGACCTTGAACTGTCCTGACAGCCTTGGGGATTTGACCTGTCTCAATAATAAGACTGTATTCTGAGACTCGAAGTCCAGCCTTTGAGAATTTTTCCTGGTGAACAGCTAGGTGTTTCTGATTCAGGGAGTGTCCTGCTAACCTGGTAGGGTAAAGCAGGGGCTCCTTCAGAAGGAGCAGGTAGGATGCTCATGATGAAGAGGCTTCCTGGAACAAGGTCAAGGCAGGGTGCAGGACATAGGATACATGTAGCCAGGGCTGTCACGCAGCCTGCCTGGGTTCATGTCCTGCCTCAGCCCCTACCACTCATGCCCCTCACAATCCTCTCTGTCCCTCCATGTCTGCATTTCTCAAATGAGGATGGTCAGAGCCCCAACTCAAGTAGTTCTTGTGAAAATTAAATAAATAGAAAAACACACACCAAAAAAAAAAAAAAAAAAAGGACAGGAAAAACTCTTAGAATGTTTTCCAGCTCATAGTAGACACTGAATAAAGGGACTTCTATCACTATTTGCTCAGATTCTGTTTCTGGATGACTTGGGACTGAGCCTTGGAAGCAGCACTGTAATGAAGGCAAAGGGAGACGGAGAGGCTTTGGGAAAGTGCATCCTGTCTGACACAGTTCTCAGGCTGTGCCAGACCCAGTACCCCTAGACTTGCCCTGCCTGACGTCCATCTCCAGGAAGAGTAGCAGAAGGACAGCAGCTGAAGGGACTCCAGACAGTGAGGAAGCATCACCCTTCCCTGTGGCTCCCTAGTGCCCCATACCAGCTACTGCTTATGTCCTTAGCTCTGGTTTCCTGACACACTGGCCTTTGAGAAGTTGAACGTCCCAGTCATAGTGGATTAATGAATACTACCGGGTTCAGGGCCCCACTCGGAGCTCCTGTCCCATGTTGCAGCAATTAAAAGGCCACAGGTGTTCTCTTGACCTCTACCTGAGGATCCGGGTAACCCACTTAAGCATAAATAAATAAAGAATGGTAGTGCTGGGCCAGCCCCCTCCCTCCCTGCCACCCCGGCTGCTCTGGGCCTCACTTGTATCAACCCTGAAAAACTGTCACTATGCTCAGACTCCGCCATGTTGCTTCTTCCCATTTGGGTCTGTTTCCACACTCAATTGCCTGGCTCACTCCACTCCTGCCCAGCACCACTGGGACTAGAGAGTTGCAGCTCTGAAGTGACCAAGATAATATTTTCGAGAATATTAGTCACTGGGACCCTTGCTGACTTTGACCTTGACTCACCTACATCCCCCTTCCCCAGAGCAGGGAAGGTATGGTTCAGACATGGTACATTCCTGGGGGTGGCCCACTCTCTCCCTTCGGCCAATGCTCCACTCTTTCTCCCACTCCATGCCCAACTTCTGTACAGCAGATTCAAAGGCTGCCTCTAATGGCTCATTTTCCATCCATCTGTCACCTGTTCCGGTTGATTTTCAGCAATCTCCCTCACTCAACCTCCCTGAATCCAGGTCAGGAATGACCTCCATGTTGTCAAATCTACCAGACCCTTTTCACTGGACATTATGTTTCTGCAATATTTAGCACTCTCATGACCCCCTCTCCACAAAACACTCTTCCCTTGACCTCTCTGAATGCCACACCCTCCTAGATTTTCATTTGCATGTGGGTGCTTCCTCCTCGGTCGCCACGACTTCTTCAGTTTAACCTCAACACCATGGTCATTTCCTTCTCTCTCCCTCTCCGATCTCATCCTTTCTTCTGATTTTAAATGCTCTTGGGATGCTGGCAACTTGCAAATTCATACCTCTAAGGCAAACCACGCTGCTCTGTCTTGTGCGTTTTGATTGTCTATTTGACATCTCTAATTGGATACAGGATTTGTTAAATTTTACATGTCAAAACTGAACACTTGAAGTCCTCCTAAGTTTACTTCATCTTCTCCTTTAGTTTCCTTCATCTCAGTAAATGAACTAGGTTGCTCAGTACGGAAACCTGCAAGTCCTCTGGATTTCTCCCTGGCCTTGATCCTTAGATCCAATCCATCTCCATGCCATGCTCACCATTTGCTAAGACTGTTGCAATATCCTTCCACAGGTCCTCCAACATTCCCTGTGGATATTAGCGAATGTGAGGGGTGCCTCCCATTAGCAGACATTTTGGAAACATCAATCACATTTCCTGTTGCATGATTGATAAATCTAACTGTGGAGACCTACTGCCCACCTTTCGCCTTCTTCTTCTGTCTGTCCCATACTTTCTTAGGGCTTTTATGCTATTGTTTTCTCTACCTAGAGAAGGTTTTCCAGGCCCTGCATGGACTTCTTTTTCTTATTTCAGGTCTCAGTCCATATGCCAATCCTTCAGAAAGACCTGTCTCGATCACTTTAGCTACCTGAGTATTCACCCTAATTAGTCTTCCTACGGGCAACCCGTGAAACCCCTTCCCAGCAATGCTCCTCTTCAAACTCATTTGTGTGTTTATTTTCTTATTTTAGTCTAAGACAGCAGTTACTTTGCTTAAATCGCTGGGTCTACACACCGTATCGTCTATAGTATGTATTTAAAGTAAGTGCTGGGTAGGAATGAATGCATAAATGCTTCCCCATGGCAGCCTTCCCATAGTACATGCGTTGTCATGCTTCTCTGACTGGCTAACGTGTGGGTTTGGTGGTCCAGTGATGGACACCAAGTGCCTCTTAACAATTCCTTCAGGGAGCCTGTGTCCTTTATGTAATTTATTTTATAAGATCACAGAGCGCTCAGGCAGTTACGCAAATAGCCCTCCGATGAACACTGCAGTGTTGACTTGCTCTATTACTAATATCAAGGAAAAGGAAGAAAAGAGGAACAATCAAGCTGAAAATATTTATTGCTTATGAAATGACAATAAACCTGGGGTTCCCCCATTAGAATGATTCATTCATCATCATCTCCAAAGGGCAGAATAAAAATTGGTTCCCGGTCATTACTAATTTCACAGAGTGCACAGGGCCTTATAAAAGGGAAGATTTAATAGCAGGCAGGAAAGAGACCAATCACAACAGGCTGGAAATATGGAGATGGGGTAGGACAGAATTGGAAATCCAGGGTCCCTCTGGGCAAATGGCAGGGAAGCAGACCTGGCTAAAATGGGCCTAGAGGTATGCAGGCGCCCGGTCCTTCGGTTTGTCAAGGGTCAGCTCACTTGTCTTTCCTCTCAGATCCCCCTCTCTCCTGGCCACTCCCCAGCCTGTTCCTTCCATCTCCTCCACTAGAGAGCAAGCTCCTCGCAGGCAGGTGTGCATATGCATCACGGCACGAGTCTACTCTATAGCAGCTCCACACGCTTCTTGCCTTAGAGAATGAAGCATCACTGTGTGCTCTGCTGGGAGCAGGTGTGGTCATGCTACCAGAGATCCAGGCAATAAATGGCCAACATCATCATGCAACTGGTGATGCCTAAGTATGTCCTAAGAAATTCCTGTGTGCCTGGTCCCATAAGAAGAAGAACACCCAAAAGTTTAGTGAAGCACCCTGCCCTTCCTGATCTAACCAAGGACTTAAAAATAGAGATGGGCTATGCACAGTCTTCTCTCAAGACCTACAGGAGATTGGTTCCAGAAACTTCCCAGGGAATGCTAACATCCACAGGCATTCAAGGCCTCTATATCGAATGGCATAGTGTTTGTGAATAAACTTTGTACATCCTCCCGCATACTTTAGGTTGTAGCTAGATAACTTAAAATGTGTAACCCTTTGTAAATGTCATGTAAATGGTTGTTATACTGTTTGTTTAGGGAATAAGGTCAAGAAAAAAGAGTCAGTACATCTTTGGTACAGACACAATGATTGTAGGCCTCACAACATGGAAGTTGAAGGAGACATGAGGTGAACAGTGGTTCAAGTAACCAGTGCTGGAGACAGGATCTGCAGCATGGCAGGAGGTCTCAGCAGGATCTGCCTGCACATCACCTCCTTCCCAGCAGAGTGCTTGATGTGAGACAAATTCAAGGTTTGCTTTTGGGAACTTCTGGAATCTTTGTTTCTGAATATTTTTGATCTATGGTTGGTTGAATTTGTGATGAGGAACCCACAGATGAGGAGGGCTGACTATATAACCCTGGGAATGGGAGGGCTCCGGAGAAGGAGAAGAGAGGTGTGAACTGGATGCAGATTCACAAATGAAGTGTCGCTTAAAAGTTTCAGAGGCCAGGAAAAAAAAAAATGCATTTTAGAGGAAGAAGATGAAGAAAAAAACCTACTTGAAGATGAAAAGGTAGAACTGAGCTTTGCTCATCCGGGACCATGGGAGCCTGCCAGGGGTCAGAATGGTGTTAAGATGTTGGGGCCAGAGGGGATACAGCAGGCTTAGCTGACTGGGTGCAAATTATTGTAGGCATAGAGAGTCATTTGGCCAGGGAAGTGGGGCTTGGTGGAAAAGTCTGGGCAGGGAGGAAGCCCAAGAGCGAGATAACGGAAGAACTAGGTTTGAGCATTGACTGCCATTTTAGATTCCTAATTTACTAAAACAAGGAATTTGAATTAAGGGTTCCTCTGGGCCCTTCCCACTCTGATTTCCACAGGATCCTGCTAAGTCTTCCAGAAGCATGGCCTGGACACACTCACTGGTGAGAGGATGAATAAGAGAGAGGGCCCCCAGACCCATGGATCTTCCTCACTCTCAGTCCCACCTGCAGGGGTGCGTGACAGCCATCAGAGTTCAGCTTGGGGTCAGATGTGGAGGTACATGCATTACGGGATAGCTGCATGACCTTGGGCCCGTCTTCGCACTTCTCCAAATGCCAGCCTTTCATCTATGCCATCTGCATATGAATGAGTGAGTGTCTCCCAAAGTTGGAAGTGGTCAGTGGGACGGCGTGCCTGGAGGGGGTTCCTGAGGCTCACTAGAGAGCCAGCGCTCAGCAGGCACCTGGGCCCCAGCACAGACCCAGCCCTCAGAAAGCATCCATCATGGGCGCAGCTGTTGTACCAAGTGACAGCGACCACAACAGCACCAGCCTCAAGGCCCACCTCCGGGTCCAGCTCTCTGCCCCCTCCCTGCCCTGCGCTCTGGCCACCTCGGCAGCCCCTCTCATCAATGGTGTGGTATTGTTCTTTTCCACTCTGCTAACCCCATTGTTACCAGTGACATTGCAGCCTTCCTGTCTGGTGGCCTCACAGAGAGCTGGAGACAGTGATTAATAAATGCCCAGGACCAGGACGCCAGTCCTTCTGAGGAGGGAGAGGCTGCCTCCGCCTCGGCATGAATATGCATGGCCTGCTGGGACAGACTTGCAGCCAGAGTGGGTGAGAGGACACGGTGGGCTGGCCTGAGCAGAGAGCAGCAGGCAGGCTGGTCACCGGGGAGACGCGACAACCCCTGCTCTGCTCTCCCCGGGTGGAGCGGAGCAGCGGCTTTCATCAGCAGTGCCACCAGCCCCGCTGTCACTGCGGAAGACAGGCTGGCAAATGTGAACATAAATACATCCCCCTCTTGCCTCACCTCGGCGCCCTGAGGCGCTATTAGAGACTTCAAATTACCATTCCAGTAAAAGGCAGAGAAGATGGAGGAGGAAGAGGCTGCGTTTGTTAACTTGTGGCATCGTAGACCCTGGTGGGAGTCCATCCTGGGGAGGGGAGGGGACAAGCAGGGTCTTCAGAGGTGCAGGAGCGACACCTTCAGATCTGCCCTGTCCCTTCCTGTCCCTCCTGCTTGACTTTTAGGCTCCCTGCCTCGATCATGGGCAAAGTGGCAGCCAGTCACCACTGCAGAGTGCCCTGTGGTGCCAGGGGCCCAGGAAGGCATTGAGCTCTGACCCGACTCCCACCCCAGCTCGGAAGGAGCTGGGCTCAGGTCTGGCTTCACGCAGAGAGCAGTTTCCAACCCTCGGTCTGCGTGACTCTTCCTGACCCAGAGTAAATGTGTATTTCTGTCGAATGACTGAACCGTAGATGTTTAATAAATATTTGGTGTTTGGGACTGGCCAGATCAAGCAGGGTAGTTTAACCCCTTGCAAAAGAGCAGAACTCTGAAAGAAATCATCCAACATGCTATATCCAGGAGTTACCCATAAACATGTCCCGTCCTGACTTAGGCGAGAGGGTGGGGGTGGGAAGGCAGGGGCACATGGGTCTCTGGCCTTGGAGCCCTCAGCGACATCTGCCAGTTCCACCACACTGCCAGCCTGTCCCATTCATTTGTGTTCAGTCGTTTATGTCACAGGTGTTGACAGAGCCACTTTTCTTGCTCAGAGATAGGGGACAGAGAGTAGGCCCGGCAGAGGTTTGTTCTCTGGGCACTGACACACATGGAGAAGCCAGAATATAAAAAAGGAAATCAACAGGCCATTGCAAGTCTGGATAAGCCCTAAACTTGGGTCTGCCTGCAGACTGAGTGTTCTCTCAGTTTCCAAGAATGTTTACACCCATGCAGGGAGAACTGGGATCCAGCTTTCTAGGGTTCATGTCACCTTCTTGAACTGCCAAGGGCAAGCAAAGCCTGATTCAAACCCATTCCCAACTGGAGCTGCTTGTGTGATACCTGAATATCTCCATCCCATCTGAGATAGTCATGGGCTCTTGGGGAAGACTGAGTGAACAAGAATCCCTGTCCTTTTTATCAGAGTAATACAGTGAAAATGCAAACACACACCCCAACAACAGCTCCATTCCATTTTCCACCTTTTCCCCCTGAGCTGAATGACAGCCAGCCACTAGGAAATAAAGCAGATCAAGATGGAAAGAGGGAAGGCAGAGAACAGTCATGTAACTATTCACATCCTTTCATCCAGTTGGACTCTTCCTAAAACGGGAAACAGGCCCCATCTGGAGGAAGATTCAGGGTTCTAAGTACACTAATTCAATCTGTGGCAAATCAGTTGGTTGTGCTGTAATAACAAGTGATCCCATATCTCAGTGGCTCAACAAAAGCAAGGTTAATTATCACTCACTCTCTGTATCCCATGAGGGTTAGCTGTGGGGCACTGCTGATTCTGGTCCCTCAGTTAGTTATGGGGTGGCCATAACTAACTTTTATTGCAATCCTACTCTACGTTGAGAAGGAGAGAGTTCTAGAAATAATTGATACATAAAACCAATGGCTACCACCTGTATCAAGACTGAAGATTAATCTTCTCTACCATACTGGACATCGTGGAAAAAATGACAAAGGAGAGGATCCCACCATGTATGTGCTGAGCAAAGTCTTCCCTTTCTCACTCCATGAAAAGGGCTGATGTCACACTCAGAGATTTTGTGAGAACCAAAGGAAATAATGAAGCAAAGAAATAAATAGCAAGAATAATGCTAAGTACTGGGCCCTGTTCTAGTACTCCTGTCCCCACAACAGGGCTGTGGCACCGGCCAATTAACACCCTCACTTCACTGTCGAGGAGACCGAGGCACAGAGCATTATGCAATTTGTCCCAGCTTAGTAGGGAAGATCCAAGTTGTAACCCATCAAGTTTTGGCTCCACATGAGCTATTAGAGGACTTCAGAAGGACAGAGAAGCATTACTGCTAATTCCTGGGCCTCCACACTGAGAAATACTTGGGGGTCCACCTGTCCTTGAAGGCCCTCAGCAATCTGTTCTGTGCTCAGAGGTCAAGGCAGGACTGCCTGAGCCCCACAGCCTGGCAAACGCCAAGAAAAGGAAAAACGTTTTTCCATTCCAGCCTTCCCTTCAGCCCAACAGCAGGAGGAAAACAACCACGCATCTCTGTCCTCTCTCCTCCCCCGATCCCCACCCAATGACACTCACAAACTGTGCATGTCGTATCTCTGGAGCCACATTCCACAAAACAACATCTGTCATTGCCAGCATCCTCAGAGGGCCTGGCACTTGGTGGCTCATTCTGCCACGAGGACACATCTCCAGAAGGGGAGGGGACTTGAAGAGACGCTGGTGAAAAACTCCTAAGGGATAGAGTCCCAGGGGTGAGGCAGTAAATCCAAGTGGAAGCGACCCAACTCTTCTCTGCAGGTGCTCAGAGAGAAGACTCGCTCTGTTCACACGTGTATACTGTACCCACCTGACTGTGAGCACCTCTGAATTTCATGGTCAACCTTCTACCAGACCCACCATGCCCACATCCATTACCACTTCAGAAAAGTGGGGGTGATTAAGAGAGAAGAAATGGATGGAGGAAGGCATAGGCCTCAGTCCATCACCCCCAAATTAATGTTCCCATCCTACACACAAATGATTGACAGAGGAAGCATTCTCCTTTTGCAAAGGGTTTGAGGGCCACCAGCAGTTCCACCTCCTAAATGTAAACTCCAGCAACTGAGTCCTTGAGATCTTCCTTCAAGTGAGTTGTCAACTTCTCTCCAGGTGCATTTTTTTCCCCAGCTGGATATGGGCTGAACAGCATCAATCCAAAAATCCAAAATCCAAAACACTCCAAACTCCAAAACTTTTTGGTGCTGATATAATGACATCATCAAATTTATACCCAAAATTATTTTAAAATATTGTACAAAATTACCTTTGGGCTATGTGTATTAGGTGAAAATGAAATATAAATGAATTTCATGTTTAGACTTGGGACCCCAAGATATTTCATTATATATATAGGCAGATATGATATTCCAAACAAACAAACAAAAAAATTTATTTTAAAAAACCCTGGGCCCAAGCATTACAGATAAGGTATACTCAACCTGTGCTCTCCTCTTACTCTCCCCAAAGCAGGTGAACAAACTCATGGGTTGTCACCCTGCTTTCAAGTAGGTGTAGTCCAGGTAATATGAGGGTTCTAGGTGACATGACAGGCAAGGTTCAAAGGGAAGGTAAAGGCAATTGAGGCAGAGAAAGGCCCCGTCCATGCAGGCCCAGCGTCTGTGGTTTACGGCGGGAGATGGCCTTCCTTCCCAGTACCCCAGGACATTGCAGGAACTGCCTGGCCCATCAAGCCAGCCAGAGCCCATCAAGCCAGCAGCACCCAGAAGACGTGACAGAATCCAGTCTGGTCCCTGCACCCAACAGCAGGAAATTGGAGGCCTTGAGAAGGTAACTAGTTCATAGCTCTTGGTAGATCAGATCTTAAGACTGAAGCCACAAACCAGTGACCATGGCTGCCTCTGGGACCTCCAGCACCTTAAAGGAATCTGGAGAGGGAGGTGAAGGTCAGGTCTCAGTGGCTCCTCCTGCTGGTCCAGGAGGAACTGCCACAGCAACTAGGCTGCACTCAGTCCTGAGGAGAATTGACCTCACCAGCCTGGACCCAGTTCTTGGGACCACCCAGAGCTGCAGAGGCAGGGTCTTATCCCTGGGACCCAGGTACCAGCTTCAATGCCGCCCCTAAGAGGGTCTGCAGTGACAGGAGAGTGGTCCACAGTGGCGGACCAGCGGCAGCTGTTGATATCATTAAGCTTGGCAGCCGGTGGTGGGAACTAGTTAGGAAGCCTGGTTCCGATGGAGAAGGGATTTCAGGGCTGCATTTAACCTAATTGGGCCAGCAAACCTGCGGTACAAAAAGACAGGCACGCCACCCGTTTTTGTTCCTCTCCTGGCTTTGAAGTCTCGCCTCATTGAGTTTTTAAACATGAGATGCAGGCATTTGGTTGCTCATATTTAATGTGTAACACAGGAGATCAAAGAGCAGATAGAGACAGAAAACATCGGGCAATAATTAAGGATTACTCTGAGAGCAGAGCGGGCTCCCTCCCCTCCCAGCAACCAGCCCCGCTCATTTCCACTCCTTTCTTTCATCTTCTCCTCAGCCTCCTCCGCTGTCCCTGTCTCTTCCACTCATCTCTTCTTCCATTTCCTCCTGGCCGCCTGTTTCTTTGTCTTTCACGTGCACCATGTTTGTCTTCCCCACCTGCAACACCGCCATTGCCCACCCAACTCCCACCTACATCTTCCCTGCCACTCGCCCACTTCCAGGAGACCCCCTCCTGTCATTCATTCTCCTTTCTTCCTCCCTCCCTCCCTGCTCTTTCTGGCATCTTCTCTCCCACTTTTTTCCTCCCTGCTTCCTCCCCCGCTCCTTCTCTAGCCTGTTTCTCCTTTTCTCTCTCTGCCTGGTCCCACATTTCCTCACCATCTACAGTCACCATGACAACGACCGCCATAACAATTACAGCCCCTGCAACAGAGCCTCTTTCCATCAAGGTCTCCAATGCTCACTTGGAATCTCCTCCCTGATTTCTTAGTCTAGGCAGAAAACTCACCTCTCTCCATTGTCTTGAGGCCCCAGGGAGTAGACTTTGTCGTCAACCACAGAGGAAGAAAAGTAAAGAAGGAAGGAATCACGGGAAAGAATGAAGGAGAGCAAACCTGAAACACACCTGCTTCCTCTCTGGTTGGGACCAAAGGACTCCAGCCAGTAAGAAGATGAATTGCAAAGGCTGGATTGGCAAGCTGGGGCTTTCCTCCCATCCTGGGAGGCGGGAGAGCTCAGTAGAAGGGAACTGTTTCCCCCTGGTCAGGAGACAGAAATAGGGATGAACACCCAGTGTGAGTAAAATAAACAAAACTCCAAACTCCTTTTCCTGTTCCTAAAATGCTTGACATCTTGCTATTATACCTGAAGGTATTTCCTAGCCAGGCGTGTACTAAGCATTTCCTTCATGTGCAATACAAAGTAGGCAGCAGTTGATGCATGGAATGAAACACACCCTTCTAACTTAAAGAAAAAAATATATCCTCTTTCTCAGGTACCAAGCAACCATTCCTGAAATGCTTAAGTTCAAACTATACAAATAACAGGTCAAATTTTTTTAAAAGATGCAAAGAGACATAATTAATTTTCTTGTAACTTAGGAAATGAATTGAAGGATGGTGAGATCACTCAGAAAAGCCCTGGGGAGCAGAACCAGAGCTGGAAGGCTGAGGAAGGTCGAGGTGGCAGAGTTTGGGAGGTGGACCTGCACAAGCTGAAACCATCACTTAATGCACTGTGAAAGGACTTGAATGTCAGGCTAATTAGCTCCAACTTTATCAGGTAGTTTTCAGGGAGGGCATTGAAGATGGATCGCAGCTCCTTACCTACATATTAAGAAGCCCTGCACGAGAGTGCTTCACTTTATAAAAAGTGAATGTCACTGGAAGATGTGAATAGAAACATGTGCCTGCAAAGGGGGCTTTTCTGTCACTAGGTGTGGATGTGACCTCCTCAGACCATGCAGGTGGGAGGCTGCTTTACTATGTCACCCTCAGCCCCAGTCCACTAGTAAGGCTGCTTGTCCACTCTGCCTCGTGGTGGCTACTGTTACAATGTCCGGCTTTGTGCTTGGCATGAGATTGAGCCGGGTATTTTACATGAAAGTTTACTTTTCTGTCCTGATGCCTCAGAGAGAAGAGTGAGGAGGTGAACTTGAAAACTCAAGTCAAATAAAGGGCCCACCGGATCTTGTTCCCAGAGAATAGAATCAGTGCCTGTTATATAAATTTCAATCACAAAGCAGATGGAGACAAAACGAGGTCAATCCAGCTTCTCTGAGCGGCTGGGTGATCTTGCAGAAGGGTGAGTAGGAGATGGTGCTTGTGCCTGGCTCTACCCTCCGCCAGCCCTGGGACCTTAAAATGTCAAGCAGTCTCCTGAGGTCATTGTTTCCACATCTGGCAAGTGGAAAAAATCCAAATAGGGCCTGTCTCCCTCTGGGTCTGCTGGGGAGAGAGAGATAACAGGGTGGCTAAAAATGCTTTTTGATTTATGCAACCCCTACGTGTCTTCTGGTGGTGGAGGTCACAGTTGTGTAACCCTTAGGTGACTTGGGACATCGCTGTCGGAACCCTGACCTGGACAGCACCTCCGTGGTGTAAACAAGAGCTGTGACCCACTTGGGCTTCAATTTGCTCATCTGTAAAATAAGAAAGTCAGGCTAAAGTCACTTTTTCCTCCCAAATGTAGGGCAGTGGGGATCATTTTCAGTGGGGCCTGAAGATAGCATTATGTTACACTTAATCCTTAGTGAGAAACTTATCTCCTTTTCAATTATCTTTCAATCCTTCAAGTCTCAGCTTGGTTCAGGTTCTCAGTTAACACCTTTCTAATATCTGCTAATTTACCTTTTCAAGGAAGAGAATACCAGCCTCGGGCTTAGAACCTTGGCAAGCAGCGGTACCTAGCTAGAATTTAATAACATTGCTGACTTTCCATCGTATTTCTTTTCTTCCTTCCATTTATAGAAGTGATGCTGGTTTTCCATTTACAGTAATGATATAAGTTTTCCTTTCCATCCCTGTTTAAGTAAAAAGGTGAGTAGGATTAAAGGAAACCGTGCATCCAAAATAGCGCAGAGATTGCACAGATGTGGCAAAAATCATGGCGGCAGCAGGAGGTGGAGAGTGGTCGGTTGGCCCAGGCCTGAGTCTGCGTCCAGCACTGATGTTTCCTGACTGTCACTACACCTTCTGATCAGAGCTCTGCTTTCTGCTGGGCTTGTCTCTACATTGGGAGTAAGTGGACCAGTGATGAGCTTAGGATTCCCACGGTCAGCTCCAGGACAACAGTGATGACCCAAGGAGACCCTTAAAATTCCCAAAGACGTTCACATGGAATCTCCTGTTTGATATCCCAACATTTGACCAATGAGGGAAATGAGACCCCCTGCATTCACCCAGAATCCCTCTGTCAATGGTGACATCGGGCTCCAGCAAAGTTATCCGCAGTCCCCATTCTTTCCAGGATTCCCTCTGTTCCAGCTCCTGTCCCATTAGGCTATCTGTATAACTAATGGAGATGACAAAAGACCCTGTTGAGTCTGAAGAGTTTAATAATATTTCTGCAGTTCAGGGATAAATTTGACCCCTCAGATGCACCTATGTGATAGGTATCACCTATCCTGCCTCAACAGCAGGGGAAGAGGGAAAATCCCCCATATGCTCCTTCAACAGGAACAGCAGATGGAGCAGGCCAGAACTTTGTAGTTGGCATTGTCCATTGGCATCACCACCGCTCTCAGCTTAGGGGACTCTCTTATGACCCAGATCCCACTATTCTCTTCTGCTTATCAGCCTTTCCAAATTATTTACATGAATTACAAGGAGAGGATCATTTATTCACTCATTTAACAAACAATGAATATCTACTGTGTACAGGATCTAAGCCATATGCCATGAACAGAAAGATTACTATCTTATAAGCAAAATTAAAGGCAAATACGAAAATAGCTATAATACAAAACAGAGGGTGGTGATGATGATAGATTATTATAAAAATGTACATTTGTAAAGATTTTACCATGTGTCAGGGACTATTCTAAGAACATGGTTTATTTTTTTTTCAACCTGCAGAATACTTCTATGAGATAAATGCTAGCAACGTGCCAGCTTTTTGGATGAGGTGACTAAACCTTAGATGAATAACCTATTCAAGGTCAACCAGTTTGTTAAAGGCAGATTCACTCAAATCCACTGACCCCTGGGAACCTATTCACTGCCTGCTGCAGATGCATTCTGTGCTAAGCACCTTCTTATACTCTGGATTTTACTTTCTATCAGGCTGTGAGCAATACTGTTAGGAGTAGGCACCTGGAACCAGGTTATCTGGGTGGAATCCTGGCTCTGGTATTCCTGGCCTGTGACCGTGAGAAGGTTACTTAACTTCTCTCTGCCTCAGACCTGCACTAGAGAAGAGGTTGTTGTAGTGACTAAATAAGCTAATACACGTGGGGTGTTTAGAAGTTCCCACAGCACAGGCTGTTAACTGGAGTGAGAGTCCTTATCATGATGACATGCACACCCACCCATTCACCAGGACACTGACGCGCTAAGAACAAACTGACTGGATCAAGACTTTTGATCTGTTAACTCTTTCCTTTATGCAAACCAGGCGGTGTTTGGAGGAAAAACTTGGTAACCTCAACCCAAGGAAGAGAATGAAGGCAGTGAGAGAAGAGAAAGGCTGTTTTCTTTTCCAGTTTGAGACATGATGAAAATCACCACTAAGAAGCAGAGGCCAGGGTAGGAAGTGGCCAGGAGATTCTCTGGGGTAGGACAGGGGATCCAGGAAGGCACAGTCATCTCATGGAAGTCACAGAATGACATGACACAGGACTAGGTATTGACCTGAGTGTGTCACAACCAGCAGCAGTGACAGGTGATGAAAGGCAGACACTGGAGATGGAGAAACTAGCAAGAAACCCAAGAGACCAGCCTCTCATGGAAGTTCATACAGGTAGCAACAGCAAAAATGGGATTTACTCATACACTAAATAGCTTGATAAAAATATGTCAAATATTTTTTATGTACTAAGCACTAGAGATGCAAAAGGTGGTGGGCAAAATCAATCCCAGCCTATAGTGAGAAATGTCGAATATCAAGTAGGTAATAATAGCATAATGTGAGAGGTGTGATGGAATCACATGGACGCAGAAACTGATGTAGATGTGGCAGGATGAGGGGAAATAAAATGCCTGAGTGATGAGTAGGAGTTAGTGAGAAGATGTTGACAGCTTGCATTCTAAGCCAACAAAATAGCGTGTGTAAAGGCCCTGAGGCATGAAGAACATGGCTCCTCCTTCCACCGGTTAAGTTGACTAGACCTGCACAGAGGTGGAGATGAGAGATGTCACAGGAGCGAAATCATCAGGACCTTTTAATTGGCATTAATATGCATCTATTTTGGCAATAGGGAACTATCAAATAGCTTTAGGCAGGGAAATCAGATCACGTTTAAGTTCCTTTTTTTTTTTTTTTTTAGAAAGACCACTACTGAGTGGATTAAAGGAGGGAAGAGAGGTTGCAGGAGGACCCAGCAGAAGGGTAAAGTGTAGACTCAGTTAAAAAAGAGATTGACTTTTATAAGCAGTCATGCCAAGAATAGAAACAAAAGAAAGGGTTTAGAGTTAGAGAGAAGGTAGGACTGACAGAGACAGGGTGCCAGGACCAGCAGGAGGGGAAAGGATGAGTGGGTCACGGGCCAACCATGCCACCACACCAGGCGGGCAGGCCAGCAGGAGCACCTGGAGAATACCTGCATAGGCCACGCCTATTTGTTTTAAGGGAGATATTTATTTTAGGAATTGGCTCACATGATGGTGAGACCAGCAAGCTGCAAACATAGGAGAGAGGCTGCCTCATGGAGCCCAGAGGGTCAGAGGCAGAACCCCTTCCTTCTCAAAGGATTCCGGCTCTTCTCTGAGGTTTCAGCTGATTGGATGAGACCCACTCACTTTAAGAAAGATAAACCACTTTACATGAAGTCGTCTGATTTAAACGTTAACCACATCTAAAAGTACCTCGCAGCAGCATCTAGACTTGGTATGTGGCCAAATCACAGGGCAGCAGAGCCCAGCCAGATTGGCACAGGAACTTAACTATCTCTGGGAGAAGAGGGACTTGATTTCAGATCAGCCCTCATCCTCAGCAACTGTTGGCAAATTGGGTCACGTTCAGAAAGCAGGAAATTGATGTAAGGGGTCTAATGCATAGAAGTGACCGTCAGAGGGAACCGTGGCTTTGCGAGAGGTATTGAGGAAGGCAAAATTATAAGACAGGATGTGATATCTGAGAAGGAAGAAAAGCCAGAGAGGAAAACTCAAGTCAAGGACAGAGTTCAGGCAGGAAGGCGTGGCCCCAGAGGTGTATGCTAAGGAGAAGGCAAAGGCGCCCAGACAAAAGCACTCCTGGGATTGCACCCTTTAGTGGTTTACTCCACCAGTTACTCTGAGCTCCTGCCAAGGGCGGGCCGCACCCCATCAGAGCCTTCCAGCTGGCTTCCAGTCCCCAGAAGGTTTCTACCCTTTCCAGTTGCCCAGGATTTCCCTGGTGCGTCACTCATCCTCATGACTCCAGGAAGTCCTCTGGGCTATGCCTGGCCAGAGTCAGCTCTTCTCTCTAGAGGAGCCCAGGGGACCCGTGCATTCCTGCCATGCTAACTCCTATCACTTAATGTACTCTATAGTCCATGCACACCATTGACTCGAATGTCCCCAAATAGATCAGCCACTTCTCAGGGGACAGAGATTATGCCTTTTACAACATCAGAGCATCAGAGCCCTCCACCCTCCCCCAGGCCACTTACACACCCTCAGGGACCTGGCTGAGCAATTTTCACCAAGAGGTGCACTCAAGTGACCTGAGACCCACCCTCTTGCTGAACAGCTGTCTCCTATTTCTCCCTGCCTAGGTCCATGATTGCTATAACTAAGCACCAAAGACCAGATGATTTATAAAGAAAAGAAATGTATTTCTTACAATTCCAGAGGCTGAGAGGTCCAAGAGTTTGGTGCCAGCATCTGCTCAGCTTCTGGTGAAGGCCTTCCTGGTTCATCACAGCATGGTGGATGGCACCACATGGTGAGACAGAGCAAGCCTGCCAGAAAGAGCTTGCTTTTATAACAAAGCCTCTCCTGCAACAGCCCACAAGTGGATTAATGCTTTCATAAAGGGAGAGCCCTGATGTCCCAACCACCTGCCAAAGATCCCACCTCTCAAATACCCTTAATATATGACTTTGGGGATGAAGTTTCCAGCACATGAAACCTGGGAGATACTTTTCCACAGATACAGAGAGTCCCTCCGCACTCCCCTCCCCAGGCTGCCTTCTCAGCTGCTTCCACAACTTCCTTTATAATTCCAGAAGCATCACACTCCTCCCCTGCTTCAATCCCTTTGCAGCCTCGACTTGACAAAAGAGGACCTCACCCCAATGTGCCTTATGAGAGCCCTTGGTCATCTGGCCTAATCTGCTTCTCTCCTCCTGTCTTTCTAGTCAACATTTTTTAAACAATTTTTCACTGAGAAGCAGACGGTGAGGACAGGGTGGTTGAGAAAGAAAAAAAAAAAAAAAAAAAAAAACAATAAAATGTGTGACCATAAGGGAGAAATAACAAATGAATAAAAATAGGCTTACCTATCTGGCTGCAGTAACCAGAACAGGGTAAGAGAATGCAGGAGAGTAGGCACCCTTCTCTCCTGCAGAGAGCAGAAGGAGGAACTCCCTGAGAAGGTAGCATCCGAGCAAAGACCAGGTGCACCGAGCGGAGTAGCTCAGTGATATCTAGAAAGTGGGACTCAGAGCAGGCAGTTCACTAGTAAAGACCCAGGCTGTGGCGAAAACCCGGCTCTCATTCCTCATCCTCTTCATTCTCCTTCCATTTTGAGTGGCTAGAAAGCCTACAGAGAGCTGGGTTTCTCAGACTCCCTTTCTGCTACTGTTCCAGATAGAAAGTAGGTCTTTTCAGTTACTTACTCTTGCACAAAATTTGTCTGTTTCCTACTGCTGCCCAATACATAGAGTCATCTCTTTCTGTGGCTACTGGCTGTGGCTCTGCATAGGTAGGTCATGGTTTTCCTGCAGGGTCCAGAGGCTGTGCTGGTGGTGACTGCTGCTTCCCTGCCACCCCTTCCCATAGTCAAACTCTCCTGAGTGCCAGTAGCAGCTCCTTCGGTTGTTGCTGAACGGGTTCTTGCTGCTCAGGGTACCATTTTGATTCCCCCAGGTATGTTCACACCTTTGCTCAAAGCTCCTTGGTTACACTCTATTTACTCTCTGGGTATGTTGACGTACTTTCTGAGTAAGAGTTAGACAGGAAAAAAAAAAAAAAGAAAGACAGAGACTACACTGAAGTGAAATCCAAGGTCTTCCAGGCTGAAAGCAGGTAATCTAGGGGCCAATGCATGTGAAGCAAAATGGTTCAAAGGAGCCAGGAGTATTTGAGGAACTGAGAGAGAAAGGAAGAGTTGCTGGGGCAGAGAAAGCAGAGGTGAGTGGAGCTGATGTCAGGGCCCATCCTGCTGGGCCTGGGAGACCACACATGGGTCCAACTAGGGACCAGCTGAGCCAGGAGCCAGGCGTCTGATTCTGAATGCCTGGCTCCTTTTCTATGCCAATCTACCCACCCAGGTCTTTGTAAGTCTTCCTTCTATAGCCTCCTCCCTTTCATCACTCCACAATGATGAATGGGTTTCAAGAACCCCCTTAAGGAAAGAGGCTTGTGACTCCAGATTCCCCTAACATTACTGCTATCCTAATCTGTCACACAGTCAAGAGAGAAGCTCTGTGTCCTGCCTGCTATGACTCAGAGAAAAGGTGCAGACTGAGGTTATGTGGTATGGAATTGGCAGTGCCACCAGGTGCCTGGTAGTCTTGGTCCATTTTCTGTTGCTAGAGCAGCCTGTGTAGTTAATAAAGGAAAGAGGTTGATTTAACTCCTGTCCTGGGTGTCCAAGGCTTTGGCACCACCATTTTCTTGGAATCAAGAGAGGGCCTTCCTACTGGATTGTGGCATGGTGGAGGACATCATGCAGAAAGAACCCAAGAAAAAGTGGCAAGTGGTCATGTGCAGAAGAGGACAAAACACCAGAACTAGCTTTATGTATAACAACTCATTCTCAAAAGAAAAAAAAAATTAATCCAATCCCATGGGACTGAACTCACTCCCATAAGACCTAATTTTCTTAAAAACATCAATTCATTCATGAGGGTGGTGCCCCAGGGCCTAACCACCTCCCGGGGCCCACCTCCTCCTGACTCAGCTACACTGAGGAATGAAGCTTCGGCCTGAGTTTCGGTGGGGATGGACACTGCACTGGTGTCCATGCCCTGCCTTTGGGATGGTAAAGCCCAGGCTCCCTCCCGTCCTCCTGGACCGGCCTCACCGCCAGGCAGCCAGACTTCCTCCTGGAGCTCAGTTTTCCTTTTCCAACAGTGCCTTCCACCCATAGCTGCTCCCTCAGGTGTCAACCGTGAGGAATGTCTCGGGTGTGCTTGATTCTGTTGCTCCTTCGGCTATTGATGCACTTGGGTGTGATGACATATTTCCTCAGAGTCTTAAGTGCCATCATCAAAACTGTTTGTAACAAAAAGGTTCCTGAGCTGCTCTTAGAGGCATAAATCTCAGCTCATCTTGTGGAGACATTCAATGGATTGTCAGTTAGAGGAGAGCTCTGTATTCTCAGGATGGAAACACTCTCAGATACTCTGCAAATCAGTAAGAAGAGTTCAAGGCTCTACCATCCCTGGGTTCAAAACCCCTTCCTGCCACCTTTCCCAGTGTGACTGGTTTTAGATACCTTTCTTTATCTGCATTAAAACCTCCATAAATCAGAATCATTTTCATTTTAAAATCACTTTGAACTCATAGAAAATCTAAAATTATAGGGTGTCAATGAATGCAACATATTTTTGTTGTATTTTCAATTGACAATAACAATATATATGGATACAACATGATGTTTAAATATATGTATTTCTTGCACATGTTATAATACATGCATTGTAGAATGATCAAAGCAGATTAATTAGAATATTCCTCATCTCAAACAGGTATCATGCATTTGTGGTGAGAGCATTTAAAACCCCCTCTTTTAGCCATATTAAAACATATGGTACATTATTAGTAACCACAGTCACCTTCCTGTGCAATAGATCACCAGGACTCCCAGCTGTAACTTTGTCCCACTGACCAATGTCTCCATGTTCCCTGTCTACCCTCAACCACTCGGAGTCACTAGTTTATGCCCTGATTCTATGAGTCCAGCTTTCTTAGATTGCACATATGAGTGAGATCACACAGTATTCGTCTTTCTGTGCCTGGCCTATTTCACTTAGCATAATGTTCCCTAGACTTTTCCATAGAGTCCTTCTCTACCATGATCTGCAAAAGGTAGAATCTGCATACTGATGTTAGGGGAGGAAAAGTCACAGGGATTGTCACCATATTCATACTGGGAGCCTTCCCTTCAATCTCAAAAATTCCACTTATTAGCATTTCCTTTTACTCTTGCTAGCCAACTTCTACTCATCCTGCTGGATCACTTCAAGTCCCTCTTCTTCCATGAAGATGGTCCTGTCTCATTGATCATCTCCATCAGGATGTGCTGTTTCAGTCCATTTTCATGGCTGTGACCAAAAGACCCAATAAAAACAATTAGAGAAAGAAAAGTGTATTTAGTGCTCATGGTTTCAGAGGTCTCAGTCCATAGATGACTGACTCCATTGCTCTGAGTCTGAGGTGAGGCAGAACATGATGGCAGAAGGTGAGCAGCTCCGGTCATGGCAATCAGATAGCAGAGAGAAAGCTCTACTCACCAGGGACAAAATATAAACCCCAAAGTCATGCCCCAGTCACCTTATCTCCTCCAGCCTACCTGCCTACCTTTAATGCCCAGTTACTATCAGTTAATCCACATGAGAGCATTAATGTACTGTGTATGTTAAGGCTCAAAATCCAACCATTTCACCTCTAAACTTTTTTTTCATTTTCTCACACATGACATTTTGGGGGACACCTCGTATGTAAATCATGACTCTTAGCACTGAGTTTATCATCTGTACCATGTATTTGGCTCTGAATTATCAGCATAGTCAACTGATGGAACTTCGGAGATGATGAAGACCTCTTCATTGAGGGAGTACTTTGAAAGTGTATAAGAGTATTCTTGGTTGTCATATAGTATAATTTGTAGAGCAATATGAGTTTGTGCTGAAAAAAGAACAGGGAGCTAAAGTCCCACAATGCTGGAGGCAGTCCCACACAACAAAGAACTGTCTCACATCCTGTACAAATCCTGAGTGTCCCACCAGACCGGCAGAGACTGAAGGCACGCCTTGACATATGGCGGATTTCACACAGGACATATGTGTTCTGTGATGCCTCTTCACTCTCCCATTCCATGTCACAACATCAGGCAGTATTTTGACACCACATTTATAAATAAGGCTCAGCTCATTTGTAAGAATATCATGCTTCCTTGTTTTCTCTACTTCTACAGCCTGTAATTTGAATTGGCACGTAGTCCTTGCTTCAAGTAAAGTTATTTCCTTCTTTCTCTTCTCATACACAAATAAGTCTGGCCTATCACAGGTTATCCTTACATGCATTTTTGTTCTAGAATATGTGTGCATATATGTGCTTCTTGCACAGGCTGCTTGTGACCATCTCACTTCTCTTAAATCCAAATGTCTTCAATACAAGCAGGTGCAACGATCTGACTGCTTCATTATATCTTCTAGCAATAACTGAAAATTTACATACTGAAGTACATATTTTTTATTTAAAATAATTTGACTTTATTCCTCCTTCATATTATGCTTAGGGTATTACACTGATTTTTATTATGTATCTAAGCATAATATCTGCAAATTTCATTTTGGTTTGGTAAATGAGGCATTACAAATTATTTGTTATAAAAGGAGATATTAAGTACAATAAGTTTGAGAACCACTGATCTATTACAATACCTCATTTTACAGAGGAAGAAAGTGAGGTACTGGGAGATTAAATGACCCAATCACTAAGTTGCTGATCTGGAATTAAAACCCCAATCTGACTTCCAGTCTAATTCTCTTATTTTGTTCTATAATTTTAGTCACACATTGAGCAGTTCCTATTTCTGTAGTAGGATTATATTCATAATCTACTTGAGAACGGAGCCATTTTGAACGACCCTTTTCTATAATCATCACAGTGACTAATATAGCATTAGACATATAGTAGTTACTTAATACGCACTTAATGCATCCAGTTGCATTGAATTTCATGCACTGCATTGAAATGAGATGATTTGTGCTGAATAGCAGGGTGTTAATGCTTTATGGTCAATGGTGTCTTCCAGTGAAACAATAGTGCCATCAGTTCTGGACTGGGAAGTTACAACTGTCACAACTACCTCAGACTCCCTTTGTACCTTCTTCCTGTTCCTCACTGGTTTCTAGACTCTTGCCATGGAGTATTGTTTCCTTCAAACTTCCATCAGTTCTTGACCTTGGCTCAAGGTCCTTCCCCAAAACTACCAACTTTCATTTCTGTCTGTCCTTTTACTAACCATGTCCCTTGGGATATAGACTTAGTTCAGGAAAAGAACTAAGGGTCAGCTTTTTCCCTTTTCAAAATTTTTCAGGTTCTGATTTTTTTTCCTAGATTTTCCTAAATGTGTTAAGAATCCAGGTCTATGATGACATGCCGTGGTGACATGATACAGGCTGTAATTCTATGTGTCAGTGAGAAGGCACTGAAATACTGACTCTGATGACAGATTCTGAGAGCAAGTTATTCCATTTTCCCAGTGAGTATGCATGTGCATGTACACACACATAGGCAGAGGGACAGAAAGACCCATCTGCCAGAATTGAACATGAGTGCTAGGAGGTGGGAGATTTAAGAAGGAGTGTCAAGAACTATGCAAAACAGTAGAATTATGAGGGTTGTGACCAGAAACATGACCTAAAAGGGAGAAATTTGGGTGGATGATGGAAAAATCAGTGTCATGGGTCTAGATACCACATAGAGTAAGATGAATAGACATAAATCCTGTTTTCACGTATGACACTCAGTTACACACACATGCATTACCAATAATACCACCGTTAGCAAGAGTAAAGCAGTTACAACCACAACCAAAATAGGCTGCTTTTGATATAGATTCCAAGTTATAAAATCATCACCTCCACCCTAACCACCAAAAGAAAATATAATTTAAAAAACCATTGGAGAACTAGGGACACAAAGAAATCTAAATGAACTAACAAGAGAAATTCCCAGGTATCCAAGAATGTCTCAAGACCTCCAAAGACTGGGAAAATGGCAACAGGGCTGAATGTAAACTCAAAAGATGAGGATAACATTAAGGAGAAGTGGATAGCACAGAGAACCAGATAATGATCAAAATCCTGGTAGGCTATTTTTGTAATAGTGAGAGGTCTCTCTACATCTGAAAGCTCAGCCATGAATCAGAGGCAAATTTCCAGAATATCACCAGTGCTGAGCACTCAGTTCCTGATGAAGAGAAAATGTTCATCCTGTCCTCAAGGATTTGAGTTCAGTAGTGAACTGAATCAGACCAAAGCTAAAACAAAACATCTGAATCCAGCCTCACCTGATCAGGTTGACTTAGCCTTCACTGTCATACTGTAAGAGAAAAACAGAACACATTTGTAGAAGCAAATATCTTACTTCAGTACTGAGTGTTCTTTTATGTGGTAAAAGAATACATGGATGGAATTGGAGAATATCATGCTAAGTGAAATAAGCCAATCCCCAAAAAACAAAGCCCAAATGTTTTCCCTGATAAGTTGATGATGATAGATAATGGAGGTGGGGGATGAGGAGTGAGAGAAGAATGGAGGAACTTTAGATTACATAGAGGGAAATGAGAGGGAAGAGAAGGCAGGGATATAAAAGATTATGGAATGAGACAGACATCATTACCCTATGTATATGTATGATTACACGAATGGTATGAATCTACCATCATTAACAACCATAGAAATGAATGACGTGACCCCATTTGTGTACAATGATTGAAAATGCAGTGTGTAAAAAATAATAAATAAATAAATAAAGTAAAAAGAATACAAAAAGGCAAGAAAATGCAACCCAAAGTCAAGGCAAGATATATACAATAGAAAGAGTAAAAGGGATTATTTAAATTTGCAATTACCAGAGAGAGATTTTAAAGCAATTCTGATAAAAATTAAAGAATATAGTGGAAATATAAACGCATGTATGAAGAAATGAGAAATTTCAGCAAAGTCATGGAAACTTTAAAAAATTACCAAATCAAAATGCAATTAAAAAAATTAAAATGTTGTAAACAGTGTACTAAATGAATTAACAGAAGACAGAACATAGAAGAAAAAAAAGTCAATGAGCTTAAAGACATATTGATGGAAATTGTCCCAACTGGAACACAAAGACAAAATTGGTAATAAAAGCAAACCAGAGTATTTTAAAGCTATTGTATAATATCAAATATTTTAACATACAAAAGAATCCTAGAGCACTGATGGGAGAAAAGGGCTAGCAGATGTATTTGCAGACACAGTGTTTAATGAACTGTACAAAGTATCAATTCAGAAATCTAAGAAGACCAATGGACTTCAAGCAGGATAATTAAACCTCTCCCAGACACAGCACAAACAGTCTAAAGTAAAAAGTAAAACAAAAACTCAAACCAAAAAATAAAAAATAAAAGCACAGAAAACCAGATCTGAAAGGATTCAAGTAAAAGGACAGAATTCATAGTAGGAAACAACCATGAAGGACAACTGACATTTCTTCATAAATAATGATGATTAGAAGACAATGGAGTGACATATGGTCATGCACCACTTCTTAACAATGGAGATATGTTCTGAGACATGCAACATCAGGCAATTTTGTCATTGTGTAAACATCACAGAGTAGACTCATACAAACCTAGATAATATAATCTATTACACACCTAGGCTATAAGTTACAACCTATTACTCCTACTCCAAACTTGGGGGCTAAATAAACCATTCCTCTTTGATAATTCTTTTAACCTCAGGTATTCATTGTAGTAACATAAAGATGACTAATGCAGGAGTTCTTCTTTTTATTCTTCTATAGTTTTATCTTCGGTTTCTTCAGTTATTCACTCAGCAGGCAATGGGAATTTTTCAGCTCCATTTTAATCCTATGAGACCTCCATTGTATGTACAGTTGGCCATTAACTAAAACACCATTATGCAGTACATGACTTTATTTTCAATAATAAAAGAAAATAATTGAGTCAGAAGTTTATCCAGGACCAGGTGTGTTAGACACACCTGTAATCCCAGAGACTCTGGAGGCAGAAGGATTATAAATTCAAGGATACCCTCAACAACTTAGCAAGCCCTTTGGAACTTAGGGAGACCCTATGTCAAAATAAAAACATAAAAAAGACTGGGGATGTGACTAGGTGGTAAAGCACCCCTGGGTTCAACTTGCAGTGCCAAAAAAAAAAAAGGTTTATCCAGGGAATATATATGTAATACATATAATACATTTTATATATAACATATTACATATACATACACTTCATAGTACATAGTACATATTTTTATATTACAAACATATAAATATATAATCATATATGTTTAATGTATTTAACATAAATATGTGGACTTATATGTTCACATATTTATGTGCTCACCATTAAAATTATAATTATATAAAATAAAAATATATGAGCATAGTTTGTCCCCTCCAAAAACTCACGTTTGAATTTGATTGCCACTGTGGCAGTGGTTAAGTAGCACTTTTAAGAGGCCACTAGGTTATTAAGAGGGATTAATGCCTTTCTCGAAGGAGTGGGTTTGTCCTCACGGGACTGAGTTGTCCTAAAGTGAGCCTCCCCTTCTGCTCTGTCTCTTCCACATATGCTGACCTGCCTTTCCATTTGACCTCCATATTATGAAAGCCCAAGGCCCTCACCAGATGCATCCACCAATCTTAGACTTTCAGCTTCCAGAACCGTGAACTAAAAACACTTCTTTCCTTGATAAGTTAACCAGTCTCATGTGTTCTGTATGGCAGCAAGAAAACCAACTAAGAAATATCGACTATGCATATCATTATGTATATTTTAATGTATCTATGTGGGTAAGTGTATTTTATGATATATATACATATATATTTAGTGGGTAAAATTCTAAATTGACATATAAATACACCATCTATAATAGAATAAAAGACTGTGACATTTTAAAGCAAAACCAGTAGGAATGAATCATGGGGCTACAGCATATATAGAAACAAAATTTAGACAATAGGAGCACACAGTGTAAGGTATAAATGTAATCATACAATTGTATATTCTCGGGTTTTCATGAAGCGGTGAAATAGTTTGTGCTAACATATTATATTCTGATAATTTTTTGGAGAGAATAATAAATGAAAGAATTTCAAGAAGGGTTGGGTTGAAGTTGCCTTTCCATTACCTTTGATTCTAGGTACACAAAAGCCCATATTTCTATTATTGGCAGAAAGTGCATTTTATTTTCCTTTTCTGGTACAATAAAATAATAAAACTTAGAGAAGAATTTCTCGTCAGTTGTTAACATTGCCACAGACAGACTGACTTCGTTCACCAGTGGAGTCACGTAGGGGACAGAATACTGGATTTTGCATGAGGAAGCCCAGGGTCCGAATCCGGGTTCCATCTGCATTGTGCCAGCTGAAGCCTGGTACTCAAACTTCTTGAGCTCTATGTTCTCATCTGTAAAATGAAGCTAATAATTCCCAATTCACAGGATCAGAGAGAGAATTAGACTAAATAAAATCCTGGAGGAACACAGCACAGTGCCAGGCACATCTCTAGAGCGCAGGAAACATCGATTCCCCAGGCCCCTTCAAGCGGCAGATCCAATCGGCCACCAGGGAAATCTAGTTCCATTCCACATGAATTGGAACCTCTGGAAGTTTGTCATCTTTCTCTAAAATATCGGGGCAGGGGGGGGGTAGGTTCAAAAGGAGAATGTATAAGAGAAAGAAAATCAGTAATTTTTAGGACTTAAAAAGCCACATTCAAAGAAGGAGCAGGAAAGCACAATGGCTCAGAAGTAAGGACATTTTCTGCAGATGCTTTTGACGTTCTTAGGGACTTGAGGGTCGTAAATTCGTAAGAAGAGTCCTGGAAGGCTGAGGGGCATGTGAAAGAGGAAACATCCTCCTTTGCCAATGCTCTGCACCCTGGTCCAGCCGCTGGGACATCCTGCAGACCTCCAGAGGGTCTCCTCCATGGAGGCAGCCGAGGGCTCTGTAGGAGAAGCAGGCGGATCTATTGCTGAGCCTCTTTACCGCTTATGAGTCGCATGACTCCAGGCAAGGTCTTTGATGTCCCTGACCTTCAATTTCTTCCACCATAAAAGGAGACAATAAAACCCACCTCCTAGGGCTGTTGAAAGTACTAAGACAGAGCATGCAAAGCAGAGGTTAAATCTGGAAATCTTTGGGCCAGATTTGGTCAGTCGATGTATTTTGACTGGTTTATAGAATATTGCATACTGCTCTCTATTTTTTTAATTTATTTTATTTTATTGATTTTTTATTAAATTATTTTTTTTATTTTTACAGACTGCATTTTGATTCATAGTACACAAATGGTGTACATCTTTTCATTTCTATGGTTGTGCACGATGTAAATTCATACCATTCATGTAATCATACATGTGCATAGGGTAATGATGTCTGTCTCATTCCACCATTTTTCATACCCCCTCTCTCTCATTTCCCTCTACTGCTTTCTATTTTTTAAAAAATTATTTGTTAATTATTTATAAATAAGTTCATATTTTAAAATACATTTTTCTATATTCTCTTGAGTTGCTGCAAGAACTGGCAACCTAATGCCAACATATTTCTCCAACATATTGATCTATTAAAGCTAAGTAGCAACTATCTTCCATACACAGACCTTATTTTCTGCAGATTGTCTTAGACCCCGCTATTCCTTATTGTCTTACCTGTGCTGAAAGCCAATTAACTCATTTATATTACCTGACTACCCTATGGAAACTGTTTTCAACCAAGGATATGAAATGCCTAGCACGACATGTAAGAGTTAATGAATATCCCCTTTCCACTGTGGCCAAATGGAATTCAGAGAGGAACACAACTAGTGGAATAATTCTAGCTCTTAATGATCAGTAGCACTTTCTTGACCTAAAGACAGAGACTATATATATATATATATATATATATATATTTTTTTTTTTTTTTAACAGGTTGGGGTTAGTGCCAGCTGCAAAAACTAACCCCAGCACAGGACATATTAAAATAAATCTAGAAATCTTTTCCAGAAACCTGATATTGGTCTCTGAGACCCCATTTGAACATGTGCATCCCAGCTGTGGAAGGGAGACGCGTGGGTGGAAGGCCTGAGGGTCAGGAGGAGGGCCGGGAAATCAGAAGTAGGTCTCCCACAGCGGCCCCTGAAATTCACTAGTCCTTGACTGCCTTCCAAATCCATCAGTTCAAGCCTCATTAAAGAAAACCACAGTCCTCCAGAGGGCCAGGTGAGAGGGAGAACTCTGGATTCTAAAGAGAGGAGAGGCTGGTGGGCTGTGGGCCAGGCTATGGGGGTTGCGTTCGTGGAATAAGAGACACCTTTCAGTAAATAAGCTTATGATGACATCACAAGAGCCCTGGAATGCACTTGAGATGGGGCAACTTGAATTTCTGCAGCTCAGCCTGGCCTCTGGCTTACCGCAGAGGGCGATAGATGTATAAATCATGTAGGTCAGGTGAGAGGGAGTCACAGGAGCCAGCAGCAGGTTGGTTAAGATGAAAGGCATTCATAAATCCAGGGCTTCAACACCTGCCATCTATGATTAAAAATTGACTGGAGGCTCCTGACCTCCTCCTTTACCGAGAGCAGCCATCTATGGACATTGGAGACAGCCAGTGTCCCTGGGGGAACCAAGGGAGCAGCCCAAGCCCGCGACATGGAGTCTCAGCAGAAAGCCCATAAAAGCAGTGTGCTGGCTCAGAAGAGAGCCTGGAGAGATGGAACCGCAGATCTTGGCAGAGAACAGTGAAATGTGACTTCTTCTAGGGACCTAACCTTCCACACACAGGATGCTCAAGTATCACACTTGGAAGGGACTGAGAAGGTGAAGTTCAGTCTCACTGATGCAGTGCTCGATGAGGAAACAGCCCAGATTCTCATGGTAACATTCAAATATATAGGCTGACGTTCAAACTCCTGGCTTTCAGACCAGGGTCCTTCATGACACAGTGACCTCCTGGTTTCAACATCCCAATGCTCCTGCCTAGGTCCCTTGGGGTGAATGTCAGTGACTAGAGTGGATTTCTTGGCATTTGCCAAACTCCTGAAAATCTGACCTTGTTCTCTTGCAACCGGTTGGGATAAGGTATAACGGGGTCAACGGCAAATAGACTGAAATGTGACCCCTGTCCTCAGGGAGCTTCCCATTTTCTCGCCTGATCTCACCTTAGCAGCCTCCTCACACCAGGAACCAACGACCCCTTGGGATTTAACACAGGCCAGTCTTGAGGCATCCCTGTTGTCTTACCAGACTTAGTTCCTTACTCATAGTAGAGAAAGTTTTCTTTTACTGCACTTTTCCCCTCTCCAGGCATTTTGTCTCCTTGGCTGCAACTGTAAGTGACTCTATCTAGAGATTTTGAGATGTGTGTGTGTCATCCCGCCCCCAGGTGGCTGAGTGAACAGATGACTCACTCTGGCACCACTTCTGCACTGAACAATTCATCTGGGATGGCCTGGGGAGAGTCTGGCTTCTCAGAGCTGGACTTGGGAACCTGCCGTCAGGGAACCATGGAGCATCTGACTTAAACAATCCGACTCACCTCTGGTCTCTACAAGGGCCGTGGAGCTGCTAACTACTTGTCTTGGAGCTCAAGGCTGCCACTGATAACTAGAATTTATTGTGAATAACTGTAGTGCTCGGTGGACTGCCGGGCAGGCAGACGCAGCGGCAGGTCCGCAGCTGCCCAGCAGCGCTCTGCCCGCGTGACCCGCCAGGTGTGTCACCAGGCAGTGGCAGGCAGCAGGCGGGCGCTGGGTTTGCCTTGCAGTCTGGCTCTCCCATCGGGCATCGGGCTGCCTACAACCAGTGCACCCTACAACCTCGTGGGGCTCCTTCCTGAGCGGTGGGCACGTCTGCGGGGAAGGCAAGGGGGCATGACAGCACCCCAGCTGTCAGTCTGCCATCCTAGCCAGTCATTTGGTCCACTTGTCAGCTTGTGCGCGGCAGCCATTGTCTTAATTCTACCCCGCGAATTTTAACTGCTCAGCAATTGGCCCGTTCGTCCTTAGCCCTGCAAGGACGGGCTTAAGCGAAGCTCCCCTACATGTGCTCTCTCGCTCTCTCTCTCTCTCTTCAGGGCAGACACTGTCCGTCTGCCTGCTAAAATCTCTTGCATGAGTTCCTGCGTCCAGAGTGGTTTGGGCGCCTTTTCACTTTTCAATAACCAATCTATTATTTGTTAATAACCTACATGTGCTGGCGTTAGGATAAACTGGTAGATTTATTCTAATAACTGGGCTTCATTTAACTGATAGGTTTCATTTAATTTTCAGAAACCCCACAGAGGGACAGAAACCACTTTGTAGAGAGAAAGTCAAGCGTGGGTAGTAACTTAACAGGGTCTCACCACTAGTAAGCAAGAGATGCCAAAGTCTCAGGTGGCACCTATTCCCTCAACCCCTCCACATGCAAGGCAGCAGGTTCCCCCTGCCATCCTCATACCCTCCTCTGGCCAACTGGTCTCCCCCATCCCTCCACCAATGGCACAGTGTTACTCTGATCAACAGTGAGAGTGGTTTGCTACAGCCATGCAGGGGATGCTTCTCATCGCTTCAAGGTATCTAAAGGGCTGGCTTCCTCGTCACCTACCAACCCATCTTTGCTCAGTCACTGCTATTCTTGTCTTTCATGCCTGCCACCATTCCCTGTAGTCACCAAACTCCTTTGTCAGCAGCTCCTGACAGCTCAATTGAGGCTCCAACACTGCTTCTTCCCTTTCATTCCTAGGCATTTATTATTTATTTTTGCTCAAAGTTATATGAAGATTTTAAAGGCAGGTCCTTGCCTGATATTTCTGTAACATACTGTATGTCTGTAGCAAGAACAGGGAGGGGAGAGAAAACCTCATCACGGTAAGAGGTAATTTCTGCCTGTGCTGTTGTAAAGTCAGAGGGGTGAGCCATTCATGGCTCACACATTCAAGTCTGACCTCAGTTATTGGGCAAGTGGAAGAGAAAGTAATTAGTTTCTTTAATGGCTCAGAAATATACCCAAAAAAGGGGATGATTGGGGGCAGTGATGATTGTTCAAATCAGCAGGTTTAGGAGTTTAATTTCTTTGTATTCATTAAGCTTCAAGATCTCTCTGACATGCTTCATTATAATACAGTGGCCCAGCTGGAAGAGCACTATTATCAAGTTACAGAAATGATAAATTAGTGGGACAAAGGTTATTTGTTTCTTGAGTTACTGTTTGAAAATTCTGAGCATGGATTTCTCTATCAAAGGGCAGAAAGGTGAGGACATTTGTTTTCCCCTGTTAGACAGTATTAAGAAAAGAAAGTGGAATGTTTTCCCAAAACCACCCTGACAATGTCACTCAGCAAGTAAGACTCGCTCTTTGCCCCAAGTCCCCCTCTAAGATTGATGGAGCTGGTAAGAGAGTTGACCTGAGCTCCAAGTCCCCTAGCATCAGGATTTCTGGAAGTTATTGATGAAAGGAGAAAATGGGAAGTGCCTTTGCCCATTTTTCACTTCATCTTTAGTGCAGAGAACATGTTGCATTGGAAGCACATGGACTGGGATCTAATCCCAACCCTGCCTTCAATCGCTATGTTGTTTTGATACATCACTTAGTATCTCTGAGTTATCTCTCTTGTTAAGTAGGAATAATAGTATCTTGCAAGATTATTGTCATCTTTTAAATTTTTTTCATGTAGTATGTTTATATCCCTGTATTAATGTAGTCTCTCCCAGCCCCTGATTCAGGATGGAATGCTCCAGAATTATACTGGATTTATAGCTTCACCATTCTGGGCCTTGGCTCTTTCTATCCTGCTCAACTTGAGTCTGTGGATAGTATTTAGACATAAGGTCTGTAACATTGCATTAGAAAGTCATGTCAACTTCACTAAGATTTCATGTGGAAATAAGGAGGAGATTTTACACAGCAACCAAAACAGCAGAGCTCTAGTGAAATTTCCCATCAGACATTTCTGAGAAGGCTGAACATCACAATCCACATGAATGATGCCCCTTGGAGATGTGAGGTATGCAGGCTCCCAGGCTGCCCTCTGTTCTTCCTCTGAAGTTCCCTTCCTCCTGGCAAAGATCTCATATTTTCTGCCCTTTAGAAGAGGACTTCTGAAGTCATTTCAATTATATAATCCCATTGGCGATGGACTATACCTTCATATCCCACTAATAAGAAGGTCCTTAATTGATTCATGGAGACCCCACTGTGATTCTCACATGTCCTTAAGGCAGCCTCTCTTCACTCCATGGTTTATCAAAGCATTCACACAAGACACACACTTCCCTTAAAGGAGGGCGTTGTGATATTGGTATTATGACAGTGACTAAGAACTATTTTCCTTATGACTCGCTCACATCCACAGGGAGGTGAGGAGCTCACACTTTGGACTTTGCGTGGACAGCAGGCACCTGCCCAGGATGCTGAGCTCTGGGGTGTGCAGAGAATGCCCCCAAACAAGATCTCAGGGACTGACAACCTCTGAAAGAAAAATCCCCAGGCTGGTGACTGCAGACAGTGTAGAGGAAGCACATGTCAAAGCTGGGAGGACAATTCTCTGAGCCTCACAACCACATAACACTATGGGGGACCCCTTGACTTTACAAGGGACCTTCTTGCTAGTGTTCTGAATAAACCCCAAAGGACAGAATATGTTCATAAATTTAAATCTCAGGATTTCCCACTTTGTAGGAAGGTGGTGTTACCCTGCACCAGCTCTTCTGTATATCTCTGTTCTCCTTAATCTCCCAGCAGTTCTGTGAATTAGATATTGTTTATTATCATTCTTTTACAATGAAGGAAGTTAAATGACTCTCCAGAGGTTGGATGTCCAGCAAGATATCCCAAGCCTGGTCTCTTCACACCCCGGCAGAGCTGGTCCTTTTCTCTGATGCTCTGTAATGAATTGACACAAACAGTCCAGAAAAACACCCACTGATCATCTCACAGTTTCGCAGACCACAGTCCCACTGGGCTGAACCAGGTCCTGTGCTTGGGGCTCACAAGACCAGCCTTGAGGTGTCAGCAGGAGAGTTTTCCCTTGTCAGGCTCATTCAATTGGTTGGAAGAATTCAGTTTCCTGTGGTCATAGGTCTGGAGTCCCTGATCTTCTCTGGTTGTCAATCAAGAGTTTATCTCTCAGCTTCTTAGGGCTATCTCGCTCCTTCTCAAGTGACCCACTCTATTTTAAAACCAGAAAAGGCTCTGCCAAATTTCTCATAAGTATTTTTTTCCTTTAAAGGTCTCCCATGATTAGATGAGGCCCACTTGGATAATCTCAATGTTTTAAGGACAACTAACTACGGACTTTAATTTCATCTGCAAAACCCCTAGCAATACCTATATGAGTGTTTGAGTAGCTAGGGTACAGCTATTTTATGTGGGGATGGGATGAGGACACTGTAGTAGTTCTTCAACATTAGTTAAGAATCTCCTGGAATGCTACTCACAATGGCAATATATGGCCCTATCCCTAGATCTTCTGGTCCCTTGGTCTGGGGCAGAGAGCAGTTTGAGAGCCATATTGCGACCTTCACCCCCCACCCCAGGATCCTAGGGAACAGCCCAGCAGCTGCCACCAGTAGCTCCACCAACCCAGTTCTGTGAGCAAACCAGAAGTCCCATCTACCCTCCCTCCCACAACACAGGAAGCACCTAGGTGGCCCACCCATAAATAGTCAGGTGGCTCTACCCATACTCCTACTGTCCCCAAAACAGCCAAATACCCTACCCACCCATCTTTCACATCTGCTATTCCATTTGGTTTGTATAACTTATAAAATTACTCTGGCAAAGTTTCAATTTGCATTTGGATGGAAGATGCTGAGACTCAGGGAGCTAACGATTCATCCAGACTTAGTTAATGAGTGGCTAAGGGAGGCCTAACATTCAGAGTCCAGGTCAAAACTCACAGAAATTCATATCTGAAAAAGAGAGTACATATCATTATATTCAATGCCCTTCTTTTTCTTGCAAGGATCACAAAACTACTTAGAGGAAAAATAAGTATTACAGTCCTACATTTGTACTTTTAGTCCAGAGCTCTTTCCAGTCAACCAATCTGCCAAATAGTTCACACCTCTCTTCAAAGGATTTCTGTTAACACTTTGTCTTTTAATGAACTCATGATGTTTAGAGCAAACATAGTCACCAAAAATATATATTTTTGCATATTTCTGTTGATGACTATATTGTTAAAATGTGCCAATAAACCAATATAAATCAATTAAGTAAATGATGACAAATGACAGTTCCTAAGGATGGCTTAAGTAATCCTCAGTCCTACTTCATTTTTCTGAAATATTCTGACATCTCCATCATCACTCACTAGTCAGAACTGTTTAGAAATCAAGGATTCGAATGAAATAGAAGAAGCCATTAAAAACCTACAATCCAAGAAAAGCCCAGGACCACACGGATTCTCAGCTGAGTTCTACAAGACCTTCAAAGAAGAACTCATTCCAATACTTCTCAAAGTATTCCAGGAAATAGAAAAGGAGGGTACCCCACCAAACTCATTCTATGAAGCTAATATCACCCTCATACCCAAACCAGGAAAAGACACATCAAGAAAAGAAAATTTTAGGTCAATATCCTTGATGAATATAGATGCAAAGATCCTTAACAAAATATTGGCAAACCGTATCCAAAAACATATTAAGAAAATCATGCACCATGATCAACTGGGGTTCATTCCTGGAATGCAAGGATGGTTTTTTTTTTTTTAAATATATTTCAGAATCATGTGTCCAAAAGACTGACTTCACAATATTTTTTTATTGTAAACAAATGGGATACATTTTGATTATCTGTACATGGAATAAAGGCATACCAATTGTGTAATCATAAATCATAAATTTACATAGGGCAATGTTGTTTGATTCATTCTGCCATTTTCCTCCTTACCCCCACCCCACCCACCCCTCTTTTCCCTCTATACAGTCCTTCCTTCCTCCATTCTTGCCCCCCTCCCTAACCCTAAACTTAAACCTAACCCTAACCCTAATGCTAACCCCTACCACCCCCCATTATATGTCATCATCTGCTTATCAGCGAGATCATTGGTCCTTTGGTTTTTTGAGATTGGCTTATCTCACTTAGCATGATATTCTCCAACTTCATCCATTTGCCTGCAAATGCCATAATTTTATCATTCTTTATGGCCGAGTAATATTCCATTGTATATATATGCCACAGTTTCTTTATCCATTCATCAATTGAAGGACATCTAGGTTGGTTCCACAATCTGGCTATTGTGAATTGAGCATCAATGTTCACTGATCTCTGTAGTATGCTGATTTTAAGTCCTTTGGGTATAGGCCAGGAGTGGGATAGCTGGGTCAAATGGTGGGTCCATTCCAAGCTTTCTGAGGAATCTCCATATTGCTTTCCAGAGTGGCTGCACTAATTTGCAACCCCACCAGCAATGTATGAGTGTACCTTTTTCCCCACATCCTCGCCAACACCTATTGTTGCTTGTATTCTTGATAATAGCCATTCTAATTGGGGTGAGATGGAATCAAAGTGTAGTTTTGATTTGCATTTCTCTTATTACTAGAGCTGTTGAACATTTTTCCATATGTTTGTTGATTGCTTGTACATCTTCTTCTGTGAAGTGTCTGTTCATTTATTTAGCCCATTTGTTGATTGGATTATTTGTATTCTTGGTGCAGAGTTTTTTGAGTTCTTTATATATTCTGGAAATTAGCACTCTATCTGTAGTATGAGTGGCAAAGATTTTCTCCCACTCTGTAGGCTCTCTCTTCACATTACTGATAGTTTCCTTTGCTGAGAGAAAACTATTTAGTTTGAATCTATCCCAGTTGTTGATTCTTGCTTTTATATCTTGTGCTATGGGAGTCCTGTTAAGGAAGTCTGGTCCTAAGCCAACAAGTTGAAGATTTGAACCTACTTTTCCTTCTATAAGATGCAGGGTCTCTGGTCTGATTCCAAGGTCCTTGATCCATTTTGAGTTGATTTTTGTGCAGGGTGAGAGATAGGGGTTTAGTTTCATTCTGTTGCATATGGTTTTCCAGTTTTCCCAGCACCATTTGTTGAAGAGGCTATCTTTTCTCCATTGCATATTTTTGGCCCCTTTGTCTAGTATGAGAAAATTGTATTTATCTGGGTTTATGTCCATGTCCTCTATTCTGTACCATTGATCTACCTGTCTATTTTGGTACCAATACCATGCCGTTTTTGTTACTATTGTTTTGTAGTATAGTTGAAGATCTGGTATTGCAATACCCCCTGCTTCGCTCTTTCTGCTGAAGATTGCTTTAGCTATTCTGGGTTCCTTATTCTTCCAGATGAATTTCATAATTGCTTGCTCTATTTCTGTAAGGTACATCATTGGGATTTTAATTGGAATTGCATTGAATCTGTATAGCACTTTTGGTAGTATGGCTATTTTGACAATATTAATTCTACCTATCCAAGAACATGGGAGATCTTTCCATCTTCCAAGGTTTTCTTTAATTTCTTTCTTTAGTGTTCTGTAGTTCTCATTGTAGAGGTCTTTCACCTCTTTTGTGAGATTGATTCCCAAGTATTTTATTTTTTTCGAGGCTATTGTGAGTGGGGTAGTTTTCCTAACTTCTCTTTCTGAAGAAAAGGATGGTTTAACATCCGTAAATCAATAAATGTAATCCATCATGTCAATAGACTTAAGAATAAGAATCATACGGTTATTTCAATTGATGCAGAAAAAGCGTTCAACAAAATACAGCACCCCTTCATGCTCAAAACACTAGAAAAAATAGGGCTAGTAGGAACACACCTGAACATTGTAAAGGCTATTTATGCTAAGCCCATGGCAAACATCATTCTTAATGGAGAAAAACTGAAACCATTCTCTTTAAAAATGGGAACAAGACAGGGATGTCCTCTTTCACCACTTCTATTCAACATTGTCCTCAAAACTCTAGCCAGAGCAATTGGACAGACTAAAGCAATTAAAGGGATACGAATAGGAAAAGAGGAACTTAAGCAGTCACTATTTGCTGATGACATGATTCTATATTTAGAGGATGCAAAAAACTCCTCCAGAAAACTTCTAGACCTCATCAATGAATTCAGCAAAATAGCAGGCTATAAAATCAACACACATAAATCTAAAGCATTTTTATATGCAAGCAATAAAACATCTGAAAGGGAAATGAGGAAAACAACTCCATTTGCAATAGCCTCAAAAAAAAATAAAATACTTGGGAATCATCTAACCAAAGAGGTAAAAGATCTCTACAATGAAAACTACAAAACATTGAAGAAAGAAATTAAGGAAGACCTTAGAAGATGGAAAGATCTCCCATGTTCTTGGATAGGTAGAATTAATATTGTCAAAATAGCCATACTACCAAAAGTGCTATACAGATTCAATGCAATTCCAATTAAAATCCCAATGATGTACCTTACAGAAATAGAGCAAGCAATTATGAAATTCATCTGGAAGAATAAGGAACCCAGAATAGCTAAAGCAATCTTCAGCAGAAAGAGCGAAGCAGGGGGTATTGCAATACCAGATCTTCAACTATACTACAAAACAATAGTAACAAAAACGGCATGGTATTGGTACCAAAATAGACAGGTAGATCAATGGTACAGAATAGAGGACATGGACATAAACCCAGATAAATACAATTTTCTCATACTAGACAAAGGGGCCAAAAATATGCAATGGAGAAAAGATAGCCTCTTCAACAAATGGTGCTGGGAAAACTGGAAAACCATATGCAACAGAATGAAACTAAACCCCTATCTCTCACCCTGCACAAAAATCAACTCAAAATGGATCAAGGACCTTGGAATCAGACCAGAGACCCTGCATCTTATAGAAGGAAAAGTAGGTTCAAATCTTCAACTTGTTGGCTTAGGACCAGACTTCCTTAACAGGACTCCCATAGCACAAGATATAAAAGCAAGAATCAACAACTGGGATAGATTCAAACTAAATAGTTTTCTCTCAGCAAAGGAAACTATCAGTAATGTGAAGAGAGAGCCTACAGAGTGGGAGAAAATCTTTGCCACTCATACTACAGATAGAGTGCTAATTTCCAGAATATATAAAGAACTCAAAAAACTCTGCACCAAGAATACAAATAATCCAATCAACAAATGGGCTAAATAAATGAACAGACACTTCACAGAAGAAGATGTACAAGCAATCAACAAACATATGGAAAAATGTTCAACAGCTCTAGTAATAAGAGAAATGCAAATCAAAACTACACTTTGATTCCATCTCACCCCAATTAGAATGGCTATTATCAAGAATACAAGCAACAATAGGTGTTGGCGAGGATGTGGGGAAAAAGGTACACTCATACATTGCTGGTGGGGTTGCAAATTAGTGCAGCCACTCTGGAAAGCAATATGGAGATTCCTCAGAAAGCTTGGAATGGACCCACCATTTGACCCAGCTATCCCACTCCTGGCCTATACCCAAAGGACTTAAAATCAGCATACTACAGAGATACAGCCACATCAATGTTCATAGCTGCTCAGTTCACAATAGCCAGATTGTGGCACCAACCTAGATGTCCTTCAATTGATGAATGGATAAAGAAACTGTGGTATATATATACAACGGAATATTACTCAGCTTTAAAGAATAATAAAATTATGGCATTTGCAGGCAAATGGATGAAACTGGAGAATATCATGCTAAGTGAGATAAGCCAATCTCAAAAAACCAAAGGACAAATGATCTCGATGATAAGTGGATGATGACACATAATGGGGGGGTGGGAGGGGGGCAAGAATGGAGGAAGGAAGGACTGTATAGAGGGAAAAGAGGGGTGGGGGTGGGGGGGAAGAAACAATAACAGAATGAATCAAACATCATTACCCTATGTAAATGTATGATTATGCAAATGGTATGCTGTTACTCCATGTACAAACAGAAACAACATATATCCCATTTGTTTACAATAAAAATAAATTAAAAAAAGAGAAATTATGGATTTGGCATCCATAGTTTTGGTAACTGGGAGACTTGTCTCCAGATCCAGGCATGTCCAGAGACTGTGGAGAGCTTGTGTCTGTGTAATAGGAGATGGATTTGGCCATTCTGACAAAGGTCAAAATATAGGAATTGAAACAAACAGAAGCTGATATATCCTGACAATAATCAGGACAGACATGGCATCTGCACAAGATTGGGGACCTGTGGGGCTGATGTGCTGCTTTCTAAGGTTGGTGACTCATTTCTTATCATGGCGTCCATTTGTGATTTCAAATGACCACTTAAACTCCCAACAGCTGCACACTCTGACGATGAGAAAGGGAAGCACAGGAAACAAGGAAAAAGCATTCACCTTCCCTTTTGAGTCGCAAACCCAGAAGCTGCACACACCCTTCTGCTGATTTCTCTTGGACCATGTAATCCCATGAGTCACACAAAGCTTCAAAGCCTATAGAAAATGCAGGTCTCACTGAGCAGCCACGGACCCAGTGGAAACATTAATATCTATTGCTAAAAAGAGAGCAGAAAAATGGAATCAGGAATGATTAAGGGGCTTTCAAATCAGTAACCCCTTTAGGAAGAAAGAGGGTGAATGCATGCAGGAAAACCAAGAGAGCAAAAACTGTGAATGAAGACACCATGGAATTCGAGAAAATGAGCAACCAATGGGAGAGCTGTTGTAGACGGGGAAACACAAGGGAATGGACAGGAGGGCCTGCCTGCCTTACCTGCCTCCAGTCCTGCTGCTCAACACACTTTGCTTGGGTCACCTTAAAGGCAGGACCACTTCAGGACCCAGCTGCCCCTGGCACCCTTAGGATTCTTCAGGGAAGTAGAAGGCAAGGTCACTGGGGGTGGGGGCACAATATCCAAGCCTCGCCTTGTGCCCTTTCTGAGACTGACAGAAGGAATTATGGCATGGGTCAGCTCTCCCAAGTTTTCAGGCTGTCCTTCTCTGCCCCCGCCCACACACATTCAAATATGGGGATTCATTGAGGCCATACCTAACCGTGCTTTGTATCAAAATTAGTGCCCTGCCAGACCCAAGAGCGTAAGAGCCTATTCACTGGTTCTTGATCCACCTTCACCGACTCTCCACAACCTTGCCATTTGCAGGTATGAGCCTTCACCTGTCTGCTGCTAAGTCAGACCCTCCAGGATGGACGTCCTTCCTGGCACATCAGTAGAGGATACCTGTTAACCACAAACCTAGGAGCCAGCATGTCCTCTGACCATGCTGCATGAGTATTGGGCTCTGTGAAGACAAATAGGCTACAACCTGTCCTACTGGAGCCGAGAACAACAAAATCTAACTAGGTAAGAAACATCTGCTTTTGCTACAGTTAATCATCTCCCAACTTAGACTGTAAGTTCTGCACCAAATGACTGGAACAGAAAATACATGCTGGCTGATCCCAGAGGAGAGCAGGCACAGGAAGGCCAACTGGCTTCTCTGAGCCCCAGGGAGCAGAATTGAGTGTCAGGAGAGGGGGATTCTGTGGGCAGGGAAATCCTTGTGATAATCCAGACAAAGGCGGAACGAGTGAGATGGCTGTAAGAAGGCAAAGAAAGGGGAATGAGTGGCAAGATGAAGTTTGGGGCAGACACCAAGGGGACTGGGATGTTAATATTGGTTAAGTCATTTTGTTGTCTGCAGTGGGCAGAAGTCAAGGGCAGTCTAGGGTGCCTGTTGCCAGGGATGAGGTAATGCCAGGATGCACAGATCTCAGCATGGAGGATTTAAAAGCAGTGAGATAGATGTTCATAGAGCGAATACAGATAACTCTTAAAGCCTACGGTTGAGGAAGAAATGAAGACCAAAAATTAGGCTTACAACAAAATGGCATTTATGTAAACCAAAGCATGTGCAGCACCTCAGAGCAGGTGACTCAGCAGGTAAGGCAGGAGGAAGGGAGGATCAAAGGTGGAATGGAGAGACATAGTGAGAGAGAAGCTGAGAACAGAAGTAATCAATTCAACTCTGCATGAACTCAAAAGAGAGATAACTAATTACCTACATGCACCCATAAATTCACGTAAACCAGAGGAAGAAAGGCAAAGACCAGGATGACCTTGTGAAGCATGACCTTCAGAGGAAGGGAAATGGCAGGGGGAGGCCACCAGATTCTGGAACTTGCTGACTTGCTCTCTCCATCTTTCTTCTCCTGCTTCAACTCTGCAGACACCTGTCTTGCCCAGGGACCACATTCTATAAAGACACTGCTGGAAACAGACCATTGTGGTGTGTGTCACTTCTTTCTGCATGACACGGGGCAACCCACAGAAATGGTTTGATCCTCAGTTTTCTTCTCTGCAAAAGGAAGAAAAATAAGACCTTCTTCATCTGGTGGGGACAGGGCTTCCATGAGCTAATAAAAGTGGAAAAGTAAAAGACAATGGTCGTGAATCCTCACTCATATGTGGAAGCTAAAAATGCTGATCTCACATGAGAGGAACATGGAATAGCGGTTAGTAGAAGCTAAGAAGGGTAGAGGGTGGCAGGAGAGAGGGAGGTTGGATAACATGAACCAAAACACAGAGAGAATAAATTCTAATGTTCCGCAGCATGGTAAGATTACAGTTCACAACAATTTATTATATATTTTATAAAGAAAGGAGTTCAAAACTTCCCAAAATATAAAGAAACAATATTTAAGGAAAGAAAAATGATAATGACTCTGATTTGATCATTATACATTATAAACATATTATATACACATGCCATTTTCACACAGCACCCCATAAATACATACAGCTATTATGTCTATTAAAATAGAGAGATAGATAGATGATAGCTAGATAAAGTGGAAAAGCAGTCATTCAGGTTTTTTTTGTTCAAAATGTCCCTTTCTGTTTGTTCTGGGCCTGGGTACCACAGGTCTGGGTCAATAGTTGCTCTTGGCCGGTTGTAAAGTCATAGCAGAGCTTTATGAATGACAGCTACAGCCTTGGCTCAGAACTGGAAGACTCTGCTTTTATGGAGGAGGATGGACAGAAGCAGTGAGCTCAGAGCATCGCTCATCCCCTCTGGGTCCTGGGAGAGCAGCATCCCAGCCTGGCCCTGTGCCCACAGTCTAACGGAAAGGCACTCAGAGAGCCTGGGCTCCCTTACACCCAACTTAGCTGCACATTTTCATCTTTTTTATGTGTTCGGAATGTTACACTAATTGTGATGGATGTTCTCTTTGTGCTCACGCTGAGGGGCGGATGATGAAGCCATAATGTAAGGTAATATGTCTATTAAAGATTTAAAATAACCCGCCTGCTGGAAGATTCCTCACTCCACTGGCAGATTCAAGCTCCTTGGGAAGGTGTTGGTGTTAAATTAGAGATGGTGATAGGGTGGGAGGGGAGGGGAGGCCTCCAGGGATATTCTCCAAACTCTGGAATGCTGTCAACAGATCTTTTACTTTACTTAATTAAGGAATGTCCACTGAGCATCTACTATATTCAGCCCTGACATTGGTTGCATGCAGACAGCAGTGATTTGGGGATTTCTCAATTCAGGAGAAATATTCTGGACCTAATATACAAAGTGTCCATGCTTATGTCATAATAAATTGTCTTTCTTTCTGATGCCTAGATCAATTTTAGAGCCCAGAATTATGGGTATGTCATTAGAAATGGAGGTGTCTGGTCCCCAAATTCCAGAGATAGATAAAACTTGGATTAATAGGACCCAGTGATCTCCCAGCAAAATCTGCCTCTACCAAAGCAGAATCTTAGATAAAAACCAGGCAGAACTATATATTTCCCTGTCCTGTGGTCTCTCTTTTACTATAGAACTAGAAACAGAAACTCAGGTCATATGACTCCAGAAGTTATAGACACACTCCCAGGAAGATGGCTGACCAAAGGGTGGACTCACCAGAGAGCACTGTAGGAAACCAGAAGCCCAGATATTAGTCTCAGCTCTCCACCAGTCTCAGTCCTATTCATGAAAAGGATTCCCAAAATAAAGAACCCCAAAAAATGCAGACAAGAATTATTCCAGATCTTCTGACCAGTCATGAACATCCAACTTCTACCAGCAGTGGTTCTCACCCACCATTCTCTCTGTTGCCAACCAGACCCCTCTTCACTACCTCCCATGGCTCACCTACTGCTGCTCCTTTGGCCCTTCCTCACTCTGCCTCTGGAACCCTATATGAACTTCCAAGTAGGTTACCTCTGAGAACCAATATCAACAACAAAATTACTACCATCAGCAACCAGAAGCAAATGTGATCTTGTGTCATAAAGTGAATGTGGTTGCCAAGAAAGTCAGCAGACTATGTAATTATGGCTCATCTCAAGTCCTGAGCGCTCCCTATCCCTCATGCACCCAACTGGTCATAGGAGGCAAATGCAGTTGTTTAAAAAAATATCCCCCAAATGCAACCCCATTTGAAAAGAAACAAAATTAAAATGTGATGGGTAACCAAGGGCAAATGTTCTCTCAAAGGGAATATCTACCTACCATTGCAGTTCACACCTAACATATTGAGTACCTACCATGGTAATTTTACAATAGAAGTTATGTAACTTTCTATTTGAGCTTTAAAAAATACCATGATATTATTAACTGCATATTCAGAAGGAAACCAAGGTAAGTGGATCCTAACTAAATGCCATATCAGCAGAAGCAGAATAACTACCTGGAGTACCTGTTTTTCAGTATTCCAGCCCAAGTTGGAAAAAATAACCTGGAACACAGGGTATTTGATCACACAGGGAGGATACAACCTTGATCAGATAGCATGGTCTCAAACTTCCTTTCAATCTCAGAAGAGACTAGAGACATTCACATAGCTCCAGCTGAATTTCTGCAGGGATTCTGAATCATCAAGATAATAAAAAATAGTATGAAAATAACCCAGATTTGGTTCAGAAGCAAAACCAAAAGTGTTGCAATAAGATGAGAAAGATGTTAAGAAGAATTTGCCAGACTGTACCACAGCAGTCAAAGCGACCCATGCTGGGTGTAAGCAAGGGGTTGAGATGGGCGTGTCACAGTGACTGTAGAAACCTAGCACAAAACAGCAAGAAACAGCATGACCAGAAACGACAGAAAAATAACCCAGCAGCAGAGACCGTAGCCCGAGGATCAGATTTCCTGTATGTGCTTCAGGCCATGGGATAACTTGACAACAACATGCATTCTGTGTTTCCCAAAGACAACATGCCAGAAGAAAGAGGGAGAATTAAAGAGTGAGAACAAAACTAAGGGAACTAAGGACCCAAACAATATCATTATGAAGCTAATAATTAGAAGAACCAAGCCGGAACGGACATGGCTAAAATTTTAATCAAAGTCTTCAAAGTCCTGGTGAGTGCAAAGGGAGGGAGGGAAAAGGGGAGATGAAATGATCACAGATGAAGTAACTGATATCAAGGGTAGACAGAAAGGACACAGCCTATGCTTGAAAAGGATTCCCAAAATAGAGAACCCAAAAAATTCAGACAATAATTATTCGAATATATTTTAAAGCTAATTTTTTTTAAGTGAATGAAGAAGGAGAAGAAATGAAAAAGCACGCCCATCCACAGGAAGCCCTTACTCAGAGTGACTGGACCCAAGAGATAACCTGATGTTATCGTTGAACTTGAAGGATAAAGAAAGAATTGTTTGGGCATACAGGCAGAAAAAGCATCCTCCCAAGAAGAGAAACTAGGCTGTCTTCAGACTTCTTAAGAGCAACAAGTCTGGAGAAGAAAATAAGGGGAAATACCTCCAAATCCTGAGGGGGAAATTGCCTGGAATATTTTTCTCAGCAAAAAATTTTAAAAATACCAAATGTTGTCACCGTTTGCAGCCCATTCTGCCTCCTGAATGAGCACACATCAATCTTCCTCTACTCTTATTACGTGTGTATCTCTCTTCTCTTAGGCCACACTCGAAGCGCTGAGCTTTCTACGGCCTAGAAGGTATACACACTTCAGTGCTCGGGAAATCATTTATTTAGTACAATGAAAACACTCAAGAAACTCTACAATCCCATTCAAATGAAAACAATGGTTATGATGGGCTGTGACACAAATCTTTGCTTTTACTATCCTTCTCTCTTTTCTTGCTATTCTTCCTCTCATAATTCTTCCTTTCTAGAATGCAGAACTGGAAAAAAAAATCCATAAAGAAACAGCCTCATTGTTTGTGTTGTGTTTCATTTTATTTGTATACTAAAGAGTCAGCCCCAAAAGTTTAAGTGACTTACTTAGTAAGATCATAAGGCAAATTTTTGGGCAAACTGGGATTAAGACCCAGATCTCTTTATCCCTTGGGCAGGAATATTTAATGAAGGATTCTTGAAAGCCTGCAACATACTTTTCTGCTAAGGATAATAATTGGCTGAGTAAATGGTGGAGCCTGAGGTCAATATATAGTGTAAATACTGCTATGCATTTCTATTATTCACATGAGCTAATATGACTGTAGTCCTTGTTTAAAAAAATTAAAATGCATCTAGATCAGACGATAAAGACTCATTGTCTTGAATCTCTTGAGTACCTCCCCAACACCTGGGCAGCTTCAAGATTTCCACCTAGAGTTTCCAATTTCCCCAAAATCCAATAATGAAAGGGATAGTGCCCAGCATGGCAGAGCCACAGGTCCTCATTTGAATATCACAACCTGTGTCCATTCTGATTGGTGATTGCCCAGGCTGCAGTGGTCATTAATACCATGATGAGGCCCCTGTAGATGAACATGGCTGGTGGTGTGGATGTGGCCACAAAGGTCCTGGGAAAGAGGCAGGGCTGGACTTCAGCCCCATTCTCTTCTTCCTGAGCCTCTGTGATCATCAAAGGACGTGGCCTTGAGCATGAGCATGGACAAACCAGGCCCTTCTGCATCTGACCTGTGTTCCCCTGACTGGCCCTCTAAATGGGCTCAGCTAAAATTATCTTTCATATTTTCTATAGGAATATGACAGAAAGTCCCGGTCAGGGAATCCATATTGCTGCAAGTGTCGAAAAGTGGATGATATTACGACTCATGCCATAAAGCTCTGCTGTTGATCAATGAAAGTAAACAAGGAAGATGTCTGAGGTGTTTTGAGCTTGTGCCCTCACACACACATCCATACTTGTGTGTGCAAAAAATTTCTAGGTCTATCTACTCTATCAGCCTCAATTGATTTTTAAAAAAATCCCCATTGCATTCCTTTCCTAGAAATAGTAGGATAAAGAGTGGGCTGTGAGTCTCTGGTAGCATCCTTGTTGCTAAAGTTAACAAGTTTGTTTCTTCAAGCAGTGATTACAGTCAGGAAAGTGTACCGTCTGTGGTGTGTGAACTAGTGCTGTCCGCATCAGAGCTGATCAACATGAGTACCCTGATCTCCAGATACTTCTACTTCACAGTCCCATTTGAATCAGGAACCAAGGAGGACAGAACTGATGGTGGTGGGAAAAGTTTAGAATCCAGAGAGGAGGACCACTTTGAGATCAGACAGCTAGAGAGAGAGGCACATTCATAGGGTTTGTTCCAGGGCACAGGAAGAAGGAGACCAACATGACTTCTCCCTTCTGTGTAACTACAACTTCATCTCTTCATTCTAGATGTTTAGAAGCCATGCTGGTTTAATGGTCCATCTGGCCATTCCAGTCAATTCCATCAGCAGGATTTCAGTGCCTCTTTTATACAAGGGTGCTGTGAACATAAGATTGATAACTGTGCCACAGTGCTCAGCATTTCTGAATTTAAATTTGTGAAAGACTATAGCTAGGGTCTAGATCTGATTGCTACTGAATTCATGGTTCGTTTTGCCTGTCTTTCAGAGGAAAGCAAAGAGGAACTAATTATCTAGTTAGAGACAGAGAGACAGCGAGAGAGAGAGAGAGAGAGAGAAAGAGAGAGAGAGAGAGAGAAAGAATGAATGAATGAATGAATGAATGAGAATGAGAAAAACTGGAAAATGTAAGCTGAAGCAAGAAGCCTAAGACTGTAGAGAGTTTTGATCCAATGGAGCATAAGATTGATGGACGTGGCTTCTTTTCAAGATGGCAGAATAGAGAAGATTAACCTGGGGTGAGGCGGTGGATAGAGGCTTAGGAGCTCAGTCTGTCCTGGTAAGAGACTCCAATTGATCATGCTACCTTTTCTGAACTTTAGAGTCATGGAGACCTGAAGGTAGAGGACTGGACTGGCATGTTCTTCTCCTCAGGCAGGAGGAACTCACCTACATGACATGGTGAGCTGCAACTGAGAGGAGCTTCAAAAGTGTTTTGGAGTCTCACTCTCCACATCTGTAAATTTGGGATCTATATCCTTGTCTGGTCCATCTGACAGGGTCCTTAAATGTACCAAGTGAAACAATGCTTAGTCTGTTGTTAACTGCATGAAACTCGTCCTCAACTGACTGAAACTATAAGAGAGCTTATCTTCATTTGAAAAGAGATCTCTTTCATTCAATTAAAGAAATAAAGTTGACTCTTATTTTTGTGGTAACCATGTTCTATGAAGCCTCTGCAAATGCTGAATTAATGAATAATGAGCCCTTTCTTCTGAAGGAAACACAAGGTTAGATTCCCATGATCCTGTGGTCCCAGAATTCTTATCAACTTATCAAAGTATAACTTTGTTTTATGTATGGTTCTCTTTAAAGATAGTGTATTGGATGTATATAAACATTGAACTCATGGCCAATAACACTATAGCTCACACATGAACAAAGTTTATCTAATGAGTATCTTTTTCTGTAGGGCATTGCATCCAGACTTGCACTCAGGAACACTAGATGACACTTTAGCACCATGCTTAGAGACCATTGAAAACAGCAAAATCACCAACAGAAAATACAAAATGCAAAACACATGTCACTAAAGAGACCATGAAAAGACACTCATTTACAGCATGAGAGCTGAAAGATGATGGCAGAATGCCACTTTGTTCCCCTGAGCTGCAAATGTTTGTGTCAAACAACTCAAATTTTTCGCTGTTATGTGTATGAGATTTGCAGATACCTGGAGGAGGAATGCTCCAAGTAAAGGAGACAGCCAGCAAAATCACATAAAGAGCAACTCTGAAGAAGCTAGTGGGACTAGAGACAACTGAGGGCAGGAGAGAGTCACAGGACATCATGTCACAGAGGTAATGGGATCAGGGTGCTAGCCTTGCAGGCCACTGTGAGTACATTGGCTCTTATTCAGAGTGAGATGGGGAACCATTGTAGGACTTTGAGTCTCAGCATCGGAATGGCTCTCACTGTTGTATTAAGGAGAGACTAAAGAGGAGTAAGTGAGGATGGCATAAAGAGGTCATTAGGAGCCTACTACAAATATCAAAGCAAGACCAAAGTGCTGGTAGAAGAGGTGGTGATGAGGGACTACATGCTGAACACATTTCAAAGGAAGAACTAACGTGATTTTATGACATCAAGTATAAGACCGAAGTGTGAGGGTCCTCTCTGCCACATCCCACGTGGAGGAGGAAAGGGTTAACTGCCAGAGGAGGATGTTGGCAGTTTTTTATCTATTACCCAAAAAACTTATCTACTCAATGAACACACAGGAGCCAATACTCTTTTCATGAGAGGGGGCGTGACGGGTCTGGCCATTCCAGCTCTGGCCTCTTACAACAACAACTTGGAGTCGCCCAACTCTCCTTTACTTATAATATACAGGTAAAGGAGGCAAGGACTGGGAGGAGCTTTTTCTGTGACGGACAGGACAGGGTGGAGTTAGGGAAACCATTCTCTTAGGGGGAAAATTCCAGAAGGAGATAAGGAACCACTCCCACACAGCGCCACATGCTTCCCGGCAGTTCCTAGAAGTCAGACTTCTGCATCGGAGGGCTCAAACTACTCTGATTCTGCTAAATAAGGATGGCTTCCCACACCCAAGTATTTCAGTCTATCCAAATGGAAGGAGGGAGATGTCATGAGCTTTGGCAGAGAAAAAGCAGGGTGAAGAAGGTTTTGGGGATGGGGACATCGTTGGACATGTTAAGTTTGCTATTTCTATTAGACATTCCTGTTGAATAGCCAGTTGGGTCGAGTCAGGAGTTAAGTGGTAAAATCTGAGTCAGAGAGAGAAGTCATCAGCACATAGATAGAATTTAAAACTACCAGACAGGATGAGATCACCTAGAAAGTGAATGTAATAGAGAAGAAATGAGGTTCAAGAATGAAGCCCTGAGGCACCCCAATAAGAGATAAGGGAGAAGATATGAAATCCAAAAAGATAAAAATAGAAAAAGAGTTTGAAATATAACCAGTAAAGTGGGAATAAAACCAAGAGTGTGGTGTCTAGGAAGCCAGGAGACAAAAGTATTTACAGGAGTAAGGAATGAGTAACTGTGAATGTTTACTGAAAGGTCAAATATTATCAGGTTTGAGAATTGATTATGGATTTAGCAACATTGAGGTCACCATGACCTTAAACAAGAGTGGTTTTGGTTGAGTGGTTGAGGGCAAAATCTTGTTTGCTATGGGATTAAGAAAAACCAGGAGGACAAGAATTGAAGACAGTGGGTAGAGACAAATATTTTGAGAGTTTTGATGTAAGGCAGAGCAGAGAAATGAGAGGGGCAATGAGATCAAAAGATCTTTTTAAAAAGACTTTATATTTTAGAGCAAATTCTAGATTTACAGCCAAACTGTGCAGAAGGTACAGAGATTCCCCCTGTACCACCATCCCTACTCATGAGTGGACTCTTCCTTCATCAAATCCCCCACTAGAGCAGTGCATTTGTGACAGTTGTTGAAACTACACTGATACATCTATATCACCTGAAGTCTATAGGTTCACACTTGAGGTTGTGCAGTCTAAGGGCTTGGACAAATGGATGATGACATGCGTCCGTCATTATAGTGTCATTCAGGGAAGCTTCACTGCCCTAAACCTCTGTGCTCTGTTGAATCACTCCCCCTGGAAACCACTGATTTATTCACTATCCCCATAGTTTTTCCTTTTGATGAAGTTAGAATCCTACTCAGGATTAACTGAGTGGTAACTAAGGGGAGTAGGGTATGGTTGGAAGAGGTGGGCATTGTGGACTTGGCTTTGGGTACAAATTTTGTATCTGATGAATGGAGTCTCTCTCTGCTTTCTGATCATCATGTGAGCTGCTTCCCTCCACCACACTCTCCCTGCAAGATGTTCAGTCTCACCTCGAGCCCCAAGGAATGGTGCCAGCTGTCTATGTCTCTGAGCCCCTAAATAAACTCCTCCTCTACGATTGTTCTGCTCAGGACATTAAGCCACAGTAGAGAAAAAGCTGACTAAAACATCTCCCTTCACTTGTCATTTTTTCCCATGTATTTTCATGACTTGATAGCTCATTTCTTTTTAGCACTAAATAATGTTTCCTGGCCTGGATTACCACAGCCTATCCACTCACTGGAGTACCCTTTGATTGCCTTACAATATTTTTTTTAAGATGCTAGAAATAAGTACATTATGGTATGATGATGATTCAAAGAGAGGGAACTAGAGTTGACATAGGAGAGCAAAGGGACTGCAGCCATGTCCTTCAATAGGTGGGAACAGAGGTGAAGGTGTTGTCGGAGTGACCTTAAGGGAATGTGGACAGCTCCTGCCTCCCACACGTGGGAAGGGAGAGCTGGTGGGCATAGATGCTGGCAAGTGGGTAGACATGCTGGTGAGCACCTTTGGAAGTCTCTTCGAATTGCTGGAGTTTTATCAGTGAAGTGGGAAGCAATTCTCAGTTGGGAGGGATGGTGAAGGGTGTTTTGCAAGTTTTAAGAGAGGCAAATAAGTGGAATGCAGTTGAATGCTCGGGAACCTGGCGGGTCACCTTAACAAGTCTGTGGCGCAAATCAACAGCAAGATTGTCAACTGCATGGTTGTGTGTTTTCCTCCACTTAGGGTTGGCTGCGTGGGTCTAAGTGGAGAGTTGTTTAGGATCTTTGTTCAACTGAAAGAATCTTAAAATATGGCAAAGAAATAAAAGATATATAAAAGAGGTAGTTAGAATGATTAGAATAATGTATTTTAAGTCTAGTAATAGGGTCACATCAGAATAGTAGAAGGAAGAAGCTGGAAAGATAAAAGATAAGATCCCAGCGGTGGGTTGTGTTAGCAAGGACAGGGCAGGGGGTGGCCATGAGACCAAGTGGAGAAGTAGAACAAGGGCACCTTCCTGGAAGGAAAGGAATTCAAGGGCCAGAAGGTCAAGAGTTAAAGGGATTATGTGTGTAAATGTGGAAACCACCAGACATCACAATAAGAATGGAGCTGGAGAGAAGGACATGAGCCAGGAAACACAATCATTGAAAACTAAGGAGCTTAACTCTAGGATTAGAACTGCCAGTGAGGAGAGCAGGAGTCTGGGCCGAGGATGTGCCATTCCAAGCGGCACCTTTAAAGGGAAGGGAGGGGAGAACAGACTAGAAGCAGCAGGGATGGGAAGGAAGGAGCCACTTCGTCTTCCTGTTAGTAGTGTACGGGAGGAGGGGGAGCAAGTGGCCAGGACTCCAGCCAGTTTCTGGAGAACACTGCTCTTGGGAGAGGGCCAGGTTGATCAGGGCAAGCCAGTGCAGGGGATTTGGACGAGAGGCTTAGGATGCAGGGGACCGTGTGTTCTAGTGGACACAGAAGAATACGGGAGATTGATGTACAGATGGTAGAGGCAGCACAGGTCTGGGGCTGCAGGCAGTGACTCACACTGACCAGAATCATGAGGTCGGCACGGGTGACCTGAAGGCAGATGCAGGTGGCCCAGCCTGTGCATGGGGAGTAGGCCGCACAGGTATCCAGGACTCATCTCAGTCCTTGTAGATGAAGGGTAGTTTGGGGGAGGTGTGAGCCAGCCATCATTTCTCCTTCAGGTAAAAAGAGCCAGAACACACAGAAAGAGGCAGTACTGAATGGGGACAGTTTGGACAAGAAGGGTGACGTGGAAGGGGAGGACAGAGTACAGTTCACAGGGAGCCAGATGGGCCCTGAGTCACAAGGAGCCAAGCTCTGGGCAGCTGGGGATCCTCCAGCGGGAGGGAGAAGGGAGCCAGGCCTTGTGAGCAGGATGCAGATGCAGTGACAGCCACAAGGTGTCAGAGCCGACAGGGACCTTACGGAACTGTCAGTGTGACTCCTCAGGGGCCTCCTGAGAGATTCCTATGCAGGCTTGACAAGCTCTATCTGTGTCTTCACGTTTTAGAGAATGCTACGCTAGCATTGGAAAAGCTTTGTTGCATTCAAAAAGATGCATGTCCATTTATTTGGCCTTCCATGGCCAAAAATCACTAGGTGAACTATGATTAAAACTTATTTTTACTGCTCTATCACCTGATAGTTTGATGAACTGCTTCTTCATTTTTGCTGGAAGTAAAGAAATAAAAACCAACCTGGACTGAAAAGGAGTGTGTGTGTGTGTGTGTGTGTGTGTGTGTGTGTGTATTTCTGCTTGTTTACTTTTTAATTTTTTTTATTTATTGGAATTATTGGTTTTGTCCATACCTGGGGAAAATACCAAAGTGAAGTGAGTATTAATTATGTCCATTGATATTTTCTATTTAAGGCAGATTGTTTAGCACAAAATGCTCAGAATTAAAAAAATTAATTTTCTGTACCTCTTTGACCATACAATCTCTTTTAATAAACTATCTCATTACATCCTTGAAGTGTAGATTTAGCTCATGCCATGAGTGGGACATACTGGCCACATAAAGTAATTAGCAAGGCCCAACCAGGCTTTCTGTCATCAATGTCTGACCTTGTTTTTCAATATAAATAAGTGGGTGTCTCTGCATTTCAGAGATTTTATTTAAGGTCACTGAATAATACGTAGTGGAACTTATTCCTTTTAGAGAGAGAACACTACAAGCAGTTAAATCAAGACCAAACTGTCTTAAACCTAACATGATCTATTTTATAATGTACAAAAACAATAACAAATCTAAATGATATCTGTCACTACTTAATTTGAAACGATGTGATATAATTTATAGCAAAAGTATGCTATTAATGAATCAAAAAGTATCAAACTCCCGGCAGCCTTTCGCTAAGTCTGTGTGCAGGCACAGATTGACCCTATCTCCCAGTTTTGGAAAAATCATTAAAGAAGAATTATGGATATTAATTTCAGAAATAATGCCATTAATTTTGTGAAACATTGTGATCAAGAATTGCCCATATATTCAGTGAAAAGGAAACGTGGGTAGTGGTAAAAACAAATTGGTATTGCAGCTAGAGTATCATTTTATTTTTTAATCAGAGTTAGAAAATATTCAGCATTTCACAAGAAGAAATAAACTGAGAACTAAGTGACATAAACATTTCATGATACAATTTGATAAAATACATTTTAACTAAATTATGGAATAGCATACACCAGACTTAAGAGGAATAAGGTAAAGCTTTATCCACTCCATGTATCCTTTGCCAGTTCTCAAAAACATTCCCATTACATTTAATAGAATCTGTGTCTCTAACCTGCACCGTCTCAGCTGTGCCAAGGTGCTTTTCTTTCTAGATAATGACACTTCCCAGAGAAGAGTATTGAGAATAGCTGAACATAATTGCTTGTGATTAAATTTGTGAAAAAGGGGCCATTTTTAGCATTCAATATTTCTTACCAACTCTCTTTTTGCTTTGCTTCTAGCATATTCTCCCAAGATGGCAAAGCATCTTTGACAATAGCAGGGTCTTGGGAGAGATGAGGTCATTAAACAGAACTGTCATTGCTCCCACCGTGAGCACCCTCCCGAGGGGGCTCACACATTCCATTTCCATCACCAATTGTCCCTAAAAGAAAAATGTATAAGATTGGTAAAGAGAAGAAGCCATCTCATGAGTTTCTAGCACTTTGATTAATACAGAAGATTCATATGGAGGCTTTTCTACCCTACAGCAGGCTACCAGAGTGAAATTTGGGAAAGAGGAGTGCTGTGGTTTGTAAAGTGGGAAATGAGCTTTCATGGATGGTCAGTGGGGAAAACCTGTAGGATATGGGCAAAGATCTGGATGTGGAAGATCTGGATATCACTTCCCTCAAAACCATTTGTAGTCCCTTCTGGAACTAAACCCTTAGAGGCCCTGATGCCACAGCCTTACCCCCACACTTCCTAAATTGGATTAAAGAGTGGATTTTGTCAGCCAGGCATGGTGGCTTTTGCCTGCAATCCCAGTGGTTCAGGAGGCTGAGGCAGGAGGATCACAAGTTCGAGGTCAGCCTTAGCAATTTAGTGAGTTCCTAAGCAATTTAGCAAGACCCTGTCACAAAATAAAAAAGGATTAAGGACGTAGCTCAGTGGTAGAGTGTCCCTGGGTTCAATTCCCAGTACCAATAAAAAAAAAATGTATATCTTAAGTGGATCATGTCAAAGGGGGAGATACAGGAAAGGGAGTCTATAGTCCTAGGGGTTCTGAGTCTTCAGGTTGTGGCTGAAAAGACAGCAGCTCACTAGCTAGTCTTTGGGGTGTACCAAAAAAGAGGAGGAGAGACTAGAGAACAAAGAAGTGACAAGAAAGCACTGAAAGTTCCTGGAAAAGAAAAAAAGGATGGAATTAAAAGTTCCAAATTAGCAGCCCAATTTCCTTCCCCATCCTGCTCTTTTTCTAAGTAGAATATACGGGGATTGATGACAAGCAGTGAAGACGGAGTTCATGCCAATCCAGGACTCCACAGGGAAAAGGAACCATTGCTAGGCTTCACCTGGGGCTCAGCCCCTTGCTGCTTAGGTAGAGCTGCCAGTGCTGAGGCAGGGGCTGCAGGCACTACCTTCCTCCAGCAGCCCAGAGAGCACGTGCCTGGATTTAGTCTGGTTCACCTTGACCGAGCAAACCAGCCTAGAATGTGCTCTCTGTTAGATGACAATGTTTCATAATGCTGGTGTGCACGTTATTAGTAAAGTAACAGTTTCCAACAACCCATGCCCACCCCCTACCTGGACAGCTCAGGCTTCCTTAGTGCTATGAAAGAGACAGGACCTGCTTCCGGGCAGTCTGGCTGAGAAGCCAGGTACATCACAGAGAGCTCTGGGCATCACCGCCAAGTCCTAAAGCCACAGTGGAGACGGGCTAGGCCCTGAATGTGTTTCCCAAAAATTCACATGTTGGTAACTTAATTCACAATTTTGTGTCTATGGCACCTGGAGGTGGGACCTTTGGAGGAAATTAGGATTAGATAAAGTCATGAGGATGGGGTCCCCATGAAGACATTAGTAGACTTTTAAGGAGAGAGACCCAAGCTGGCACACTTGCTCTGTCTCACCTTGTGATGGTATCTGCCATGTTACCATGCAGCCAGAAGGCCTTCTCCAAACACCAAGCAGATACTAGCATCATGCTCTTGGATTTCCTAGCCTCCCATATTGTGAACCAAATAAACTTCAATTCTTTAAAAATTACCTGGTTTCAGGTATTTTGTTATAGCAGCTGAAGACAGATTTTGTCTCTTCATTCAAGGGCCATGGTCCTTTTTAAAAAAAAAAAAAAAAAAAAAAAAAAAAAACCAAGGCACACTGATCCACATGGATCTGCCTTTTTCTTTTAAAACAGGATGCAAAAGAAATTTTCACCTGGTTGTATAAAGTAAGGTTCTGGAATCGAATGTCAGGGGCTAGGAAGGGGCTGGCTACATGAGCAAAGTATAACCTCAGCCAAGAAGAAGCTGCAAGAAGCTCCAACCACTCACAGTGAAGGACAGGAAGGGAGGCAATCTTTCCATAGCTGTCATTAGAATTTCGCAAGTCCTAGAGACCATCAGTCAGTACGACTGCATCGTGTATCAACCCTCTGTGTGCCCAGCTCTCTGGTTCCGGGATGGCCAGGACATTTGGCTACCACCCTCAGGTTGCCTGGAGCCTCATCCTGGACTCACTGTGGTCACCAATGAGTCCAATGGCCACCATGCCACAGGCACATTCCCCCACTTCATTCTGACTTCTATGTGTGACTGGAGGTGCCTCTTCATACCTGTGTATAGGACTGATAGGATTGTACATGTGCTAGCGTGCATTTGTGTTTGCAAGATGTTGTGTCAGCACGGGCACACCTGTGTGTGGTTGTGCATCTGTGCATTTGTATCTCTGGGTATATTCATATCCGTGTGACTTAGGGTCACTGTGTGTTCTTGTGCCAGTGGCTGTGAATGAGGCATTGCTTGGCTTTGGGTGTGTCCATGCATGCATGCAAAAACGTCTTCACATATATGTCCACCTGTGCGTGCTATGAAGTCCTTCAGCCCACCTGATAAACAGGCCCACCGCACATGATAGCTGCTGATCTAGATCTGCTCACCAGAGAGAGAACTCAACTGGTGTCTGCAAACAGAACCACTCCAGCACATTGCTTGGTAAGCCCTCCCCCACTGTGGGCACTTAGAGGGTCCCCCTCTCACTGATTCACACTGTAACCAATGCCACGCACCTCACTAGGCAATAGCCAAGGGAAGCCATGGCTCTCTGGCTCCCAAGTTCACTGTGCAGCTATCTCTGTCTTCACAAGAACTTTCCTGTCCCAAATTCTGTTGGCCTCTGAAGAAAAATAGAATCTCCTCATTTCTGCTCTGCTCTCCTCTCCACGGCTGTCCTGCTCAGCCTTGTTCTTTGCCACGTGACCCACCGCTTGCACACCACACCCACTGAGGCAGAGGCGGGGCTTCCTTAACTTGTACAAGAGCCCACACTGTTGACCTGGGCATGCACCTCCAGCAGGGCAAGCCCAGTAAATGGCCACCCTGTTGGTGAGAAGGACAACTGACTTTAAATAAGGAAGAGAAGTTAGATTTCAAATTTTGAGGCAAGTTGGACAAGTAGAAATAGGTGTCCCCTGTCCAGCACCACATTCGTGGCCCAGGCTTTATTAAAGCTGTGTTCCAACATGACCGTCCTGTGGTCATTTTTCTCTGTATTTTTTGTAATGCCCAGGGTGGAAACATTAGCTCCCCTGCCTTCTGGATGGGATTTAGAAGGTGGGTAAGCAAAAGCTCAAAGTCATTAGAGGTTATAAATGTGTAAAAGGAAGAAATGATAAACATATGAGGTGATGGATGTGCGAAGAACCTTGATTTGACGGCTACACGATGTTTACAAGTCTCTAAACATAGAATTTGTACTATTATTATGTGTTAATTAAAAATAAAATAAAATGAAACAAACAAGCCAAAGAGAAATGTGTAAACACAAAGTCTTGGGCACCCTTGGGATAGAGGCAGGGAGGGCAGAGTTGGCACACAGATGCATAACTTTTTGTGCTTTATGTGAGCACACAGTGAAAATGGGATTTTAAGACATCGGTGGTTCTCAACACAGGTAGTCACGTAGGAGGCCTTGTGTTTGGCACACTTCTAGTTCCAGGAAGTCCCTGTCTTGACAGCCCTTCCCCAAGTGCTGCATTACACAGACTGCTGGTGAAAGGTCACCTGACTGGGGCTGGGGAGATAGCTCAGTCGGTAGAGTGCTTACCTTGTAAGCATAAGGCCCTGGGTTCAATCCCCAGCACCCAAAAAAAAAAAAGGTCACCTGACTGCTTGCCCCATCCCAGGCCTGCTGAGGGGAGACAGACACCTGCTGTTTTCCTCTGGAAGGTGTCCTTGAACCTGTGGTGCTTAGATTTTGCATGTGCCCAGACATCAAGTAGGGTGCTTGTTAAAATGTAAATTCCCATGCCTATTCCCAGACACTAACAAGACAGGATGGTATTTGAAATAGAAAAACACAAGAGAGGTGATAGTTTCATGACAACACAATTCTGAAGGGTCAGAGGGATCAACAGGTATGATCAAGTGTGAGGGATCTCCGGGGGATTTGACCCAGCTGGTCCCTGGATGGAGACAGTCAGCATTCTAGCAGAGAAGAGAGAATCTAACACGGCATCCTCAGTGGGTAGTTGGAGAACCAGGTCCAGAGTGTAGATGGAACACAGGGTGCACACCAGAGGCTGCGAAGGAGAAGGAGCCTTCTGCTCCAAAATTGCACCCTGTGGCAGGAGAAGCTACAGAGCAGAAGAGGTTCTTCATATTCATCAGAGGCCATGTGATATGAGGTCTCTATGCCTCAGCTCTATTCATCTGGAAAATGACAAATCAGTTGTGGTGTTTGGGGATTCTACTGTTAGAAAATTATCCAATCTGTATTTTCTTTTCTCCTGTTCAGATACCTCCTGTCCTCCTCTGTTTGGATTTCTGGGATTGAGAGAGGATTGGAGAAACCATCCTCTGACTCATTTCCTCCACTAATGAGATCTTCTTTCCTCACTGTATGGTCTCAAGTAAAACAGATGTGAGGAGGTTGTGGGGGGCCTCAGACCCACAGCCTGGGTACTTCCCTCCAGAGACTGAAAGGTTGAGTTATAGGATGAAGTCAAATAAGAGGAAAACAAACTTCAGTTGCAACTTCTTTGTGCTGTAAGCATTAGCAAGTTAGGTCCCTGAACAAAAGGCAGTTATATTTGTTGGAAATTGAAGAATGCCAAGAGGCCCATTGGGTCACCCTCTCTCATAAACATTTACTGTTGGAGATATATGCCTTCTTCTTCTTATTTCAATGCAAAATGACTAGACTCTGTGGGTTGGTCATTTTTAGCCATTGACACCTTCAAAAGGATTATAAAGAAATAAATATGTATTCATTTTTAAGGCTCTTGAGCCTACACTAAGATTTCAGGAACAGACATTGAGAGAAGGATGAGAGATGGAGATAGATATAGGAGGAGATGGAAGGGAGAGAGAGAGAAAAACAGAGAGAGAGAGGGAAATGATAAAAGAAAAAAAATACAGAAAAGTAAGAAGCAGCAGAGGTACTACTGTGCACAATAAAGACCATATGGCCATGTGAGGTTGAAGGAGGGGCTGGCTGTTCACTTGACTCTCAGCTGCTTTAAATGAACAGCATAAATGGAAATAAGATCACTTACAAGATGACTAGGTTAAGATGTTGGTAAGCATACACTCAAAGAACTAGAGGATTCTTTAAGCAACTGCTGGCCAAGCACCTTTCCCAGTCACCAGTACCTGTGCCAGGGCCCACAGGGGATCAGAGGGTGGAACACCACAGTCCTGCTCTTGAGGCATTAAGAGGCTTAGTCGTGGAGAAAACTGATGAACGTGGACAAGTGAGGCCCACTACAACAACACCATGGAGCTGGAAATTAAAGGATCCAGTGATTCTTTCTCGAAGTGGTTTTGCCCTCCAAGATTTGCATCAGTGGGAGGATTAGGAAAAAAATACACACACACACACACACACACACACACACACACACACACATATATATATATATTCTTGCCACTCTTCTTGAGGACTCTATATTCTAATGACAGACATGTATTTGGTAAGAGAAAAGAAAAAGAAACAAACAATATAAACACAAGTGTTCTTTAATGTGTGGGAAAGAGAGAGGCAGGGATGCCCAGGTGGTCAGAGGAGGTTAATGAGGAAGGCTGGTCTTCAACTGGGTTCCATAAAGTGCTCTTGGCTGATGAGGCTGGGAAGAGCTCTTTGAAGTGGGAAAAATTCAAAGGAGTTTCCAGCAATCCTGATTTGCCCAGCAGGCTGGGGGGAAGGATTTTTCAGCAAGGCCCTCCTCTGGTGAGAGCTTTTCATGTCTCACCTAAACCCAATGATGAAAGGACATTTCCTGGTCTGGTCTCCCTTGCTGCTGCAGAGGAGGGCATGGGGAGCCTAGGCCACATGAATTTGATGAGCCAGTATTTATGAAGTCCCTGAAACGTTCCAGGCATGGCACTATGGGGACACGATGGCAAGCAGAAGAGAATTCTGCCCTGTCTGTCCACTTGCTCACACTTGGTGGGAGAGTCTCATCACCCAGAGGACTACTGAAGCCATGTCCTCTCCATGGCGGAGACCAAAGACCTGTGTCCACAGAGCCCAGACAACACGATTACAGCCTGACTTGACAATCCACTGGGAGAATACATCATTTTGTTGTTTTTCTTAAAAGCGAACATATTCACACACAGAGTGAAGTGAAATGATTTTTACAAGTACAGGCTTTATAAATTCCAAGAAAATTGGAACAGAAGAAGTTACTTCCCTTACCTACAATCAGGAGCTAAATACAGTGTTGTGTGGCTCTCCATTTGTCTACCTAGCTACCTACACTTTCCCCCACTCTATACATTGAGAACACACATATACACACATTTATTTCTCCACATAGGTACTCTGTGGATTTTTTTTTTTTTTGTATATCTATCTTTCATTAGGTTATAGAATCCTCAAGAGTAGTGAGAGTGTATTTTCATTCTAGCACCTACCGCTGCTGTAAATCTTTGGAGGCAGAGTGATCCAGTCCTGCTCCCTCATCTTCTAGCTACATGACATCAGACAAGTTAGTTTAAATCTCTGAATTCCAGTATCCTCATCTATACAAGATTGTTGACTAAAAACCATCTCTAGTAATAGTAATCGCTACCATTCCTTAAACTTGTACAGTGTGCCAATGCTTCATGTATGTTCTTCCTAATTATCACAAGGACTGAGAAATATTTCTATTTTGCAAATGAGGATACTGAGTATCAAAAGATTAAGCAACTTGCCAAGGTCACACAAATATTAAATGACTGAAGCAGAACAGCCTGACTCCAAAGTACCCACCTATCCTTTACTCCATGCAACCTAAGTTCTTCCCTCTGGCTCCACATTTCCATGGTACCATACTTTCCAACCTCAGCTCCCTCAAAGCCTGCTTCCTACACAGGAAAGCAAAGGCAACCATCCAGAGCAGGAAGTTCAGGTGTTAAAGGGCAGAAGTTGACTCTCCATGGTTGAAGCCAGCTCTCCAGGATTTTAGAAGGAATTTGGCTTTTTCCAGATGAAGGCTGAAATAAGCCCATTTCCATTCTTGGCTCCCATTCTGTATTTAGGAAGCTCCCTCATTAGTCATACACTCCTTTTGATCCTCCAAGTGATCTAAAGTTGGAAGAAAACATCCAACTCAAAGTGTGTGTGCATTTAGCAGAAGATGATGGAGGCTAAAATTATTGCTCCCTGTGCACTTAAATTTTAACCAACATCTGGAGATGTAGTCACGGTACACAAACACATACATATATAACAAGCTCGCAGGCACACATACGTACATTCCCACAGAGGTTTGTAGTAAGAGCTGTAGTCTGAAAGCACTTTTGACTTTTTAATTTATTTTTCCTATTATGGTGACCATCTGAAAAGAAAAATCAAAACAAATGGCCCAACACATGGTAGTGATTCTGTCTTACGGCATAGGGACAGAATTGTTTGCAATCAAGATGTTGTAGAAAACAGGGACATGTGGTTATTCTAATGGAGGAGTCTCTTTCTCTGTGACCTTACTCTGCCCCTCTGCAAAGTTCAGAACCCCAAGGGGGCATGCAAAGGGCAGGAGGTTTCCTCTCATAGGCCACAAATGAGGTTACTTTAAAGATGTCCATTCTGCAAACTGGGATCTAGCCTGAGAAGCGATATTTACCCCTTCCTTTAGAGAAAGTGGTCACTTTGGCTACCCCACAATAGTTTTCTTCACTCTGGGAAGAAGGAAAGCCATCACAGGAGAGGAGCAGGTCTCCCTTGTTTCTCTAGGGCAAGGTACCACTGGTCTTAGAGGCTGGAGGGACTCCAGGTGGCCCTGCTGATACTATGAATCAGGTAGTAAAAACCCAGTGGAAGTGGTTGTTCTTACTGCAGAGAGAGGAGCTGTAAATGCAAGCTTGAGGATGAATGGTTTGGGAACTTGCCTTAGGGGTGCACTGAGGGAGCCAGTAGTCCACATCACGCATTGTGTTTTGCAAGATGAAAACATATTCAATGACCTGAAAAGTTCAGCTTGACTTTTCAACAGGACGAGGAAAGCTTTCAGGGCATTTAGAAATGAATTTTCATGTTGGCAATGGAGCTTCAACAAGCTATTGAGCATATGGATGGGCCCAACTCTGCTTGGCACTGTAGAAGAGAAAATGAAATGTAATTTCGGAGAGACCTAGTCTCTCTTTCAAGGAGCACCTTGGTAAAAGAGAAGGTGTACTTTTCAGTGAGATAAAAATGGAGTTCATATCTCAGTTCTGCCATTTACTGATTATGTAGACTTGGACCAGGCACTTGATTTCTATGAATCTAGGTTTTCCCAGTTGTTAAGTGGTTAAATAATACCTCTTCCCAGAGTTTTGAGAAAACTAAATGAGCAATATATGAAAGGGACCTGCCTTCACAGGGCCATTAGAAGGTGCTCTATAAATGAATTGTGGAAAAGAGCTCTCCTGGAACTCTCAGTTAAACAGTAACTGCCCCAAAGAAACATCATCAAAACACCAGCTGCCCCCCAGAAACATTCTCCTTGGCAACCTAAGACTAAAAGCTTTCCCTGTGACATCAGGAACAAGACAAGGGTGCTTGCTTTTCTTATTTCTGTTCAACAGAGTACCAGAAGTCCTAACCAGAGACATGAGGCAAGAAAATGAAATAAAGATATCCAATTGTAGCAGAAGGAAAAATTTCTTTGTTTACAGATGATAGAACCTTATACGTAGAAAACTGTAAAGTTTCCACACATAAAAGAAAAGCCCATTAGGACTGATAAATGAACTTAGCAAAATTGCAGGATTAAAAAAAAATCAACAACAAAAACCAGTTGCCCTTCTGAACACAAGCAATTCCAAAAGGAAATTAAGAAAACAATTCCATTTATGATAACATCAAAAATCAATAAATAAAAGAGTTAGGGGAAAAGAAACCTACCAAGAAAATGAAAGACCTGAATTTTGAAAACTTACAAAATATAGAACAAAGAAATTAAAGGGGGACTCTAGTAAATAGATGCCCCACATTTATCACAGTTAAGGTGACGATGCTACCCCAAAAGATTCACAGATTCATTGCAGTCTCCTTCAAAAACCCAACAATGTTTTTTTCAGAAATAGAAAACTTAATTCCTAAATTCATAGAATCTTTCAAATTGTCAAAAAGAAAAATCTTGAAAAAGAACAAAGTTGGAGGGATCACACTTCCTGATTCCAGAACTTACTGCAAAGATAAAGTGATGGAAACAGGGTGGTACCCACATAAAGACAGACAGACCGATGGGATAAAATAGCCCAAAAATAACTTCACATATATGGCTAAATGATTTTCAACAAGGGTACCATGACAATTCAGTGGGGAAAGGGCAGTTTTTTTTCCAACAAATAATGTTAATAAAACTGAGTATCCAAATGCAAAAGAAATGAGGTTAGACCATTATCTGACACCACATATGAAAATGAACTCAAGGTAGTTTAAAGAGTAAAAGCTAACCCTATAAAACTCTTAGTAGGAAACATACAGGAAAAGTCTCTTGACTTTGGATTTGGCAATGATTCAATGACTTCTTAAACACAACACCAAAAACACAGAAAACAAGAGAAAAACAAATAAATGTGGACTATATCAAAATTAAAAACTTCTATGCCTCAAAGGACACCATTAACAGAGTTAAAAGGCAACCTGTGGAATGGGAGAAAATATTTTCAACTTTAGGTCTGATTAGGAGTTAATATTAAAAATATATAAAGAACTCCTATAGCTCGACAGCAACAAAAACTAAATAACCCAGTTTTAAACTCTACCAAGAACCTGAAGAGGTATTTCTTCAAAGAGGTGTATACAAATGACCAAAAAGTACATGAAAATATGCTCAGTGTCAAAACCATAGTGCTAAACCACTTCACGCTCATTGGGACTACTGTCAAAAACAAATAAAAATAAAAACGAACAAACCCGTGTTCACATAAGAACAGATTTTAATGAGAATGATGTGGAGAAATGGAGACCCTTGTGCAATGTTGGTGGGATGAATGTCACAGAAACAATATGGCAGTTCCTTTAAAAAGTTAAAAATAGTTATCAGATGATTCAGCAATTCTGCTTCTGGGTAGATGCCCCCCAAAAGTGAAAGCAGGGTCTTGGAGAGATATCTACACACCCATGTTCTATTCGTAATAGCCAAAAGGTGGGACCATCTCAAAGGTCCATCAGAAGGTAAATGGGTAAATGAAATGTGGTTGTGCACAATAGAACACAACTCAGTCTCAAAAAGCAAAGGAACCTTGTCACATCTATGCTACAACACAGATGAGACTTGAAGACACTCTGCTAAGTGAAATAAGCCAGGTATAAAACAACAAATACTGTATGATTCCTCTTACACAAGGTGTCCATGGTCCTCACATTCATAGAGACATAAAATAAAACAGAATGACAGTTTCCAGGGAAAGAGGCAGGGGAGAGGAGTGAGAGACTGGGAAAGGGAGTATATTTGACCCCTAACACAGGCTGTGTTTTAACCCCCTTCTCCTCTACACAGCAGCACTATTTCAGCAGGTAAATAGAATAAATGTGTTTTACGTATGAACGCTATTTTGGACTTTCTAAATAAAAATCAAGTCTCCTGGTTCTCATTCTGTTTTGTTACTTTAAATTATAACAGAGGTCACAAGGGGTCACACAAAATGACAGAATTTAAGTGGTTCCAGTTATGATTCTGGGTTCTTATTATTTATTTCTTATCAACTGTTTAAACACAAAATTATGTATTATCTCCTCACTGTGTACCAAAGCAAGTTTGAATGGTTTGGAACTGTTAAGTGGGAACTCTGGAAGCAAACAGCTCTGCTCGGTCCACAAGTATCAGGGGCCAATTATAAAACTGGAAATTCTACGGAAATCAACTTGCAAATGGAGTACTGTACTTGTCAAAAGGTGAGTCATAAAAATGTGCTAATTTGAAGTTCACATGCATATCATTAAAACTCAACAGTTTTGATTTTGAA